>NC_135884.1:78296472-78742271 GCF_964194155.1 Cetorhinus maximus | reverse complement strand
ACCACCCCCACCTAACACCCTCAGCTCGTTCCAAGCCCACCCAATATCATTCTCTCCTTGCCACCACACAATATTCTCAGCTCATTCCTACACATCTAGCTAGATTGTGAGAGCTTGCAGCCCCATCTCCATTATTTGAAGGGGTTGCTCCTCAATTTCTCAAAGAACTTCATATCCAGTTCTGTGGCCAATCACTCACTCACAACCCAATGCCAAAATATCTTGGCATCGCTCTTGACCATAAATTGACCTACAGGCAACACCTCTGGAATACTAGAGCCAAAGTCAAGGTGACGGTGAATCACATATGGAAACTGGTGAGTACCACTTGGGGCAACGGGGATAATGAACTTTGCACTGCTTCACTTGCCCTGGGCTACCCACAGGAGAGTACTGCTGCTCAGCCTGGCTCAGGAGCTGCTACACAAACATGATCCAAAATGTCTCAACCCAACCGAGCACCGAGAAACTGGTCAAAATGTCACAGCCCAAACGAGCACCCAGAAACTGATCAAAATGCCAGAACCCGACCTATCACCCAGAAACTGATCAAAATGTCACCACCCAACCGAACACCGAGAAACTGATCAAAATGTCACAACCCAACCGAGCACCGATAAACTGATCAAAATGTCACAACCCAACCGAGCACCCATAAACTGATCAAAATGTCACAGCCCAAACGAGCACCCAGAAACTGATCAAAATGTCACAAACCAACCGAGCACCGAGAAACTGATCAAAATGTCACGTCCCAACCGAGCACTGAGAAACTGATCAAAATGCCACAACCCAACCGAGCACCCAGAAACTGGCCACCTGGCACAAGCTGAAGAAAATTCCATACGCTGATGAAATGCCAGCTTTCTGAATGAACAAAGTGAACACTATACTTGTGAGCTAGCAGAAACTGCACAACTGATTCCTATTACTTTGAACACAAAGATACTGACAACCTGACTGACGATAAACCGACTCAGCAGAGGGAAATTGACCACATGCACACAGACATTGAACCGCTCATCGCAGTCAGAGGGAGCACAAGGAAGGTGACTGACTGACCACAATCCAATCAAGGGCCATATGACTGACCAACTGCCCACAACCTGCCTGAAAGTGACAACTGTCAAGCTGACTACAAGCACTGAGCATGCAGAAACTGAGCAACTAATCAACCACAGCATCACTGAATCCCCCGTAAATGTGAAAGAACCAGACGTATTTAGTAATTATTTCACTTCGGTATTTAGCAGGGAGTTAGACCTGCTAGACTTGATATTGAATGATGAGAGGAATATTGATATATTTGCATTTAAAATTAAAAATGGGGATTTAATAAACAAACTAAAGATACTCAAATAGGCCAAATGCCCTGGTCCAAATGGGTTGCATGCACACATTTTAAAAGTATTGAGACATCCTGGTGCCCTCTGCACCCCTTACGAAGCCTCAATGTGAAGAGCTCAAAAATAGACAAAGTATTATAAGTGAGGCCGGAACAAAGTCTTGTAAAAAGACAAAATAGTTTTCCTCATCTTTTATTCATGGGCACAGCACTCAGTTCACACCAGCTATCACTTCACAGCATTGCTCCTACGTCCTTATCGATGTCTGCACTTGAAAGACCAGATCTATCTCGTTCTCCACATTCTTTATTGCTTCCCCCTGAAGGCTCTATTAATATTGACCATTCGCCCCGCCACATGGATAGTAGTGCACTTGCCCAAATTTAATATCATTAGCTCATCAAACATGATCTAATCTCCTATATGCAGCAATGAGATTCGCCTGAAGCAGATGAGCATCGTCCAAATATGAATAGAAGAGCTGAATTCAAGATGTGATGTGATAGTGACTGGAGTCTCAAGGAAAGCCAATAGACAACTCTAAAAAGTGCGCAGGGACAGGGGTCCTTGGGATCCATGTGCAAAGACCCTTGAAAATGAGGATATATTGAGAGTGTAGTTAGCAAAGCATATAGGATGATTTTTGTCATGTGGTAAGATTCCTTTATATTTTCTACCATTGATGTTCAGCTAACTGGTCTATCATTCTATGAACATTTTGTGCCACTCTTCTTGAATGTCGAAATTGTATTAGCAATCCACCAGCCCTCTGGTTCTACACCTTTTTATAAGTAATTATTAAACATGAATAGTAATGACTTTGCTATCTCTTGTCTCGATTCTTTTAAAATATGTGGATGCAATTCATCCAGACCTGGGCATTTGGCCTCTTTGAGTGTCTTTAATTTGTTTAATAAATCCCTATTTTTAATTTTAAATGCAAATATATCATTCTTCCTCTCATCATTCAATGTCAAGTCTAGCAGGTCTATCTCCCAGCTAAATAGCAAAGTGAAATAATTATTTAATATGTCTGCCACCTCCCTATCGTTACCTGTGATATTATCCTGTCTATCCCATAGTGGTCTGATTCCCATTACAGCCTTTCTATTTTTATTGATGTACTTGTAAAATGGTTTATTTTGTTTCATATTCCTCATTATTTAATTTCATAGTTTCTGAAATAAACCTGCAGGTCTATGGGAATTGAGCAGAGGAGTGGGACTGATTTGGTTGCTCAATAGGGAGCTGGGATGGATCCGATAGACCATAGACCTCCTTTGTGCTGTAATGAATCTATGACTCTATGATACTGGACTGCAAAGAGAACATCCAGTATTGGATGAGCGGAAATGTCTTCCAATTAAATATTGAGAAGTTTGAATCCATTGTTTTCATTCCCTACTTCAAACTTCATTCCCTCGCAACCAACCCCATCTCTGTCCCTCTGAGATTAAGTCTGTCTGTTCACAACCTTTGTGTCATTTTTGACCCTGAGATGAGCTTCTGACCTTGTATTCTTGCCATCACTAAGACCAGCTATTCTCACCTTCATTAGACCATCTCGGTCTGTATGCTGCTGAAACCCCTCATTCATATGTTTGCTACCTATAGACTTGATTATTCCAATAGACCTGGCTGGTCTACCATATTCTACACTCTGTAAACTTGATGTCACCCAAAACTCTGCTGCTTATATCTTAACTTGCATTAAATCCCATTCTGTTATAACCCTGTGCTCACTGAGCTACATTGGCTCCAGATCATGAATCATCTTGATTTTAAAATTCTCATCCTCATTTTCAAATCCCTCCATGGCTATGCCCCTCCCTATCTCTGTAACCTCCTTCCAGTCCCAGAAGCCTTTGAGAAGTCTGCACTCCTTTAATTCCAGCCTCTTGATCATCCAAGATTTTAATTGGTTCAACACTGGTGGCCACACCTTCAATTGCCCAGGCACCAAGCCCCGGAATATCCTTCCTAAACTATTTTGTTTCTCTCTATCTTCACCTTTAAGAAACACCTTAAGAACTGGCTCTCTGACCAAGTAATTGGTCATCTGGCTGAATATGTTAGTTGGCTCCGTGTCACACTTTGATTTATAACAGTCCTGTAAAGTGCATTGGGACATTTTATTACATTAAAGGCGGTCTATATATATATATATATATATATATATACACAAGTAATAGTTGTTGTTTTTGCCTTTTTCATATTCATTCATTCACAGGATTTTGGCATTTCTGGATAGGCCAGCATTTACTGCCTATCCCTAATTTGGGAAGGTGGTGGTGAGCTACCTTCTTGAACTGTTGCTGTCCCTGTGGTGTAGGTATACCCACAATGCTGTTGGGGAGGGAGTACAAGGACTTCAATCCAGCGACAGTGAAGGAACAACAATATAGTTTCAAGTTAGCATGGAGTGTGGCTTGGAGAGGAACTTGGTGGTGTTCCCATGCATCTGCTCCCCTTTTTCTTCTTGGTGGTAGAGGTCAGGCTTTGGAATGTCCTGTCAAAGGAACCATGGTGAGTGTGCATCGGTGCTGAAAGTTTAAAGTGGTGGATGAGGTGACAATCAAGTGGGCTGCTTTGTCCTGGATGGTGTTGAGCTTCTTGAGTGTTGTTGGAGCTGCACTCGTCCAGGCAAGTGAAGAGTATTCCATCACACTCCTGACTTGTCCCCTGTAGATGGTTGACCAGGTTTGGGGAGTCAGGAAGTGAGTTACCCGCCTCAGAATTCCCAACCCCTGACCTGTGGCAAAATTTTACACCAGCAGGATTTTACAGTCCCACCGAAGTCAATGGACTTTTGAACAGCTCACCGCATTTTATGGCCCCACCCACGCCATGGAGTCCCTGGTCTTAGAGTCATAGAACCATTACAGCACAGAAGGACTTTCGGCCCACCCTGTCTGTGCTGGCTCTTTAATTTATGCACTGCCACTCCCTTGCCCTCTCCCAACATTTCAGCACCTTTCTCCTTTCAAATATTTAAGAAATTTTAGAAAATGTAGAAACATTTATGGTGCAGAAGGAGACTGCTCTGCCCATCATCTCTGCACCAGTCAAAAAATGGGCCCCTCCCCCACCCACCCATCACAGCCTAACCCAATTTTCCTGCATTTGTTCCACAGCCCTGGAGGTTACAGGACCTCAGGTGCACATCCAGATACCCTTTAAATGAGTTGAGCGTTTCTGCCTGTACTATCCTTTCAGGTAGTGAGTTCCTGACCCCCACCATCTTCTGTGTGAAAAATAAGTCCCCATCTCCCCTCTAATCCTCCTGCTAGTCACTTTAAATCATTGCCCCCTAGTCACTGACCTCTCTGCTAATGGAAATAGGCCCTTTCCATTGACTCTATCCAGGCCCCTTACAATCTCTATCTCAACCTCAATCAAATCTCCCCTCAGCTTCCTCTGTTCCAAGGAGAACAACCCCAGCCTGTCCAATCCTTCCTCACAGCTGCAATTTTCCAGTCCTGGCGACATTCTCATAAATTTCCTCTGCACCCTCTCTAATACAATGACATCCTTTCTGTAATGAGGTGAACAGGACTGCACACAGTACTCAAGTAATGGCCTAACTAATGATTTATACAGTTCCAATATAACCTCCCTGCCCTTATCTTTCATACCTCGGCTGATAAAGGAAAGGATTCCATGTGCTTTCTTAACCCCCTATCAACCTGCCCTTCTAACTTCAGGGATCTATGGACATTCACTCTAAGGTCCCTCACTTCCACCTATCCTCTCAGTATCTTCCCATTTATTGTGTATACCTTTACTTTGTTTGACCTCCCCAAATGCATCACCTCACACTTCTCTGGGTCGAATTCCATTTCCACTTCTCTGCCCACCTGACCAGTCCATTTTTCTTTTCCCATCTATTTTCATTATTTTTAAATTTATTTCCATCCGTTGTTTTATCTCCACCTTTTAGCCTAGTTCGATCCCTTCCCCCCACCCCACTCCCACTAGGTCTATCTGTCACTTGCTCGTCCTGCTTTCTACCCTTAATGTCACCATTAGCACATTCCTTAGTGAATATCACCACCTTCAACACTCCTTTGTCCTTTTGCCTATGACATCTTTGGCAATCTCTTCTTTGCCTCCACCTACCACTGGCCCTCTACCCAGCTCTACCTGTCCCACCCCCCTCAACCAGCTTGTATTTCACCTCATTTCTATATTTCCTTAGTTCTGATGAAAAGTCATACGGACTTGAAATGTTAACTGTGTTCCTCACTGCAGATGCTGTCAGACCTGCTGACTTTTTCCAGCTATTTTTGTTTTTGACCAGTCCATTGATATCTTTCTGCAATCTATAGCAATCCTCCTCGCTGTCAACTGCGCGGCCAATTTTTGTGTTGTCTGCAAACTTCTTGATCATTCCCCCCACATTTAAGCCCAAATTATTTTACGTACCATAAAAAGCAAGGACCTAACACTGAGCCCCCCCAACAGGGAACAGCCTTCCAGCCACAAAAACATCTTTCAACTATTACTCTCTGTTTCCTGCCACTGAGTCAATTTTATATCTAGCTTGTTATGTTCCCCTGGATCCCATAGGCTTTGATTCTTTTTAACCAGTCTGCCATGTGCAACCTTGTCAAAAACCTTGCTAAAATCCATGTAGACCACATCAACTGCACCACCCTCACCAATTCTCCTTGTTCCCTCCTCGAAAAAAATAATCAAGTTGGACACAATCTTCCCTGACAAATCTATGCTCACTGTCCTTGATTACTCCATGGCTTTCTAAATGACAGTTTATCCTGTTTCTCAGAATTGATGCCAATCGTTTTCCCACTACTGAGGTTAGACTGGCCCATTGGTCTATCCCTCGCTCCATTTTTAAGCAAAGGTAGAACGTCAACAGTCCTTCAGTCCTCTGGCACCACATGTGCATTCAGCGGGAATTGGAAAATGATGGGCAGAGCATCTGTTATTTCCTCCCTGGCTTCTTTTAAGAGCCTGGGATACATTTCATCGGGCCCTAGTGATTTATCCACTTTCAAAGATGCTAACTCCCTCAATACTTCCTCTCTCCCTATGTTTATCGCATCAAATACTTCACACTCCTCCTCTGTAATTACAATGACTGCATAGTCCCCCTCGTTTGTGAAGACAGACACAAGATATTCATTCAGGACCATACCAACAACTTCCGTCTCTGCACATAGGTAACCTTTTTGGTCTGTTATGCGCCCCATCCTTTCCTTCGGTGTCCTCTCAGTCTTACTGTATTAATAAAACATCTTTGGGTTTTCCTTGATTTTACTTGTCAATATTCTTTCATGTCCTCTCTTTGCTTTCCTAATTTCCTTTTTTATTTCACCCCTACACTTTCTATATTCCTCTCGCCTTTCTGTAGTATTGAGTTCTTGGTGTCTGAGATAAGCTTTTCTTTTCAGTCATATCTTACCCTGTAAGTTCCTTGACATCCAGGGGGCTCTCAATTTGGTCGTCTCACCCTTTTTCTTTGAACTCTGAACTCCTTGAATACCTCCCACTCATTCACCTTCAAGTAGCTGTTTCCAGTCCACTTTCACTAAATCATTCCTCAGCTTAGTAAATTGGCTTGCCCCAATTTAGAACTCTGACTCCTGTTCTACCTTTGTCTTTCTTCTTAATTATTTTGAAACTAGCTGAACTATGATCAATACCACCAAAATGCTCTCCCACTGTCACTCCTTCCACCTGGTCAGCTCCATTTCCTAAAACTAAGTCCAGAACCGCACCCTCTCTTGTTGGACTTGCTACATACTGGCCAAATAGGCCAAAAGATGCACCTTCAGAATTCTGTTCCCTCCTTTCTTTTCACAGTAAAACTATCCCAGTTAATATTGGGGTAGTTAAAATCCCACCTATCACTGCCCTACTCTTTTTTCAATTCTCAGAGATTTACCTACATATTTGCTCTGCTATCTCCCTCTGACTGACTGGGAGTCTATAGTATGATCCAAGTAGTGTGAATGCACCTTCTTAGTTCCTTAGCTGAATCTCTATGGCCTCATCTGATGATCCTTCTAACATATCATCCTCCTCACAGCTGTAATTGTTTCTTCCACCAAAATTGCCACCCCCTCTTTTTTGTCCCTCTCTGTATCTCCACTGAAAACCCTGTAACCAGGAATGTTGAGCTGCCATCTCTGCCCCTCTTTAAGCCATGTTTCTGTAATAGCTATGATAAATCTATCTGTGCCCTCAGCTTGTCTGCTTTATTTGTTCTGCACCTTACACGGAAGAATATACCCTTGAGCACTGACAAACTCCTTTATTTAAAATTTCCTAACCTTTGTTTCCCCTTCTTTCTGGACTCTTCATTGTTTTTCTGCCTTCCAATCTCATTTCTGATTTTGTCCCATCTGATTTCACCCTCAGGTTCCCGTCCTCCTTCCAAACTAGTTTAAACCCTGCCCAATAGCACTCACAAACCTCCCCGCAAGGATATTTCTCCCTGCCCTGTTGAAGTGCAAACCATCTGGCTTGTGCAGATCCCACCTCCCCAAACCCAATGTTCCAGAAATCTAAAGCACTCCCTCCTGCATCATCTCTCCAGCCACACATTCACCTGCTCTAACCTCCTATTTCTATGCTCACTAGTGCATCACACTGCGAGTAATCTCAAGATTACTACCTTTAAGCCATGCTTCTGTATAACTATCATAATTCTATCTTTTCCCTCAGCTCATCAAGACAGTGAGCTGAGAAGGCGCGTGATTCTCTGGCCTTTGTTTTCTCTGGGCCCTTATCTCGGACAGCTGGGATTCTCAATTCTACTCGCCTCTTCCAATGACCTTTTTAAAAGTTAATTCACGGGATGTGGGCTTCGCTGGCCAGATCAGCATTTATTGCCCATCTCTAGTTGCCCTTGAGAAGGGGGTGGTGAGCTGCCTTTTTGAGCTGCTGCAGTCCATGTGGTGTAGGTACACCCACAGTGCTGTTAGAAAGGGAGTTCCAGGGTTTTGACCCAGCAACAGTGAAGGAACGACGATATATTTCCACGTCAGGATGGTGAGTGGCTTGGAGGGGAACTTCCAGGTGGTGGTGTTCCCATCTATCTGCTGCCCTTATCCTTCTACATGGTAGTGGTCATGGGTTTGGAAGGTGCTGTCGAAGGAGCCTTGGTGAATTCCTGCAGTGCATCTTGTAGATGGTACACACTGCTGCTACTGTGCGTCTGTGGTGGGGGGAGTGAATGTTTGTGGATGTGGTGCCAATCAAGTGGGCTGCTTTGTCCTGGGTGATATCAAGCTTCGAGTGTTGTTGGAGCTGCACTCATCCAGGCAAGTGGGGAGTGTTCCATCACACTCCTGACTTGTGCCTTGTAGATAGTGGACAGGCTTTGGGGAGTCAGGAGGTGAGTTACTCATCACATGATTCCTAGCCTCTGACCTGCTCTTGTAGTCACAGTATTTATATGGCTAGTCCAGTTCAGTTTCTGGTCAATGGTAACCCCCAGGATGTCGATCAGTGATTGTAATGCCATTGAACATCAAGGGGCAATGGCTGGATTCTGTCTCGTTGGAAATGGTCATTGCTTGGCACTTGTGTGGCATGAAAGTTACTTGCCACTTGTCAGCCCAAGCCTGGGTATTGTCCAGGTCTAGCTGCATTTGGACATGCACTGCTTCAGTACCTGAGGAGTCGCAAATGGGGCTGAACATTGTGCAATCATCAGCGAACATCCTCACTTCTGACCTTATGATGGAGGGAAGATCATTAATGAAGCAGCTGAAGATGGTTGGGCTGAGGACACTACCCTGAGGAACTCCTGCAGTGATGTCCTGGAGCTGAGATGACTGACTTCCAACAACCACAACCACCTTCCTTTGTGCTAGGTATGACTCCAACCAGCGGAGAGTTTTACCCCGATTCCCATTGACTCCAGTTTTGCTAGGGCTCCTTGGTGCCACACTCGGTCAAATGCTGCCTTGATGTCAAGGGCAGTCACTCTCACTCACCTCAGGAGTTCAGGTCTTTTGTCCATGTTTGAACCAAGGCTGTAATGAGGTCAGGAGCCGAGTGGCCCTGGTGGAACCCAAACTGGGCATCAGTGAGCAGGTTATTGCTAAGCAGCTGCCACTTGATAGCACTGTTGATGACCCCTTCCATTACTTTAACAGTCAGTCTCCAGAGGTAATGGCTGTCAGTGACCATCTCCCAGTTGTCAGTGTCAATATCCACCATCTTCATATCATGCCGATAAGTGTCCTTGTCGCGGAGGTATGGGTGTTCATGAGGATGTGACACAATAGCCAAATCACCGTACAGAAGGTCTTTGTGCATAGAGCTGTCATTAATCCAGTGAAGGTGGCCAAGCCAGCACAGACACCATTGGCTTAGTAATGAGTGTATGCTGATGGCATCAGTACACTCCAGGACCTCTGAATTGTGTCATTGTCTTGCCAGGAGATGCTGAGGACACGTCTGAGACAGGGAAGGTGGAAACCGCTCAGCCTTTTCTCCTGCTTAGACTATGCTGTCCCAATCTCACCACTGCAGAGGAGTAGATTGAGGACACAGGCTTGTAAGCTCGCAGTTGGGTGTTCTCAGTCAGGTTTCTGTTCATCCACACTCTGTAACTCAGCTTGATTATAACAGCTGCAGCATTTGCAATGTTGTAGTTACAATCCTGTTAGGGGCCATTAACGATTAAAGGGAAATTTGAACACCAGTGGTTAACTGAAAGAACTAGGATTTTTTTTTCAACAAAAACAAGCTTTACTCTATATAACAAGAATTGAACAAAACAAGCATTGTTAACTTAATATTATAATTTATGGGTACTTATGCTATGAACTCAGCTCTACTCTTTACTACCCACCCCACCCCCCACCACAACCCCCTTCACCGCCGCTCAAACCCCCACTATACATTACCATACATGTACCTATACCAGAGGGATGGCAGCAGTTCAAGAAGGCAGCTCATCACCACCTTCTCAAGGGCAATTAGGAATGGGCAATAAATGCTGACCTAGCCAGCGACGCCCAGATTCTGTGAATGAATAATTTTTAAAAATCTTGAAGATTTATCAGTTCTTTAGGGACCAACTCAAAGGTATGCCATAGCCCTCCAGAATTAACTTTAATTTTCCTCAATGTTCAAGCTCCAAGGAAACATTTTATGGGGATCCTTCCATTAGTTTTTTGGTTAAGTGACCTGCAACTTTTATTTAATACTTCATGGCTGTGGATGCCTCAGCTCCTTGTTATGGGTGCTAGCAGACACCTGACTGCCTTCTCACAGCTTCCAAGCTAACTCAGCAGACTGCTTTCTGCCACAAGGCTCTGTTAGGACCACTGGAGATGTCTTCCTCTAGCTACAAACTAGGCCAATCTTCCTTGCTTTTATTTCCATTAGGAAATCTAAACTGAGTTTGAGACCTAACATGTGGTGAACAATAATGATGGTATTTTCTCTCATTAAAGTGCAGACCTTTCTAATAAATATCTCCTGTTGGGTCTCTCAATCCAGTCAGATGCAGTCTACACCAAAGCAAAACTGCAACTGCTTGTTTACTGAGCAAGCAACCAGATAACTTAAACAAAAGAACCTTCTACCCCACTGCCCATCTCTCTAACCACATGGCATGCTTTGGGGTGGGGTGGCCTCAAACAGAAACGTCACTGAATTATTTAACATTCAATACAATTCCTTAAATATGCCACCCACTTTAATAATTTATGTGGATGTCATTGCCCTGTCTCCAGGATCCCTCATTTCACTAAGAGGTCCAGAAATGGATCACCCATGATTAAGATTTTTTTCACTTCCAACTTTGACCTTGTAAGATAAACATAGGCTACCTTTTTAAATGTAATTAACACAGGCTTGTTTGATTTACATTTACGTTAGAGTTGTTTTTATCAGCCAGTGATACCTGCATCCCATGAATGAATAAAAAAATGTTGAAATCCCTCATGAACAATATATCTTTTGTAACTCAATTCAATAATTTTTCTGCATATTTGTTCCTTCACCTACCTTCCACTATTAGGTTGCCTGTAGACCACACCTATTAATGTGATGGATCCTCTATGATCTTTTATCTCTATCCACATGGATTCTATATTTGTCTTGCTGATAGTTGCATCCCTTTTTTACTGCTGTCATTATTTAATCCCAAAAGAGTACAGCTATTCCACCTCCCTGTTTTCTCTCTCTATCTTTTTGAAATATATTATAACCTGCAATGCTTAATTCCCAGTCATGACATTTCTTTGGTCATAACTCAGTAATCCCTGCCATGTCAGGTGTCTCCCAACACATGAACACCTCCAGCGCTCCTGCTTTATTATAGATGCTACATGCATTGCTGTGCAGATATTTTAACTAGTTTTTAATTGGATTTCCTCTCACTTATATTTGACCATTATTTTAGACTCCAGTTCTATAACTGCTTATCCCTTGCCAACAGTGTCCTCCCTAAATTTATTCTTTTCTATGTTCCTCTGCACTGTGTTTTTTACATTTCAGCCACTTACATTTTTTTGTCAATCCCCCCACCATCATTTCGCACCACCCCACCTTACTTTCTGTCTCTAGGTTAAAACCTTTGTCACCTCTTGATTTGACTTCTCCACCAATATCCCGGTTTAGGTGGAGCACGTCCCATTGGTACAACTCCTTCTTGTCCCAGAACTGGTGCCAGTGTCCAAGGGAAAGTGATCTCTGTTTCCCACACCAACCCTTTTACCATTTGTTATTCTCGTGATCTGTCTGCTGCTATGCCAATCTGTACATGGCTTGGGCAATTACCCAGTTATTGTTACCCTCAAGGTCCCACTTTTTAATTTAGGCCCTAATTCCTGGTTCTCTTACATCAGGAACTCTTCCATCAGGTGCTCCTCCCTGCTCCAACATTTATTCCAACATGGACCACAACAACTGCATGAAACCCACTCCCTTTCCAAGTTCCTCTCCAGCCATTGTGAGATATCCCATATCCTGGCACCAATTGGCAAGATACCCTATGGGATTCTCATTCTTGGCTGCAAGAGGACACTATCTGTCACTCTAATTATCGAGTCCCCTATTAGTACCACATTTCTATTGTGCTCTTTCCCCCACCTGTCCCGCTCTGAACCCCCAAGCCTCCAAACAGCCTTCTGACCCACGGTGACTTGGTTTCCATTGTGGTGGTTCTCCCTGTAGTCTTTCTCCTTATGCTCAGAGGTGACAAGTACATTGTACTCATTGGACAGGTCCAGTGTCTGCAGGACTTCATTCTCAACCTCTCCTAAATCCCCATGAACAGCTCCCTATCAGGTACATCCTCCCTTTTCTGAACCTGCATTTCCCCATGTGGTGTGAGGGAATTCAGAATAAAACTGTCCATGAACTCCTACCCATACCTTAGGTGTCGGAAACTCTCCAACTCGCACATAAGCTCAATGATGCTGAGCTGGAGAGATTCAAGATGGAGACATCTCCTGCAGAGGTGTGTGTTCAGGGGAGCCCGAACATCCAAAAATGCACAAATTCTGCAGGCCCGACACACAACCTGCTCTGCCGCATTTCAGGTTAGTCTTACTTTACTTATTTAATTAAAGTGTTTTTTCAATGATTATTTGTGGCTCTATCAAGTAGTTTTCTTGTTAAGCTATAAATGTCATAGAGGACTTATTTCTACCCAGCCCTACTTTAAACTACTTGCCCTAATTCAGAGAAAAACAAATTTCCCAATAATTCATCCAGCTGCTTATAGAATGTGTGCTTCAGCTTTCAGTGCTCTTTGTCTCTCGCTCCCTCTCCTTCCAGGTGTGGTCCACACCTTGTTCCGTAGAAGATCAAAATAATACCTCTTCCCTCCGCGTGCTGATTTCCCTCATTTACCTAATTGACCGAGTTTAATCAGTATACCGGCTAGCAGCACTCCATCGAGTTGGACTTCATGCTACTTACTATCCTATGCCCCCACTGCTTTATACACATTATCCCTTTTTTTACTTAGTTGTGTTGGTTACTGATATCCTGCCAATTGTGTTTATGGCAACCTTCTGTGTCCGTGGTGGTCAGCTCTGTGTTAAGCATCACCTCATGTGACTCAGGAGCCATACTCTGGCATGCCCGTGTCTGCCGTGTTACATCTCAGTTGCTGTTAATACTGATCAAGTCAGATCCCACAGTGAAAGCTGGCTTGATAAATCCTAACATTTTTTTTAGAAATCATGGAGATAAGTTACAGAACACATTCACAGGAGCCTGCTGATGAACTTCTGGTGCAAAGAATAACACATTTATTAAAAAAAGAAAAATGAACTATGTTACCAGACAGAAAGATTGGACAGATCTCGATACACTCACAAAAAAATGATTCAGACACTCACTATTCTTTCACCCCAGCTATCGCTTTACAGACACATACAAATTCTCAAAGATAAAACAATTTATCATATCTATCTTATACTCTAATATTCAGGGTAAGTACACAGTACATGTGAATTGACTGGTGAACTGTGGTCGGACATAACACACTCCAAAGTAAATAACAACCAAAGCAGGTTCCTGTATTTCTCAACAACCCACCCAGATGCTTGTGACCCTGTGAGCTAGCTGGTCTCACTAAAACTCTGTCTTTCTCACAACAGTTCCCAATCTCCATGTTTAAAAAACTTGCCTTGGAATTCTTGCCAAAAGTCACTTCCACTCAGATGCCATCAACAAGGATCAATCAAACCTTCCGAGATTCATTTTCCTTGGATCTCCTAGCACACTCAAGCTTCACCTTCCAAGCACAGTTTCAGATCTTTGGCCGTGCCAAACAGAACAACACTGCTGCAAAAGGACCACAGTAAGGCGTCACCAAACATCAGCTGTCTCCTCGGATCCTCGGGGCTTCTCTTTAGCCAACTTTGCCTCAAGTCTGCTCCCTGCAGCTTTCTCAATAACTCAGAGCCTTTTCTCTGTTCCTTTCTGTCAACTTTACTTAACAGGACAAAAACAGAATTACCTGGAAAAACTCAGCAGGTCTGGCAGCATCGGCAGAGGAGAAAAAAGTTGACGATTCGAGTCCTCATGACCCTTCAACAGAACTGAGTAATATTAGGAGAGGGGTGAAATATAAGCTGGTTTAAGGTGGGGTGGGGGGGTGTGCTTGTAGGGACAAGCAAGCAGTGATAGGAGCAGATAATCAGAAGATGTCACAGACAAAAAAACAAAGAGGTGTTGAAGGTGGTGATATTATCTAAACGAATGTGCTAATTAAGAATGGATGGCAGGACACACAAGGTACAGCTCTAGTGGGGGTGGGGTGGAAAGACTAACAGGGCATAAAAGGTATAGATTTAAAAATAATGGAAATAGGTGGAAAAAGAAAAATCTATATAAATTATTGGAAAAAACAAAAGGAAGGGGGAAGAAACAGAAAGGGGGTGGGTATGGAGGAGGGAGTTCAAGATCTAAAGTTGTTGAATTCAATATTCAGTCCGGAAGGCTGTAAAGTGCCTAGTCGGAAGATGAGGTGCTGTTCCTCCAGTTTGCGTTGGGCTTCACTGGAACAATGCAGCAAGCCAAGGACAGACATGTGGGCAAGAGAGCAGGGTGGAGTGTTAAAATGGCAAGCGACAGGGAGGTTTGGGTCTTTCTTGCGGACAGACCGCAGGTGTTCTGCAAAGCGGTCGCCCAGTTTGCGTTTGGTCTCTCCAATGTAGAGGAGACCAGTTCTGTTCTGTTGAAGGGTCATGAGGACTCGAAACATCAACTTTTTTCTTCTCCGCCGATGCTGCCAGACCTGCTGAGTTTTTCCCGGTAATTCTGTTTTTGTTTTGGATTTCCAGCATCCGCAGTTTTTTGTTTTTATTTTTACTTAACAGGATCTATTTCTGATCTCTGTCCTTGTCCCTTACCTGAAGCTGTCTTCTGGGATCTGTTTCTGATTCTTGTCTTTGTCGCTGCCTGGGACCTTCTTCTGGGACCTCTCCTTCTCCCCCTTTGTGTCCTTCTCCATGGGACACCTTCCCTCTAATGGAGCTCCTGTTCAGGTCACCTGAGCGGTAGGTTCATGCTGTTTTGCTCCTTTACTTCTTTTTCTTCTGTGTATGCGTGCAGGGCTGGCTCCTAGGCTGAAGATGGTGAAATCAACAAATTACACATGTGCGGTCAGTTCCCAGCTGGCGCATGCGTGAAATTCCCAAGGGCTGCCAGGAACAGTAGTTCCTGGCCTCCAATCTCCGAATCTCTGACTTCTAGGTGAGGTAAATTCCTCGGGGTTCATCATACCTTTCCCCTTGGAAGAAAGAAAACTTCACCACAGTAAAAGTTTCTTTAAAATTGGCTTTATACTTTCTTTACAAAACCTTAACATCATAATCTTCTACCAGATAGCTTATTACACATTAAATAGATAATTTTTTCATTTTGTTTCACAACTACACATGTTATATTGTGCAATTTTTTTTATTTGTTCATGGGATGTGAATGCTGTTGGCTAGGTCAGCATTTATTGCCCATCCCTAATCGCCCTTGAAGTGGGTGGCTTGCTAGGCCATTTCAGGGGGCATTTAGGATTCAACCACATTGCTGTGGGTTTGGAGTTGCGTGTGGGCCACATTTCCTTCCCTAAAGGATATTATTGAACCAGATGGGATTTTACGACAAGTGACAATGGTTTCATGGTCATCATTAGACATTTTTATTGAATTCAAATTCCACTACCTGCCATCATGGCATTCAAACCTGGGTCCTCAGAGCATTACCATGGGTCTCTTCATTACCAGTCTAGTGACAACAGTACTATGCCATCACCTCCCCTAATTACAAAGGTTTAATCAGAACAAAAATCAATATATGCAAGAAGTAGGATTAGCAGAGCTTAAGCATCATAGAATTATTGTAACTCAACACTTGAATGTCTTTTTTTTCTTATTCTCAGTCTTTAAATCGACAAAGAATGTCTCATTTAAGTTCACTGCCTAATAATCATCCTTTTTGATAGCTGTGGGTGTAATTCCATCATCAAGCACATTTTCCAAACTCAAATGTGGTAAATTTTCATTTCGAGACAATAAGGTCAAAACGGCATCTTGGTGCGATAACAACTCAATTCTCCTCAGAGTAAAATCTTTTTTAGCTGTTTCAAGAATGTTATCGAGATGTTTTTATGTTCATATTGCTGCTTGGTTTGATTTTTGAACATTTTAAGATCTTGTAGCTTCTCCTGATCCCATTTAAAAAGGGTTTTATTTAATTCTTTTCGAGCAACCTCAACCATTTCCTCCCTCTGGAGTCTTATGGGTTGTTTCCATACTTTGACTCTTTTACATAATTCATGAATCATATTATTTGACTCTTTTGTGGATTTTAAATGCTCTTTTGCAAGCTGTCCATTACCTGGATTCCAGCTGCCATACCCTGTGTGTCAACACAGGCAAGCACTTGTAAATCAGTGTCTCTGGTCATTAACCCTTCCAGATAACAGATGTCATCTTTCAGATTCTCCAGATTACATTGAAGTGCAAGAATCTCATTGCTCTTTTCACGGTGAAGTTCTAACAGCTCATAGGTTTGGGTTTTTAATTCTGCATTCAACCAACTGTTTTGATTCACCAGAAATTCCTTTTCCTGTTCAAGGCATTTTTCATGATACTTCATAGAGACTTCTGAGGCTTGAAGTTCATGAAGTTTTAACTGAAGATTTATCTTTGCTAAATTTGTTTCTGCAAGTTTATCATTTAGACATTTCAAGTCCTCATTCAAGTATTCTATTTATTGTAACTGATGCTCAATTGTTCTAATCAATTCTTGTTTTTCAATAGCAAACTCATCAGTTTTTCCTTCAATCTCTCATTATTGGCAATAAGCTCCTCGTGTTTGACAGAGAAATGTTTTGGAGTTTGGTAAGATCAGCATGACCAAACACCTGCTGTAATGCCATGTTACTGTCTCTACTAACCAGATCATTGCCCAGAATAAAATCTACCCCTTCAATAGGTAACCTAGGAACAATTCCCATCATAACAATTCCGTTTCCTAAGTCACTTTGGAAATTGACTTCACACAAAGGGTCAGGGTTATAAACTATGAATATCTACTATTAATACCTTTTCCTTCATCAAACTATCTGGAACACAAATTGTTTTATCAGCCACCATCAATAACCGATCTGCTCCAGTATTTCTCAAAATTTTAATTTGTTTACTCATTTTGTTGGAGGAACAAGGGAACACTTTACCCTTTGAGATAAACATCCAGAAACTCCAGTAGCCTGACTCTCTTTAGCAGTAATCAAAGAAGAATTCTCTGATTTATCCTGAACCACATCCCCCATCTTGGTAGGTTCGGAAGGGAGATGTTTCACCTGCACCACGACTATTATTTTGATAGCCATTTCCTTTTCTGGTGTGGCCTTTTTTGAGGATTCCTTAAGTGTACCTATTACTGGCACCAGTTTACCATTCAGCTTCCAACAATGGGCTTTGAGATACCCTGTCTAATGGCAATAAATGCACACTGGTCTATTTTCTCTCCTTTTATTCTCGACACTATCATTTTTCTTGACTGGAACATTGTCTGCCTTCTCCATAAACCAAGACTCTTTCCTGTTCCTCCAGTTTCCCTGTGGATTCCCATATGACCATTTCCCCACATGTAACTGGCTGTGTGAGAAATCATAGGTATTGGCCAAAACTGCTGCTTCTCGGATATTTACTACTTGATGCTCATCTAAATAAGTCTGAATGGTTACTGGAATACTGTTTCAGAATTATTCCATAATCATGATTTCCCTCTCTTGTCAACATTTTTCCCTAACTTTAGTAATCAAAACCACTGATCCCACAGCATTTCTCTTTTTCCGTAGAAAATTTTACAAATGTCTGTTTAGGTTTCTTTCTTATGGTCTTAAACTTTAGCTGATAAACTTCAGGGACAAGCTCAAAAGCATTGAGTATTGCCCGTTTAACTCATTCATTGTCTGCAGATTGCCCTTCTGACAGACTACTCTACACGATCATAGCTGTGCCTGTAACACTCTGTTCAGTGGGGACACTTTGTAACATTAAGATCCAAGCAATTTTTGGCCACTTCAACTTCAGTGGCTGAAGGTGGTAAAATCAACAAACTGTGCATGTACAGCCAGTTCCCAGCTGGTGCATGCATGAAAGTCCCAAGGGCTGCTGGCAACTGTAGTTCCTCCAAACTCCCGAACTCCGACTTCTAGTTAAGGTAAGTTCCTCGGATTCTTCACAGCCGAATTTGCTGCAGAGGGCTGAGAAGATCTCTGTCGACCTGAGCTGCATGCTAAAGGGGATAGACAAAGCAGACGTGGAGCGGATGGTTCCCCTTCTGGTGCACTCTAGAATGAGAGGCCATAGTCTTAGGCTAAGGGGTGGTAGATTTAAATCAGAGATGAGGAGGAATTACTTTTCTCAAAGCGTCGTGAATCTGTGCGATTCACTACCTCAGAGTGGAATGGATGCCGGGATGCTGAATGAATTTAAGGAGGAGATAGACAGATTTTTAATTTGTAATGGGTTGAAAGGTTATGGGGAGAGGGTGAGAAATTGGAGCTGAGGCCAAAATGAGATCAGCCATGATCGTAATGAATGGCGGGGCAGGCTCGAGGGGCTGAATTGCCTACTCCTACTCCTAGTTCTTATGTTCTTATGTAAAAGTGCTAAACTCAAGCAATGAGGTCAGAGTGGCTGTCCTTTGTATTGCAATCATCCTGTTAAAACCAATTGCTAGGTAAACAGGTGATGGGCATTAATTATCCCAACTGAACAGAATAAAAAGGTACAGCTGGAACGCTTTGTGTGGAAGCTACTAGGAAGTTAGTAGCATTGAGGAGTTGTCTTGGAAATAAACCAGTTTTAAACAAAAGACCTGCCTGGATTAATTTTTCCACACAACCTCCCATTGTGAGTAACATGGTAGCAGAGGATGAACTTTAAGCTTTGCTGATTGATTGCTGTATATGAAGCTTTCTGCCTCAATCCTCTGAGGGAAAAGAAGTGCACTGTCGCTAACAATTTAAGTTACGGAATGGTGGAAGGATGGTGTAAAATCACAAGCTTTGACTCTCCACCAATTTTTCCTGACTCTGAACCTTATCAGCAATGGAAGGCTGAAGTTGAAATGTGGACCCAGGTTACTGCTATACCCTGGAAGAAGCAAGGTATGGCTTTGGTGTTATCATTACCAGCCAAAAGTAAGATAAGGGGTAAGGTATTTTCAGAGTGGAAAGTGGATGATTTGAATCATGAAGAGGGATTAAACCATCTGACACAATTTTTGGATAAGTTCTACAAAAAGGGTGAGTTATTGGAAGTGTATGAAGCTTGGATGATATTTGATAGATTTAGGAAATCAGATGATCAGTCCATGGATGAATATATTATGGATTTTGATAAATGGTACGGGAGATTACAGTGATTTGAACTTGAAATTCCAGAATTGGTATTGGCATTTAAATTACTGGACTGTGCTAACATTTCCCATGTTGATAGTCTTTTAGTACTAACAGGGGTTCAGTTCTGGGGGAAAGAATCTCTCTTAGATCAAATGGCTGCTGCCCTAAAAAAAATTTCTGGGGAAACAGTCATTCCCTGCCACTTTTTTAGCAAATATGAACAACTATGCTGTAAAACAAAGGATAGAGGATTTAATGGTGACCGAATTTCACGGTCAACCAAATATTAGATGAAGGTTCCAATACAAAGATGGGGTTAATGACAAGAGGTCTGAAAATGGTTGTTAGCTTGGCCAATTTGAGAGTCTGGACAAAAAGTGTGTCTGGGATAGTGACGTTTAAACCCAAAAAATGCACAGGGAATGGTTAATCGGTGTTTTTGATGTGATTCCCAGGACCATTACGCAGTGACCTGCCCATAGCAAAGGAATCGTGTTTTTGAAGTGACCCATGAGATGGATTCATCTGAAATTGAAAATGATGATGGTGATTGCCATGATGGAGTTGTATGGATCAGAGCTTGAATCCAGTGATGAGTATCTTGATGGTAGATTCCTTCAACTGTACAGTTCTGGACAGTGGTTGCACTTCTACAGTGTGCGGCATGGACTAGCTTGACTACTATCTGGAGTCTTTCTGAGGCAGACCAGCTGAAGGTCAAGGAGTATGAAAGCTCTACCTGCTTCAGGTTCGGAGATAACGATACATTAACACCCTCCAAACGGGTGGTCCTCCCTTGTAAGATAGCAGGGATCAATCTGTTTATTAGTACTGATGTGGTTTCTAGTGATATACCACTATTGTTGAGTCGATCTGTGATGAAGAAGGCTCAGGTGACGCTAGATATGAAGAATGATAGAGCAGTCGTGTTTGGGAAAAATGTGGATCTACATTTTACTCGGTCAGGCTATTACTGCTTGCCACTAAGGAAGCCAGAGATTTCTCATCAAAAAGTTCATGAAGTTTTGTTAACTGCTGAGAATGAGAATTTGGTGGACAAAAAGAAGATCGTTTGGAAATTACATAGACAGTTTGCACATCTGGCGCCACAGAAACTGAAGACTCTGCTTCGAGATCAGGATTGGTCGATAAAGGATATGATGATCTTATTGAACAAAATCACTGCTCTGTGTGAAATTTGCCTTAAATATTGCAAGACACCACTGAGACCTGTTGTGAACTTGCCACTAGCCAGGGAGTTTAACGATGCAGTGGCAATGGACTTAACCATTTGGGACAAGGATAGGGTTTTTTTTTACTCCACTTCACAGATATGGCAACCAGATTTAGCCTATGCACTGTGATACGTAGTAAAGACAAAAGGACCATTGTCGATAAGGTCATGAAGAAATGGGTCGGAATAGGGTTAGGGACACCAGCGAATTTCCTCACAGATAATGGTGGGGAATTTGCCAATGAGGAATTTCGAGATATGTGCGAAAATTTAAACATAGTTATGCACATTGCAGCTGAGTGCCTGTTTAGTAATGGTCTTTGTGAAAGAAAACATGCAGTAATAGATGACATGTTAAATAAAATATCAGCTGATCAACCAGGTTGTAAACTGCGAACGGCATTAGCATGGGTGGTGCATGTAAAGAGCTCTCTGTAAATGGTTGGGGGGGTACAGTCCGTATCAGTTGGTGTACGGAAGAAATCTGAAGTTACCTTCGGTGTTTTCAAATGCTCCCCCTGCTCTAGAAGGGACCAGCATTAGCTCCAATTTTTCTGCTCATCTGAATGCTTTGCATGCGGGCAGAAAAGCTTTTTATTAAAGCTGAGGTTTCGGAGAAAATTCGGCGGGCCCTACGGCACCACAAAAGACCATCAGGAATGCAGGTTAGACAAGGAGACATGGTATATTATAAAAGGGAAGGCCAGAAAGAGTGGAAAGGACCTAGCAAGGTTATAGGGAGTGATGGGAAAGTAGTAATTGTGCAACATGATAATCGAACTGGTAGGGTACATTCTTCATGGTTAACTGGTATTGACTATACACTTACAGGTTCTGAACAGGACATAGAACGTGAGGAGGCACCATCCACTTCACATATACACACACACTGGGTAGTTATGAGGAGCAGACGATGGCAGATACAGGGTTGACTGACTATGAACAAAGTGACACTGATGTACAGGATAATGCTATTCATCCAAAAGGGTAATTACCCAAAGTAGGAACAAAGGTAACATACATGCCAGAAGGGACCAGTGTGTGGAGGGATGCCACCATCATAGAGAGATCAGGAAAGGCCACTGGTAAATACAAACATTGGCTAAATGTGCAGGATGAAGGATAGGAGACCAGACCTATCGATTGGCAAACCGAGGTAAAGATGTGGAAACCCAGAAAGCGCAGTATGAGTTCTGACAGTGGACCAGAAAGTGGTCATGACCCTAGAAAAAAATCATAGACTTGTGAACAGAGTTCTGTTCGCATGGGAGGATGATCGTATAGTAGCAGTCCAGAGAGGCCATAGCTTAACAAGGAGGACTGGCGAGCAAGCAAGCAATCTCAATAGAAGTAGATGTCCTTATGATGGAGATTTTAGTAGCTGCTAATAAATTGGAAAGTAAACTGATAAAGGTTGCCAAGTGGAAAGAGTTAGAAAGTTGGAAGGAATTTGGGGTACATTCTGAAATACCTGACAGGGGACAGCCAGTTTTATCTCACAGATGGATCTGTACAGAAAAGGTACTCCAAGACGGCACATAAGGCCAAAGCGAGATTAGTAACCTGAGGCTTTGAAGAGAGATTAGGAGATCAGGATGTCAGAGTGGACTAACCTACTGCGGGGAAATTGAGTTTGAAGATTTTTTAAGCTATTTTGGCATCCTATTCCTGGGAGTACAAATCGATTGATATAAAGGCTGTGTTTTTGCAGGAGGTTCTCCCTGGGTGGTTTCAAAGGGAAGTTTTTTTGAAACCACCCAAAGAAGCCGGGGATGTAGAAGGAAAGCTATGGAAATTGAATGAGTGCGTTTATGGGCTGAATGATGCATCAAGAATATGTTATTTTTCCGTCAGGTCTGTTCCTGTTAAAAACAGGTTGCATTCAGTTAAAGGCAGACCCTGCGATGTTCTACTGGCACCATAAGGAGAACCTAGCTGGAAACTTTATCATGCATGTTGATGATTTCCTGTGGGCAGTATCTGTAAAATTTGCACAATGGGTAATAGAGAAAATAAAGAAGGTTTTCCAGGTCGGAAGTCAGGCTTCTGGGGCCTTTAATTACATAGCTTTAGACACTAAACAGAGCAAGTTAGGAGTGACATTGAATCAACAATCTTATATCCCAATAACTCATGATAGATCTTCACAAAAAGAGGATCCTGCTACCAAGGAACAAATGGAACAATTAAGACGTTTGATTGGGTAGTTGAATTGGCTGTGCACTCAGACTAGGCCTGACACTAGTTATGATGTGTTGGAGCTGAGTATCATGATGAAACATGCGATAGTTGAGCAAGTTCTTAGAGCAAGTAAAACACTAAAAATAAAATCCTTGAGCGATGTGTGCTCGAGTTTCCAGCCTTGGGTGATCCAGTGGATATGAGGTTGGTCATTTTTAGTGATGCTTCACATGCCAGTCTTCCAGATGGGTACTCTAGCACATCAGGGTTCATCACATTCTTGGTGGGAAAGAATGATAAATGTTGCCCATTGGATTAGGAAGCCAAGAAAATAAAAAGGGTAGTGAAAAGCACCTTAGCTGCTGAAATGTTAATCTTAGTAGAAGCGTTAGATATGGGGGTTTACTTATCCAATATATTGACAGAAATATTATATAAGGGGCAACGTGGGTAAAGTTTGCCCATAGAATGTTATGTTGATAACCAGTCTCTTTGGGACAATGTTCATTCCACAAAAAGTGTCAACAAAAAAAGACTGAATAGACCTAGCCAGCATAAAGCAGATGTTAGAGAGAAAAGAGATCTCTAAGATTAAATGGGCTGACGCAAGTCACCAACTATCAGATTGTTTTACAAAAAGAAGTGCCTGCTCTAAGAAATTATTAAATGTGTTGGAAGAGGGGTGTCTTATGATGCAATGAAAAATTGTTTTTGTTTTATAATTGTGTGTGTGTATGTATGGTTTAAAAATTCAGGAATTATAGATGTGGAAATATGGGACATATTCCCTTCTGTTTAAAAAAAGTGTTCAAGTTTTTTAAAATTTTAATTTAAAAAAAAGGGGAACCTGTTAATATGGCAATCATCTTTTTAAAGCCAATCATTAGTTAAACAGGTGAAGGGCATTAATTATCCCAGCTAAATAGAATAAAAAGGTACAGTTGGAACACTTTTTATGTGTAAGCTCCTAGGAAGTTAATAGCACTGAGGAGTTGCCTTGGAAATAAATTAGCATTGTTAGGGGGAAGAAAGTAAATGAGAATTTATGGTAAGGGAGAATTCATTATAAGGGAACGAATTACTTAAATTAGAATCTATAGGCAGGCCAGCACAAATCAGTAAATCAACAATTAAACAGCTAAACCAAATGAACCTTATACACTCTCAAACTTTGTACACCCTCAGGGTTTGCAATCACCAGCAAGGTCCTGGGAGTTAGACTGGAGTCAGAGGACGGCAATAACATAGATTAAGTGTGCTCTTCAACAGATAGGGGAAGGACAGATGGTCCCAACTTAGAATGGAAGGCAGGTCTCTGCCTGGGTGAAGGTAGGGTCAGATGATGCATGTACCTTTGTACCAGAGATTTGTCTGTTTAATGTAAACTTATATGTTGACAAGTTTGGAATCTGGATGTTTTTGTACATGGCCAATCATGTATAAATATGGTGAACACTTGTAGTTTAGCAGAGTACTGTCTCAAGCTGCATTGAGATGGTGCCCTCCTTGCAATTGCTCGAATAAACAATCGTAACCTGTACCTGAGTTTCCTGTGGTCCGTTCATCAAAGACACCACTACAGCTTTAACCATGAAACCAGCCTGGATTAATTCTTCCACCACAACCTCTTATTGTGAGTATCATCCTTGACATCAAAGCAGCATTTGACCAAGTGTGACATCAAGGGGTCCTAGCAAAATTGAGGTCAGTGGGAATCAGGAATAATACTAGTATAAAGAAAGATGGTTGTAGTTGTTGGTGGAAACATTTCAGTCCCAGGGCTGCAGGGCTTCCTTGGGTAGTATCCTAGGCCAACGATCTTCAGCTACTTCATCAATGACCTTCCCTCCATCATAGGATCAGAACTGGGGATATTCACTAAAGATTTTACAATATTCAGTACCATTCACAGCTCCTCAGATACTGAAGCAGTCTGCAGCAAGGCCTGGACAATATTCAGGATTGAGCTGATAAGTGGCAGTAACATTCTATAGAAGTGGTCAGTGTTCGTCACTACAGAATGGGGAAGAGCAGGGTGGTCCAAGAGACAATAATTTGGTGCAAATGGATGTTAGGTTCAGAGAGGGAAGAGGCTCTGTTTTTAATAATAAATAAAAATAAAGTGCTGGAAAAGCTCAGCAGGTCTGACAGCATCTGTGGAGAGAGAAGCAGAGTTAACGTTTCAAGTCTGTATGACCCTTTTCAGAGCTAACCAGAAGCTCGGAGGCTTGGAGGCTCTGTTTTTCTTTTACTTCTAGTAGATTGAGTTTTTGTTTTTTTATCTCCAGGCTAGGAGACTGGAACTTGCTCCAAATTTAGCTGACTGGTTAATTTAGTTAAGTAATCAAATAAATAAAGTTAGGCAGACATAGCAGGGAATGTGGTGTTCTGTTACAGCAACGTATGGGAATTTGTGGAATGAATTGCAGTCCTGGACAATCGTGTCTATAGGTTGAGCAAATTCCAATTCAAGTTGCTGAGCTGGAGTCTGAGTTGCAGACAATACGGGGCATCAGGGAGGTGGAGAATACCCTGAACACTTGGTTCCAGGAGGCAGTCACACGCCTTAAGTAGAACTTTAGATTGGTCAGTTGTCATGGACAGGAGACTGTGGCTATGAGCCAGCCAGGTAGGGGGAACCAGCATATAGTGATGGAGGAGCCTCCGCCCTTGACTTTTACCAAGATATGTACGAGATATTGTTACCCGTGTTGCTGAGAACGGGGACTGCAGGGTGGATGAGCATGTGCTCTAGTACAGACCCCTAGATTTCACAACTGCATAACTCCTTCCATTTTGAAAAACAATCATTTACTGTTAGTGCCATTGTGCATTTAAACATAAAGATTTTGATATGCTAAGAAATCTATTATGTTGTACTTTGCTGAATGCTTTAGGGATCATAATATTTGAATTTTATTATTCATCATTGATGTTGATAAATTTATTTCTACAGCTTGGAGTTCAGACGGATCCTATCAAACAGCATGTTCAAGCCACTGTTCACAATGGGCAAGGTACAGACCATACCCAACCAGCCCGTGCTTGCAAAACTCAAAACAGTGTCCAACATTAGATCTGGTTCTGCAATTGAACAACATTTGCTAAATAATCCACAGTGTGCTAAGAATTACGCTGACAACCAATTTAAGATTGTCAGTCAGGCTCATGATGTGGTGCATTTGCATGTATTGGAAGCTACATATATTAATACACAGGGCCCTGTTCTTTGCAGACAGAAAGATGTACACATTGCGCCTGTTTCAGCTCAACAAAATGAGTGACAGTCATTCGCTGGCTTATTCCTCAGAGCAATGCCTTGACCAATCAGGGTCAAGCTGCCTGGTTTAAATTTCAAACAATGTTTGGCAACTAACTGTTAGTCATCATCACTGGTGCATTATCCATGGCAACACCTCTAACAACCAGAGTTGTTGGCAAAGTGGTTGGCAACCAATCATCACACTCTTCTCAAACAGTATAAATTGTTGTTTTCCCCTTATATTGGTATCCTTGCGAGTGTCTTGATGAATGCAAGACAAAGCTTTAACATATCTCTTCTTTCAGCAATAAAGCTCTGTACTACCAGACAACTGTTAATTACATCCTTAATGGTGGGATAGTCAGAATATCAGTGCAAAGACAAGCCTGAAGTATTTGCAATCATCTTCAGCCAGGAGTGTTAAGTGGATGAGCCATCTCAGCCTCCTCTGGAGGTCCCCAGCATCACACATGACAATATTTAGCCAATTTGATTCATCCCGAGAGTTATCAAGAAACGGTTGAAGGAACTGGATACTGCAAAGGGTGTTGGCAATGTCATGGCAACCATACTGATAAATTGTGCTCAGAACTAGCCGAGCCCCAAGCCAAACTGCTCCAGTATCATTATAACACTGGCATATACCCAACAATGTGGAGGATTGCCCAATTATGTCCTGCCCACAAAAAGCAGGTCAAATCCCATCCAGCCAATAACAACTCCATGAGCCTCCTCACAATCTTAAGCAAAGTGAAGGTATGTGTCATGGACAATGGTATCAAGTGGCACTTACACAGCAATAAACAACTCATTGGCCCTTGTGAAACACAGTGAACATCAATCAGCTCCTGGCCTCATTACAGCCTTGGTCCAAACATGGGCAAGAGGTGAGGTAAAGGTGACTTCCCTTGACATCAAGACAGCATTTGACCAAGTGTGGCATCAAGGAGCCCGAGCAAAACTGAAGTTAATGGGAATCAGATGGAAAGCTCTCCAATGGTTAGAGCCATAAGCCACAAGGAAGATGGTTGTGGTTGATGGATGACAATCATCTCAATCCCTGGACATCGCTGCAGGAGTTCCTCAGCATAGTGCTTTGGCCCAACCATCTTCAGCTGTTTCCTCAATGACCTTCCTTCCATCACAAGGTCAGAAATGGAGATATTTGCTGATGATTGCACAATGTTCAGTACCTTTTGCAACTCTTAAGATACTGAAGCCATCTGTGTCCATGTGCAGCAAGACCTGGACAACAGTGAGGCTTTTTTGATTAAATAGCAAATAACGTTCATACCACACAAGAGTCAGGCAATGACCATTTCCAACAAAAGAGAATCTAACCATCTCCTCTTGACAAGCAATGGCATTACCATCCCTGAATTCCCAACTATAGACATCCTGACATTACCATTGACCATAAATTGAGCTACACCAGCCTTATAGTTACTGTGGCTGCAAGAGAAGGTCAAAAGCTGGGAACAATACAACGGTTATATCACCTCCTGATTCCTCAAAGCCTGTCCACTATCTACAAGGCACAAGTTAGTAGTGTGGTGGAATACTCTCCAATTGTGTGGATGATTGCAGCTCCAACATTACTCAAGACACTTGACGCCATCCAGGAAAAAAACAGTCTGCTTGATCAGCACTTCATTCACCAACTCAAACATTCACACCCTCTACCACCAATGCACAATGGCTACAGTGTGTACTGCAGCAACTCACCCAGCTTCCTGCAACAGCACCTTCCAAACTTGTCTTCTTTACCAGGAGGACAAGGGCAGCAGACACAATTGTATATTACTATCTGCAAGTTCCTTTCCAAGTTACATGCCATCTGGACCTGGAACTATGTCACCATTCTTCATTGTCATTTGGTCAAAATCCTAGAACTCCCTCCCTAACAACACTGTAGGTGTTTCTACAGCACATGGACTGCATGGTTACAGAAGGTGGCTCACCACTACCTTCTCAAGGGCAATTAGTGATGGACAAGAAATGTGAACCTTGCCAGCGCTGCCTACATTACATGAATGAATGAATAAAGACTAGACAGAATAGCCTACTATAATACAACACTGAAGATGGCCATTAAATCCATCTAGTCTGCACTGACTCTTTCAAGCAGTATTCCAGTTAGTCCAACTCTTTCCCTATGTCCTGCATGTTTTCTTCTTCAAGAATTTATCTAATTTCCTTTTGAAGACTACTGGTGAATCTGTCTCCACCACCCTGTTAACACTGCATTCCAAATTCTAACTATCTCTTGCATAAAATAGGTTTTCCCTTATCTCACCTCTGCTGCTTTTAAAAATACCCTTAAATTGGTGCCCTTTGGTTATCAATCCTACAGCCATTGGAAACAATTTCCCTTTATTTATTCTATTTAAACCATTTCAGATTTTAAACACTTCTATCTAATCTCCAATTAATCTTCACTAGTATAAGGAGATCAACCCAAACTTATCCATTCTATTCATATGTTCAAAAGAAGTCATATTGAACTCGAAACATTAACTCAGTTTCTTTTTCCACAGATGCTGCCAGACCTCCTGAGTTTTTCCAGCATTTTCTGTTTTTATTTACGGTTGTAGTCAACGTTCCATCTAATTTCCATTTGTTGAGCATGATCTGTTCGATGCATTGTGCAATCTGTTTAATATTGAGTAAGCTGTTATATTCATAATGCTAACTAATAGATGGCGAATAAGGTTGTGGCTAATTGTTGAAGTGAATTATATTTAATATACCGGTTATAAAGTCTCAGCTGAAGTTAAATTGGGAATGATAAACATCACTGAGGGGAACAAAGCTACTTTTAATTGTTAAATTGCAAATGAAAAATATTACACAACAGAGCAAAGCTATACTTCATTTCTAAGTTCAGCCATATCTATTCTATCTAAAAGGCTAAATTCAACCTGATAACCAATACACAGAGCAATAAGCTTACAGTACTTTTAATGGAGCCAGGAAAATAATATAGTCTGCGCAGCTACAATTACAATCATAGTAGGGAATAGTTACAATTCAAAGAGGGAATAAAGCTAAAGATAATTGTTCAATTGGACATGATTTTTTTTTGAATAAAGTTAATAATTACTTAATTCAATCCAACAAATACACTGGCTTATAAAATTACTTTATTGTTAAATTGCACTTGATAACCAGTGTCTGTGATTAATTGTTAAGTGGACATGATGGCAATTGGATAGCTGAAAACATTACCATTAATTATTAAATTGAGCTAATGAAGCAACAAATATGTGCAAAGATTACTTGTTTAAATTTGATATGATTTGATAAAATTACATTTAATTGTTAAATAGGGCATGATAACTTCTCCACAAGGGAGCAAAGTTGCAGTCAATTGTTCAACTGGATATAATGAAAACAATGGTTAATGATATCAGATAATTGTTAAGATGGTGTTGATAATGAAGGCACAGGCATTCAAAGCAACAGTTTATTGTTAAATTGGCATGATTAGCAAACACGGGGAATACATTCACATTTAATTATTTCAAGAGGTGTCAGCTGTGGCTCAGTTCATAGCACCCTCGCCTTTGAATCAGAGGGTTGTGGGTTCATGTCCCACTCCCGGAAACCAAGAACTGTGATTGTACTCGAAAGAGTTGCAATCTGTGACTGTTGATAACTCGAAAGAGTTCCCGGAAACCAAGAACTGTGATTGTACTCGAAAGAGTTGCAATCTGTGACTGTTGATAACTCGAAAGAGTTTAATTATTTCAATTGATTGAGCCTAATATACTGGTTAATAAAATGGGACATTTGTTAAAATGGTCTTGATGACAACTAATGCACAGGGGAACAAAGCAACAGTTCATTGTCATATTGGAAATGATAACCCTCTGCCACTTGCTCACCCACTCCACTAATATTTCCCTGTACTTTTCAATGTTAACACTATCCCCCCCACCCCCAACCCCCACAGTTCACAATGTTTCCAATTTTTGTGCCAAGCACAATTTTTGTGATTGGATCCTGTACACCAAAGTCTAGTTTGTTAATATATATCAAGAAGAGCAGGGGACCCAACACCAAACCTTGGGGAACTTCACCATAAACATTCCTCCAGTCTGGAAAATAACCATTCACCACTACTCTTTATTTCCTGTCACTCAGCCAATTTCGTATCCATGTTGCTACTGACCCTTTTATTCCATGAGTTCTAACTTTGTTCATAATTCTGTTGTGCTGCACTTTCTCAAATGGCTTTTGGAGGTCCATGTATACCACATTAACTACATTACCATCATCTACCCACTCAGTTGCCACGTCAAAACACCCAAGAAAGTTAAATGAAAATTTTTTTTCATTCATTCACAGGATGTGGGTGCCGCTGGCTAGGCCAGCATTTGTTGCCCATCCCTAATTGCCCTTGAGAAGCTGGTGGTGAGCTGCCTTCTTGAAACACTGCAGTCCATGTGGTGCAGGTAAGCCCACAGTGCTGTTTGGGAGGGAGTTCCAGGGTTTTTACCCAGCGACAGTGAAAGAACAGGCAAAATATATTTTGAAGTCAGGATGGTGTGTGCCTTGGAGGGGAACTTCCAGGTGGTGGTGTTTACATGTGTCTGCTACCCTTGTCCTTCTAGATGGTAGTAGTTGTGGATTTGGAAGGTGCTGTATAAAGAACCTTAGACACCTAAGGATCCTTAGAACCTTTGCCTTTAACAAATCCGTGCTGACTTTTCTTAACTCACCCACAGTTGCCCACATGACTATCAATTTTGCTCTGAATTATCATTTCTAGAAACTTCCCCACCACCGAGGTTAACCTGAGGGGCCTATAGTTGCTGGGCTTATCCTTACATTGCTTTCCGGTCTCTGGAACAACCTCTGCCGTCATGCCTAGGTCTAAGGAGGATTGGAAGATAATGGCTGGTACCTCTGCAAATACAACTTTTCCACCCCCACTATGCTTGGATGAATCTCATTTTGTCATCAATCATAAAAATTTTAAGGTACAGAAAGAGGCCACTGGGCTCATCGTGGAGGCTGGACGTAATAGCTCTGGAGAGAGTGCTGAGGAGGTTCACAAGAATGTTGCCAGGGTTAGAAAAGTGTAGCCACGAGGAGAGATCGGATAGGTTGGGATTATTTTCAAAGAACAAAGAAAAGTACAGCACAGGAACAGGCCCTTTGGCCCTCCAAGCCTGCGCCGATCATATTGCCTGTCAACTAAAACATTTTGCACTTCCGGGGTCCGTATCCCTCTATTCCCATCCTATTCATGTATTTGTCAAGCTGCCTCTTAAACACCACTATCGTACCTGCTTCCACCACCTCCTCTGGCAGCGAATTCCAGACACTCACTACCCTCTGCGTAAAAAACTTGCCCCGCATATCACCTTTATAGTTTTCTCCTCTCACCTTAAATCTATGTCCCCTAGTAATTGACTCTTCCACCCTGGGAAAAAGCTTCTGACTATCTACTCTGTCCATGCCACTCATAATTTTGTAAACTTCTATCAAGTCGCCCCTCAATCTCCGTCGCTCTAATGAGAACAGTCCGAGTTTCTCCAACCTCTCCTCATAGTTAATAACCTCCAGACCAGGCAGCATCCTGGTAAACCTCCTCTGCACCCTCTCCGATGCCTCCATATCCTTCTGGCAATGTGGTGACCAGAATTGCATGCAATATTCCAAGTGTGGCCTAACCAATGTATACAGCTGCAGCATGACTTCCCAGCTTTTATACTCAATACCCCTGCCAATGAAGGAAAGCATGCCATATGCCTTCCTGACTACCTTATCCACCTGCGTTGCCACTTTCAATGACCTGTGGACCTGTACACCCAGATCCCTCTGCCCGTCAATGCACTTAAGGGTTCTGCCATTTACTGTATAATTCCTGCCTGTATTAGTCCTTCCAAAATGCATTACCTCGCATTTGTCCGGATTAAATTCCATCTGCCATTTCTCCGCCCAAGTCTCCAACCGATCTATGTCCCGTTGTATCCTTTGACAATCCTCTTCACTATCTGCAACTCCTCCAACCTTAGTGTCGTCTGCAAACTTACTAATTAGCCCAGTTACATTTTCCTCCAAATCATTTATGTATACCACAAACAGCAAAGGTCCCAGCACTGATCCCTGCGGAACTCCACTAGTCACAGCTCTCCATTCAGAAAAGCACCCTTCCACTGCTACCCTTTGTCTTCTATGACCAAGCCAATTCTGTATCCATCTTGCCAGCTCACCTCTGATCCCGTGAACAAAGGTTCTATACAGCTGCAGAACAAAGAAGACTGTCAGGTGACTTGATTGAGGTGTACAAAATTATGAGGGGAATAGATACAGTGGACAGGATAAAATTGTTTCCCTTGGTGGAGAACTCTAGAACCAGGGGACATAGATTCAAGATAAGTGGCGGAAGGTGTAGGGGGGACATGAGGAGGAACTTTTTTACGCAGAAGGTAGTGGTTGTCTGGAATTCGCTGCCCAAGTTGGTGGTAGAGGCAGAAACTCTCAACTCTTTTAAAAAGTACCTGGATCTGCACCTTAAGTGCTTTAAGCTGCAGGGCTATGGGCCGGGTGCAAGAAAGTGGGATTAGAAAGGGCAAGTGGGTGCCCTGGGGCTGGCATGGACAAGATAGGCTGAATGGCCTCTTTCTGTGCTGTAACTTTCCTATGGTGACTGCGCCGGCCAGACACCTTTTCAATGAGTTGAGGGTTTCTGCCTCTACTACTTTCAAGCAGTGAGCTCCAGACCCCCACAACCCTTTTGATGAAAAAAAATCCTCATCTTCCAACTAATTTTTCTCCAATCGCTTTAAGTCTATGCCCCCTAGTCACTGACCTCTCTGCTAAGTATGTAGGCCCTTCCCACTCTATCCAGGTACCTCACAATTTGTTCATCTCTTTCATCTTGGTAGCTTAACAAATTTATGTACAAGCAGCATATCTAATACTATCTCCAAATCAATTTTAAACCCATCAAGTGTATCCTAGGAGACACCAGAGGGCTATTTGGGAGTGCCAATACCATACTTAATTCCGGTCAAATCTATGACTTTAATGATGATGCTTCCTGGGTGGCTGCTGAGACTGCCCGAGGACTGCACTGCAGTGCACACGGGCAGGATATACCCTGACATCCATGGAGCTACAAGGAGAGGGTCTGCTATGGATCCTTAGGCAGACTGCAGACGGGATAATAGACAAAGCTGAATCACAAGCCACAGGGAGGACATGCGATATGCTAGCATGAGATTTAATTGATGGGGTAAAATCCGACATTGAAGATATCAGGTTCGGGACAATTCCCGAAGACATGTTCAAGTCAGTCTACCAATTAAGCCTCATAAAATCACACAAGGAGCGGCAGGGATTGGTAATTACACAATCTCGAGGTGGAGGAGAGGATGGAGTTCTAAAGATTTTCAAGGCTATTCCCCAAGAACATCATCCAAACAGGGCTTTCCTGAACAGCTATAGGTTTAAGTCCCTAGGAGTAGATAAAGGGGGGATGGTATTCCACGTAGGGCTACGTGGATATATATCCTATGTAAAAAACAAGGTACTGATGAGTACTAGAGACTATTGTTCAGAATCAAGAAATTACATTGTGTGCTCATGCCAAACGCTGGAGGTATTTACGAACACAAGCAAAGTTACATTCACTGCTTTACCGATTCAGGGAGCATTTAAGGCAATGGTACTTCCTCAACTCAATGGCTGAGTTCCTTTATGGGGACTTACTTTGTGCTACCAATATAAAACCTGGAAAGGGACTCTCCAGGCACAGACAGCAACAAACTAAAGGTGTGCATCAATTCCCAGACCTATGCATACTCCAAGGGAGAAGACAGGAGAAGGGAAAGTTAGGTTATACAACTAAGTGGTTTAGGATTCCTCTGGCGGTCTGGCCAACTGGCCACCCGAAGGACCAGAAAAGGAATTCTCAACTTAAGCTTGGGCTTTGCCAAGGGCCAAAAGGGGGGACTATTAGGGGGAAACTAAAAATGCTAAAAGAGAATACAGTAAGAATTTACTGAAAAACCCTTAAAATCTCCAGGCAGACATGGCTGCTAAACATATTAAGAGTTGAAGATTACCAGATGAACATTGCACAGCCTTGAGAGTCAGACTGGAGGCACAAGAAAGGACATAAATTAGATTAAGCGTACTCCCTTCTCACATAGGGAAGAGGCAGATGGTTTTAGCTTAGATATGGGAAGACATACAATAGACAAAGAGGGGGCTTTGATGAAACACAAACAGTCTTGCGCTGTGAGAGCCAAGGTCTTTGCGTATGTGTTTTAATTTTGGTTAGATAATATAATTAATATAAATAATAAATGTATACAGCCTTTAGAATAATTGGTTTGCAAAATCACATGTTTATGTACTCAGTAGGATAGAGTTAACATGGGACCGGTGTGTCGGTTACCAATTGGATGTATTCAAATGTATTATGATAAGAAAAAGTACAAAAGTAATGAAATGTAATCAATCTGGGAGCTGGGTCTTCATTCTTAGGAATGACTGTGGTTCCCTTGCATATGCTTGAATAAAACCAGTTAAAGGAAGCCTGAGTCTCTGTGGTCGCTGTGTGATCGGGGATTGTAACTTCTCCTCTTCATCTGGCCTATGTGGTAGTTGCAGGATTGGAGGGAGCACCTTCTTCAAGTGCTAGAGTTTCTTTCTCTATGGTAGAGTATTTCCTCTGATATTGGTTTAGTTTCTTGGGAAAGTACCCCACCGGCCTTTCTATTCCTAATTGATCATCTTGTAATAGAATTACACCTACCCCCCCAGTCGCCAGCATCAATTGCCATTTTAAAAGGTTTAGTAAAGTCAGGAGTGGCCAATACTAGTTCATTTATTAAAATTGCCTTCAAATTTTCAAAGGCTGCTTGGCATTCTGCTGGCCATACCACTTTTGCCTGTTTTCTTAACAAATTGGTGAGAGGTACAGCTATTGCATTGACATTAGGCACAAACTTCCTATAAAACCCACACGTTCCTAACAACCTCATAATTTCTCGTTTGGTTTTAGGAATGGGAAATTCTCTTAGAGCTTTCACTTTTGCTGTTCGCGGCAACACCTGCCCTTGTCCTATAATGTGATCTAGGTAAGTTACCCTGGTTTTTGTGAATTCACTTTTGGCCAGATTTACAACCAAGCCAGCTAGCTGCAACTGCTTAAACAGGTCCACCAACTGCTTTACATGTTCTTCCCAGGTGTTACTGTATATTACAACATTGTCTAAATAAACCACACAATAGGTACTTCACCTATGACTCGATTCATAAGTCTCTGGAATGTAGCTGGGGCATTTTTTAAACCAAAACAGCATAACTAGACATTGATACAACCCACTGAATGTAACAAAGGCGGATATTTCTTTAACCCTTGGTGTTAATGGCACTTGCCAGTACCCCTTCAATAGATCAATTTTAGAAAGAAATGAGGTACTGCCCACCCTATCGATGCAATCTTCTAACCGAGGAACTGGCTATGATTCTGTCCTCTTTGCTACATTTACTTTCTTGTAGTCTATATAAAATCTAGTGGATCCATCCGGCTTAGGAACCAACACAGCCAGTGAACTCCAGCTGCTTTGGCTGGGATCGATCAATTTATTTTCTAGCATATATTTGATCTCTGTTTCTAACTGAGCTCGCTTTTCTGAGCTCACCCATGTTGTTTTATCGGCACTGAGTCTCCTACATCCACATCATGCTTAGTTAACATAGTGCATCCAGATGTATCCCTACAAATTCCCTTATACTTCCTTAGTAACGTTATTAAAACTTTCCGTGGTCCTTCCTTTAAATGCGAGAACACAGTGTCCAGCTGTCCCAGTATTTTCGTATTGACGAGTCGAATTGTAGGTGGTTCGTTTTGTGCACTGTCTACTTCTCCTTCAACCTGACTTTTATTGTCTTCGTCATCCTCCACTACTCCTACCACTTGGCACACTTGCTCTTTCTGATCATCTCCTCTATGATGATACTGCTTCAACATGTTTATGTGACATAACCGTTTCTCCTTCCTACACTCAGGAGTATCTATCAGATAAGTCACTGCACTGACCCTCCTAACTATCTTGTCGGGACCACTGAATTTCACTTTCAGGGGTTCACCCTGCAAAGGTAATAATACCAATACTTCATTTCCTGCTTGGAACATTCTAGTTGTAGCATGTTTGCCTGCTCATTCTTTCATTCTGGCCTGTGAGATTTTTAAACGCTCCCGTGCTACTTTACATGCTTCTGTTAGTCTTTCTAGAAACATGGACACATAATCCAACATGGAGGATACGTCTTTCTGCTTTAGGAACTTTTCCTTAATCACTTTTAATGGACCTCTTATTTCATGAGCAGAGATCATTTCAAATGGACTAAATCCAGTAGATTCATTGGGAGAATCTCTGGTAGCAAATAGTAAGAAATCTAATCCTTTGTCCCAATCCTTTGGGTATTCATGGCAATAGGTCTTAATCATGGTTTTGAGAGTCTGATGGTATCTCCCTAAAGCTCCCTATGTGTGTGCATGATGGGCAGTAGACTTTAGTTGTTTGATACCCAAACTGCTGATTATGTCCTGGAAAACTTTAGACATCAAGTTAGAACCTTGGTCAGGTTGTATTTCAATTCGTAGGCCATAGTCAGTGAAAAACTGAGTTAACTTTTCCACTACCACCTTAGCTGTAATTGTCCTTAAAGGAATAGCTTCTGGAAATCAGGTGGTCATATCCATGATTATCAGGATATGTTGATGTCCTGTTTCTATTTTGGGCAATGGTCCTACACAATCTACTAATACATGGCTAAATGGTTCTTCAAAAACTAGTATGGGTATTAAAAGTGCTGGTTTGATTACATGTTGAGATTTACCTACTGCTGGACATGTATGACAAGTTGTACAAAACTGCACTATGTCATTATGAAATCTTGGTCAGGTGAAATTTCTGTTTTATCTGTTCTTTACACAGGCCAGAATGAAAGAATGGGCAGACAAACATGCTACAACTAGAACGTTCCAAGTAGGAAATGAAGAATTTGTATTATTACCTTTGCAGGGTGAACCCCTGAAAGTGAAATTCAGTGGCCCCTACAAGATAGTTAGGAGGGTCAGGGCAGTGACTTATTTGATAGATACTCCTGATTGTAGGAAGAAGCAAATCATCACAGAGGGGATAATCAGAAAAAGTAAGTGTGCCAGGTGGTAGGAGTAGTGGAGGAAGACAAAGACAGGAAAGGTCAGGTAGAAGGAGAAGTAGACAGTGCGCAAAGCGAACCACCTACAATTCAACTAGCCAATATGAAAATAATGGGACAGTTAGACACTGTTTGGGATCCCTTGTAAAATTGTCAGGGACATCTCTTCCACTTGCAGGAAGGTTTTAGCAGTTTCCAGTGCCATATTATTCTGACAGTACAAACCCTGGTATTTTCTTTTAGTTTTAATTACTTACTAAATCCACAACCAAATTGTTGTTGTCTTTTGTCCCAAAATATCCCAGACTCGAGCCCCCAAACTTTGTCACGACTCACTGTGGATTGTGCTCTGTATATCAAATCCCACTGCTCCCTGAGCCGAAACAAATGTGGGAAGCTTGATTAGACCACCAAATTGCCCCATTTCTACCTAACTATTTAATTTAAGTTAAAAGAACACGAGCACCAGGTTTGTAAACTGATCAAGTAAATAGCTGTTCATTAAACAAATTGTCTGTATCCAGTGGCAAAAAAAAGAAATATGAACTCCTAACTTTCAACTCTATAACTTAAACTCTATACACAAACACACACACACACACATAAGACACACAAAATATGGATTTAAGGGTGAGATAAAACAGTTCAATAGCACTAATCCGGAGTTCAGGATCAGATGGATTGACTTTGATTGCTTTCTTCCAAATTCCTTGCAGATTGTTGTGGTTGATATGAGGTGATCTCCCAACACTTGCAGTCTGTGGTTCTCTGGTTGAAATTTGCTTTTTAATGCCTCTACTGGTGATTTTTCCCTTTTTCCTCCTGACTGGGGTTTCTCAAAGAAAGCAAGATACAGTGATGTGAGGAATAGCCAGCTAACTACTATGGCAGGATTACTGGAGTCTTATAAAACACAGGAGAGAGAGGTTTCAGGTTTTTCCTCTTTTCAGGCTAGGAGCTGATCTACTGCACTATCCTCACACAGAACCTGTGCACTTGGTTGGGAGCCAATCAAAACATTGTTGCTAGGCAGTCCCCACTTAAACCAAGTCTCCTTTCCAGCACCATTCTGTCCAAGCTAGCACACGCTGTTCCAGGAGATAGCAACATTGTAGATTTTCTTCTTTCTGCTCACTCAGTCTGTGCTCACTCAGTTCACAAGAGTTTATGAGAATGGTTCCAGGAGTGAGATACTTCAGTTATGAGGAAAAATTGGAGAAGTTGGGACTGTTTTCCTTGGAGAGGAGAAGGCTGAGAGGAGACTTGATAGAGGTTTTCAAAATCATGAGGGGCCTGGACAGAGTAGATAGGGAGAAACTGTTCCCTCTCGTAAATGGATCGAGAAACAGATGGCACAGTTTTAAAGTGTTGTGCAAAAAGAGCAAATGTGAGGTGAAAAAAAACTTCATTACACCGCGAGTAGTTAGGGTCTGGAATGCACTGCCTGGAAGTGTGGTGGAGGCAGGCTCAATTGAGGTATTCAAGAGGGCATTGGATGATTATCTAAATAGAAACAATGTGCAAGGCTACGGGGAAAAGACAGGAGATTGGCACTAAGTTAAAATGCTCAGAGAACCGGTGTAGACATGATGGGTCAAATGGCCTCCTCCTATACCATAACAATTCTGTGATTCAGTCTGTGCTCACTCAGATTCAACTCCAGCATGATGCCACCACCAAACACATCTCCCCCGCCGCCCCCCGTCACATTCCGTAGGGACTGTTTCTTCCGTGATATCCTGGTCCACTCCTCCATTACCCCCAACACCTCATCCACTTCCCACAGCACCTCCCCATGCAATCGCAGAAGGTGACGCACCTGCCCCTTTACCTCCTCCCTCCTCACCATCCAAGGGCCCAAACACTCCTTTTAGATGAAGCAGCACTTCACTTGCACCTCCTTCAATTTGACCTACTACATTCGCTGCTCCCAATGTGGTCTCCTCTACATCGGGGAGGCTGAACACAGACTGGATGATCGCTTTGTGAAACACCTTCAGTCTGTCCGCAAGCATGACCCAGACCTTCCTGTCGCTTGCCATTTCAGCATACCACCCTGCTCTCATGCCCACATGTCTGTCCTTGGCCTGCTGCAATGTTCCAGTGAAGCTCAACGCAAACTGGAGGAACAGCACCTCATCTTCTGATTAGGCACCTCATCTTCCAGGCTTAACATTGAGTTCAACAACTTCAGACTATGCACTCTCTCTTCTATCTTCACCCCTTTTTAATCCCCCTTTTTTTTTACATTCCATTTTATTTTTCATTGACTTATTTTTATTTTTATTCATTTATTCATTGTTTTACCACCCTTCTAACCCATTTTCTATCAATTTTTCCCCACCACCCCATCCTCCACAGGGCCGGCTGTTACTTGTTCCATGTTGTTCTCTCACACAATGTTAGCCTTGTTCTGCTATAATCACATTTTGCTTCCTTACTTTTACACCACTTATGCACCTTTTTAGCCCTTACCACTACCATTAACACTCCCTTTGTCCTTTAGTTCATGACATCTTTGTCAATCCCTCCTTTGTCCCCACCTATCGCTGGCCCTCTATCCAGCCTTAGCTGCCCAAACTCCCTTAAACAGTATAAATTTCATCACATTTATATTTCTCTTTAGACTGAAGAAGGGTCATACGGATTCGAAATGTTAACTTTAATTCTCTCTCCACAGATGCTGCCAGGCCTGATGAGTTTTTCCAGCATTTCCTGTTTTTGTTTCAGATTTCCATCATCTGTAGTGTTTTGCTTTTGTCTGTTCCCACTCAGCCTGTGCCCACTCAGCCTGTGCCCACTCAGCCTGTGCCCACTCAGCCTGCGCCCACTCAGCCTGCGCCCACTCAGCCTGCGCCCACTCAGCCTGCGCCCACTCAGCCTGCGCCCACTCAGCCTGCGCCCACTCAGCCTGCGCCCACTCAGCCTGCGCCCACTCAGCCTGCGCCCACTCAGCCTGCGCCCACTCAGCCTCTCCCCACTCAGCCTGTGCCCACTCAGCCTCTCCCCACTCAGCCTCTCCCCACTCAGCCTCTCCCCACCCAGCCTCTCCCCACCCAGCCTCTGCCCACCCAGCCTCTGCCCACCCAGCCTCTGCCCACCCAGCCTCTGCCCACCCAGCCTCTGCTCACCCAGCCTCTGCTCACCCAGCCTCTGCTCACCCAGCCTCTGCTCACCCAGCCTCTGCTCACCCAGCCTCTGCTCACCCAGCCTCTGCTCACCCAGCCTCTGCTCACCCAGCCTCTGCTCACCCAGCCTCTGCTCACCCAATTTGACCTCCCTTAGTGCGCTCACTCAGTCAGAATTTGTTCACTCTCTGGCCAGTAATTGTCTGTCTCTTACAATTCCTCTCTCTCACTTCTTTAGGTTGCATTTTTATATAAATAACTGAATCATAGAAGTAAGCCATTTAGCCCATCGTACCTCTGCCAGCTGTACCTGAGCTAGTCCCACTCCCTCATCCTTTACTCTCTGTCCTGCATTTTGCTTTTCTCTTTAGGCATTTGACGAAGTCCATTTTAAAAGCTCTGAACGTATCACCTCCATCAGAGACTCGGGCAGTGCATTCCAGACTCTAATTATTCTTTCCATAATTACGTTTTTCCTGATATCACTGTTGCTTCTTTTGTTAATCACCTTCAATTGGTGTCATCTGGTTCTCGACTCATCAGTCAAAGGGAACAGTTTCTCTTTATCGACTCTGTCTAGACCCCTTATGATTTTGAATACATCCTTCACATCTCCACTCAACCTTCTCTTCTTGAAAGAGAACAACTCTAGATTCTCCAATCTTTTCATGTAACTGAAGGGCTTCATATCTGGAGCCATCCTCAGAAACCTTTGCTGTATCATTTCTAAACCCATCACATCCTTCAATAAGATCATGCCCAGGATTAGACCCAATATGCCAGCTGAGGTTAAATCAGTTTTTTCTAAATATCCATTATAACCCTCTTGCTCTGTGGACCAAACTCGAGGTCATTATTATGTATCAAGAAAGACATTGGCCTAGTGCTGAGCCTTGGGGAAGCCACACAGCATACCTTCCTCCAGTCTGAAAAACAACTAACTGTACACCACCGTTTCCTGTTTCCGGTCACTCAGTCAACTTTGTATCCATGCTGCCACCTTCCATTTTATTCCATGAACTTCAACTTTGCTGGCAATTTGTCTATGTTGTACTTCATCAAATGTCTTTTGGAAGTTCATACACATCACATCACATCAACCATATTAGCTCCATAACTCATCTCTGTACCACATCAAAAAATACGACCAAATTAGACAAAAACATACTTGTCTAGGTGACTTTTAATTTTGCCCCAGATTATCATCTATAAAAGTTGTCCTCCACTGAGGTGACATGAAACGGCCAGTACTTGTTGGGCTTATCCTTAAAATGTTTTCTGAACTACAGTGTAACATGTGCAATTCTTCAGCCCTATTTGCACCACACCTGTAACTAAGGAACATTAGGAGATTATGGATCAATGCTGCTACAATTTCCTGCCTTATTTCCCTCAGCATCCTTGGATGCATCCCATCAGATCCTGGTAACTTATCAACTTTAAGTGCAGCCAGTCTTTTAAATGCCTAGAGTCATAGAATTTTACAGCACAGAAACAGGCCCTTTAGCCCATCATGTCCACACCAGTCATCGAGTACCTATCTATTCTAATCCCATTTTCCAGCACTTGGCCCATAGCCCTGTATGCTATGGCGTTTCAAGTGCTCATCTAAATACTTCTTAAGAGCAGTGGGAAACCAGGGGATTGGGAAGCCTACAAAGACCAACAGAGGACAACTAAAAAAGAAATAAGGAGGGAGAAGATTAAATATGAGGGTAAACTAGCCAGTAATATAAAAAAAAGATTGCAAGAGTGTTTTTAGATATATGAAGGGTAAAAGAGAGGCAAAAGTGGACATTGGGCCGCTGGAAAATGATGCTAGAGAAGTAGTAGTGGGGAACTAAGAAATGGCGGAGGAACTGAATAGGTACTTTGCGTCAGTCTTCATGCTGGAAGACACGAGTTCAAGAAAGTCGGGGGGCAGGGGTGAGTATAGTGGCCATTACCAAAGAGAAGGTGCTAGGAAAACTGAAAGGTCTGAAGGTGGATAAATCACCCAGTCCAGATGGATTACACCCCAGAATTCTGAAGGAGATAGCTGAAGAGATAGTGGAGGCGTTAGTGGTGATCTTTCAGGAATCACTGGAATCAGGGAGGGTCCCAGAGGACTGGAAAATCGCTAATGTAACCCCCCTGTTTAAGAAGGGAGTGAGGCAAAAGACGGGAAATTACAGGCCGATTAGCCTGACCTCGGTCGTTGGTAAGATTTTAGAGTCCGTTATTAAGGATGAGATTTCGGAATACTTGGAAGTGCATGGTAAAGTAGGGCTAAGTCAACATGGTTTCATCAAGGGGAGGTCATGCCTGACAAATCTGTTAGAATTCTTTGAGGAGGTAACGAGTAGGTTAGACAAAGGAGAGCCAATGGATGTTATCTACTTGGACTTCCAGAAGGCCTTTGACAAGGTGCCGCACAGGATACTGCTCAGTAAGATAAGAGCCTATGGTGTTAGAGGCAAGGTACTAGCATGGATAGAAGATTGGCTGTCTGGCAGGAGGCAGAGAGTGGGGATAAGGGGGTCATTCTCAGGATGGCGGCCAGTGACTAGTGGAGTTCCGCAGGGGTCAGTGTTGGGACCACAACTTTTCACTTTATACATTAATGATCTAGATGAAGGAACTGAGGGCATCCTGGCTAAGTTTGCAGATGATACAACGATAGGTGGAGGGACAGGTAGTATTGAGGAGGCAGAGAGGCTGCAGAAGGATTTGGACAGGTTAGGAGAATGGGCAAAGAAATGGCAGATGGAATACAATGTGGGGAAGTGTGAGGTCATGCACTTTGGTAGGAAGAATAGAGGCATAGACTATTTTCTAAATGGGGAGAGAATTCAGAAAACTGGAGTGCAAAGGGACTTGGGAGTCCTAGTCCAGGATTCTCTTAAGGTTAACTTGCAGGTTGAGTCGGTAGTTAGGAAGGCAAATGCAATGTTGGCATTTATTTCGAGAGGTCTAGAATATAAAAACAGGGATGTGCTGCTGAGGCTTTATAAGGCTCTGGTCAGACAACATTTAGAATAACGTGAGCAATTTTGGGCCCCGTTTCTCAGGATGGATGTTTTGGCCCTGGAGAGGGTCCAGAGGAGGTTCACGAGAACAATCCCAGGAATGAAAGGCTTATGGTCTTATGGTCTAAATGTTGTGAGGGTTCCACCTCAGGCAGTGAGTTCCAAATAACCCCCACCCTTTGGGTGAAAATTTTTTTCCTCAAATCCCCTCTAAACTTCCTGCTCCTAACCTTAATTCTATTCCCTTTGGTTATTGACCCCTCCACTAAGGGGAAAGGTTTCTTCCTATTTACTATGCCCCTCATAATTTAGTACACTTCAATCAGGACGCCCCCCACCACCGCCTTAGCCTTCTCTGCTCCAAGGAGAACAACACTAACCTATCCAGTCTCTCTTTATAGCTGATACGCTCCAGTCCAGGCAACATCCTGTTGAATATCCTTTGCACCCTCTCCAGTTCAATTAGATCCTTCCTATAGTGTGGCGACCAGAACTGCACATAATACTCCAGCTGCGGCCTAACTAGCGTTTTATACAGCTCCAACATAACCTCTCTGCTCTTGTATTCAGCACGTCGACTAATAAAGGCAAGTATCCCATATGCCTTCTTAACCACTTTATCTGCCTGTCCTGTTGCCCTCAAGGATCTTTGGACATGTACACCAAGATCCCTCTGATCCTCTGTACATCCTAGGGTCCTACCATTCATTGTGTATTTCCTTGCCTGTTAGTCCCCCCAAAATGCATCACCTCACACTTTTCAGGATTAAATTCCATTTGTCACTGGTCTGCCCCTCTGGCCTGCCCATCTATATCATTTATCAATTTTCATCCCATCCAGCAACCCTTCTACATACAGCAGCTTTGAAAGCAGCTTCTTGGTAAAAACAGACACAAAGTTCTCATTTAGTTCTCAGCCATGCCCTCTGCCTCCATGTGTAGATCCTCTTTGTTGTCCATCACCAGTCCCGCCCTTCTTGTACTATCCTTTTACTAGTTATATGTTTATGGAAGAGCTTTAGAATTTCTTTTATGTTAGCTACCAGTCTCCTCTCATACTCTCTCTTAGCTGCCCTTATCTTTCCCACTTCCCCTTTGAATTTTCTATATTCAGCCTAGTTCCCATGTGTGTTATCACCCTGATATCAGTCATATGCATCTTTTATCTGCTTTGTCCCTATCTCTCATCATCCATGCTGCTTCAGATTTGATAGCCCTATCGTTCCACCTTGTGGGAATATAACTGAACTGTAACCAAATCATCTCCTCTTTAAAGGCAACCCATTCTTCTGCTACAGTTTTGCTTATAACAATTCCAGTTGATTCCAATTTATCGATTCTCACCCCACTAAAATTGGCCCTCCTCCAATTTTGTCTGTTTACTTATTATTACTCCTTTTCCTTTTCCATGGAAAATATGAAATTTGTGATGCCATGATCACTGTTTCATAAAAGTTCTCCAACTTTCAGTTGATCCAATTCTCCCACCTCGTTCCCAGATTTAGGTCCAGCGATTCTTCATTCCTCTTTGGGCCGGGAAGTACTGATCAAGAAAATTATCTGAACACACTTCAGAAACTCTTTCACTTACCTGCCTTTTACACTATTAATATTTCAAACTACATTAGGATAATTGAACCCCCCCCATTACCATTACTCTATTGCTCTTCATCGTAATTTCCTTGCAAGTTTGTTCCTTTATATCTTTCCCACTAGTTACTGGCCCAGCAGTATAAGGGTATCATTATTTCATTACTGACTCTAAGAAAACAGATTCTATCCCAATTGCCTCCTGGACATCATCTCTCTCCAATACTGTAATGTTCTCCTTAATCAGCATTGCCACCTGCCCACTGCCCCAACCACACCCCTCCCCCCACAGCACTCTTTTTTTCTTTTCCTATCTATCCTGAATACTCAGTCCTGCTATTTTTCTGCCAGGTCTCTCTTATTGTCACGACATCATATTGTCGTATGGCTATTTTTGCCAACAGCACACCAGCCTGATTTACCATTCTCTGTGCATTCACATACATGCAACATAAACTTAACATAGATCTTATGCAATTCGTCTTATTCTGACCCTACCTAATACCTCAACATTTCTTACTCTCCTGTTATCTGTCTCTTCCAATCATTTCTACACTTTATTTATCCATCCTAATACCACATCCAGTTTCCCATCTCCATGCCAAGTTTGTGCAAGCCTGTCCCACCAGCATTAGCAAATTGCCTAGTCAGCACATTGATCAGGGCTGTTTAGGAGCAAGTTTTCTGACCTGTATAGACCCTGCCTCCAGGGCAACTCATCCTAATGCCCCAGAAATATGAAGCCTCCATCATCTCTTCAGCCACACATTCATCTGCTCTAACCTTCTATTTCTATCGTCACTAGAGAATTTCACCAGGAGTAATCTGAAGATTGTTACCTTTGAAATCCAGCGAGTCTCTTTCCTAGTTATCTAAAATCTGGTTACAGGGTACCATCCCTCTTTCTAATTCTGTTGTCCGTACTGATACAGGCCACGACCTCTGGCTATTCACCCTCCCCATCTCAGAGTGCTCTCTTGGACTTCAAGTTATCTCTATATAGTGTTGCTGAAGGCTAATGTTGTCCCTACATGTGATTTTTAAAAAAAATTGAGCTATTTTTTCTTTGCGTTCAACAAATTATTTTCCCCTTCCTGAGGACTTTTCTTCCGAAATTTTGTAATTTTGCAATTCAAGAGAAAAGGAGACTCGTGGATGAGCTTTAGCTTGAAAATAAGCTTTGTCTGTGAGTAAACTGACTGAGGCCTTCTTCACAGGCTCCACACAATGGGAGTCGTGTTTTTTTTTAACTCCGGGGTTTAATTTACTCTCTGGTCTCTTGTTTTTCTACCTTGTTGACATATTCAAGTTTACTACACATTTGTTGAGATAATAATAATAATAATAATAATAATAAAGGGAGAAAGATGTTGAGAGTTGGGGACTGAGTCGGTGATGTTTGATGAGTTCCACTCTGGCATTATCTCTCCATTCCTGAAAGTTATGGAGAGGTTAAAGAAACCTGTCCTGCCACATTGCACAAACACAGAAACCACTGCGTGACCAACAAGGACGGAAAGGTTATTGGACTCCTGAATATGAGTTTGTGTAAGAGATTGGATAGCAGATCACGCTAAAGCTTGTACTTCAGGAGAGTGCAATGATTTGACGACACATGGTGGCCATATAGTGGCAGATGCTGGGCAACTATTTTGTTTTTCAGCACACAGTAGGACACCATTTTGATAAATTGCCATGATTTCAGATTTCTTTGCAACAGAAGTGTCTTGAAAAAGCATAATGCCATTTTTTAAAAAAGATATTAGGTGGCTATTCTGTTCAAGAAACTACTACCACTTTGCTTCAACGGGACATTATTTTGATCAGAGTAAGGATGACAAACCGGGAAAAAAACAACTTCAATGGGGTAAGAATGGGTCTGAACCAGATAAATTGGAATCAAAGATTGGCAGGAGAAATGGCAACTGAACAATGTGGTAAATTTAAAAAAGAGACAGTTCAGGCACAGTCAAGGTACATTCCCACAAAGGGAAAGGTAAGGCAAAAAATCCACCGCACCCTGGATGACAAATGAGACAAAGATTTAGATGGAGAAGAAAAATGTGTTTATAACAGATGACAAGTGGATGAAACAACAAAAAACCAGGCTGAAGATAGAAGGTTTAGAGGGGAAGTGACAAAGCAAATAAGAGAAGCAAAGAGGGAGTATGAAAAGAGACTGGCAGCTAACATAAAAGGGAATCCCAAAGCCTCCCATAGAGATATAAATAGAAAAAGGGTGTTAAAAGGAGGAGTGGGGCAGATGAAGGCAGATTTCCTTCCTAACAGTACTGTGGGTGTACCTACACCACATGGATTGCAGCGATTCAAGAAGGTGGCTTACTACCACCTGCTGAAGGGAATTTAGGGATGGGCAATAAGTGCTGGACTGGCCAGCAATACCACGATCCCATGAAAAAATAAATTTGAAAAAGGATTAAGGATCAAAAAGGGTGTTTATGCATGGAGGCAAAGGTCATAGCTAAGATATTAAATTAATCATTTGCATCTGCCTTTGCCAAGGAAGAAGCTGCTGCCTAGATCATCTGATGAAAGAGGGGGTAATTCAGACACTTGAAGGGTTTAAAATTGATAAGGAGAAGGTATTGGTTAACTGCCTGTATTTAATGTTGATAAGGCACCAGGACCAGATGAGATGCATCCAAGGATACTGAGGGAAGTGAGAGTGGAAATTGCAGAGGCACTGGCCATAATTTCCCAGTCTTCCTTAGACTCATGGGTGGTGCTAGAGGACTGAAGAATTGCAAATATTACACCTTCATCAAAAAAGGGTGTAAGGATAAGCCCAGCAAGTAGATGCAGGCCAGCTTAACTTTGGTGGTGGCGATGTTTCTAACAGCAATAATTTGGGGTATAATTAATTGTCACTTAGGTCAATGCATGATAACTAAAGAAATGCATTATAATTAAAGGATTTGTTAAGGGCTAATCATGTTGACCTAACCTTCTGGAGGTTTTGTGAAGAACTAAAAGAGTGGATTGATGAAATGGTATTGACGTGGTGTACATGGACTTCCAAAAGACATTTAATACAGTGCCACACAGCAGACTTGTGAGCAATGTTAGACCTCATGGAATAAAAGGGACAGTAGCAACATGGATACAAAATTGATTGAGTGACAGGAAACACAGAGAGGGCTAATGGATGTTTTTCAGACTGGAGGAAGTTTGTAGTGGAGTTCCCCAGGGGTCAGTGTTGTGACCATTTCTCTTCCTGTCATGTATGAATGATCTAGACTTTGGTGTATAGGGCATGATTTCAAAATTTGTGGATACAAAGCACGAAAGCATTGTGAACTGTGAGGAAGATAGTGTAGAACCTCAAAAGGACACAGTCAATTTGGTGGATTGGGTTGATATGTGGCAGATGAAATTCAATATAGAGAAGTGTGTAGTGATTTATTTTGGTAGGAAGAACACAGAGATACAATATAAATAAAGGATACATTCTAAAGGGGGTGCATGGAGCAGGTAAGCCAGGGTGGACATGTACATAAGTCATTGAAGGTGACAGGACAGTCTGAGAGCGTGGTTAATAAAGTATACAGTATCCTAGGCTTTATTAATGGGGGCATAGAGTACAAGAGCAAGGAGGTTAACTTAAACTTGTATAAAATACTTGTTCAGCCTCAACCGGAGTATTGCGTCCAATTCTGGGCAGCAAACTTTAGGAAAGATGTGAAGTCATTAGACAATGTGCAGAAAATATTCACAGGAATGGTTCCAGGGATAAGGAAGTTCAGTTACCTAGGTAGACTGGAGAAGTTGAGACTGTTTTTTTTTCTTGGAGAAGAGCAGTTGACAGGAGATTTGATAGAGGTATTCAAAATCATGAGGGGCCTGGACAGCATTGGCAATGAGAAACTGTTCCTGTTGCTGGAAGGATTGAGAATGAGAGGGCACAGATTTAAAGTGATTGTTAAAAAGAAGCAATGGAGACATAAGGAAAAGCTTTTATCATGCAGCAAGTGGTTAAGATCTGGAATGTACTGCCTGAGAGTGTGGCGGAGGAAAATTCAGTTGAGGAATTCAAGAGAAAATTAGATTATGAATGTGCAGGGTTACAGGGAGAAGGTGGGAGAATAGCACTAGGTAAATTGCTCATTTTAAGAGCCAGCACAAACACAGCAGGCAGAATGACCTCATTCTGTGCAGTAACTATTCTGAGATCTTGCAATCCTGCAGGATAATGGCTACCCAGATCAGACCATTGCACGCTGTGTTTCATGCATACCCACGAATGGGTCTAGGCCACCAGTTTTGGACTTGAAAAGTGCCCAGTCTGCTTAAAATTACCCAGAAAGGGGAATACATCTCAAAAATGGGAATAATAAGTGAAACAAGCTGTTTCGCACTGACACAATGCAGTTGCAACGCAAGTGGTATTTTCCAATTAATCGTGGGCGGTGGTTGAATTCCCGGCCCCCTCCTTCCACCCCTGCCGAGCCCGCCTGCCAAGGGCAAAATTCTGCCCCATATATAATAGAATGGAGAGAAGGTGACTGTGGGAACATTTGGAGGCCATGGAAGTAAATTAAACAGATCAGGCAGCACCTGTGGAGGGGAAAACAGAGTTAACATTTCAGGTCTGTGACATCTCATCAGATCAGGTCTTAAGGTCATTTGAAAGAGGACCAGCACCTCACAAAATCATCTAATTAAGATGCAAAAAGATTAGAAAGAGACATGCAGAGGGCTGGCTGAGATCACCAATGGTGGAGAGTAGTGCTTAATGTAAGTCAGCATCTGTGGATGAGAATACAGTCTATTATATATGATCATGGAATCATATTGTTTGTATCAGTATCTGTGATGTCTTACTTATGATGCTTAACAACATGTTTGATGAAAGAACAGTTTGGAGCTTACTGTGTTGGTTAATGAATTATTGAGTGGAATGAACAGAGAAAGTTCAGAACAAATTTGGGAGCTGCCAGAGGCCATCAATTCTGCACTAGAAATAATTTCAAACTATCAGATAATCCATTATAAGGTACAAAAGATGATCAGCAACAGCATCCAAAATAAATTACTGCCCAGGAGGTTATTACATGGTTAATGCACAGAAGTTAATTTTGGATCAGAAGGACCTAACTGAGATTAAACATAATCGAATATCTAATTTTGTAATGGCTGGACACCTGAACGGATGGCTTCATAATGGCGATAAAGTCTGGTGTAGTACAATGAAGCATGGGTTATCATATTGTGTCAAGTTACATGTCCCAAGGGAAAGCAAAGTAATTCTGGTAATCTTGGCCCAGGGCATGGGTATGTTCATGTGGCTGCTGTAATTAAATGCAAAAGTTAAAGCAGCAGTCACACAAAAACAAAATACTGCAGTTGCTGGAAATCTGAAATAAAAAATTAAATGCTGCAACTACTCAGCAGGTCATGCAGAATCTGTGGAAAGAAAAACAGAGTTAATGTTCCAGGTTTGTGAACTTTCAATAGAACAGCTCTTTAGGCCTATTTAAAGAGGACCAGCAATTCACAAAAGTATCCAGTTAAGATGAAACTGGATCATGCAGCTGTAGAAAGAGACATAGAGAGACTAGAGAATCACAAATGGTGGAAAGTAATGTTTAATGTAAGTCGGCATCCATGGATGAGTATATTGTCTATATCTAAGATTAATGGCCATGGAATTGTATTGTTTGTATCAATATTTGTGATGTTTTGCTTATGATGTTGAACAAAACATTTAGATGAAAGAGGAAACAGTTTGGGGCTAATGGCGTTACTTAATAAATTGTGTAATTGTCAGGAGTTGGGGAGGATTCCTCTCCATGGTGGGACTATAAGGTTATGAGGTTTATTTTATTTATGAATTATCTTTTTTATACAGTTATCAGTGTTTGTGTTATTTAATAGAATTCTGTCTTTGAAATGCAGTAATTTGGAAATTACATTACACGCCCAAGTAAATGGTGAGCTTCAGTAAATGCTTGTCATTAATGACTAACTGAAACTTAAGAGTCTGATCTTCAATTACTATTGTCTGTTAGAGATCACTGGATGAAGCAAATATAACAATGGGTGACTATTTGTCCATTACAAAGAGGATACCTCTGCAAGCTGTTGGATATGAGCAGGAATTGCCTACTTACAATGAACTTGGAATATATAAACTTCCTGGATAAGCAAGAAAACAGAGTTGGAATGGACAAAAATGACTGGACATATTGAAGCAGATGAACAACATGTGGCAGCTCAAAAGAAGGATTGTGAACTGTCAGATAGAGAAGTGGAGGAAAAGACATCTGGCTTGTGCAGGTGGATATGGATGTTGATTGAAGGAACTTAACACATGCATAATAAAGAAGACAACTTGATTGGTTCTGAATGCTGGCTGAGGAAGCCTGAGGAGCATGAAAGGCCAAAATGTGGGAGGCTTGCTACAAGTGTGTTGAAAACATCAAATCTTGTCTTGATAGAGACATGGGATGAGTGTTCCAGCAGCAGATGACCTGGGGCAAGGCCAGAGTTGGGCAGTGACACAGAGATGGAAGCAAGCATTTAAGGTGAATATATAGTAAGAAGTGGAACTTGGACTCAAATATGACAACAAGATTGAGAGGGCCCAGTTCAGCATCAGATGGTTACTAGGGAGAAGTATGAAGTGAGTGGCTGGAGAATGGAGTTTGTGGCAAGAACTGAAGTCAATAAGTTTAGTGATTAAACTGGATTAGTTATCCTAACATCTGTTGCCAGGGAATTAATAGAATCTACAATTAAGGATAAAGTGACTGATCATAATGAGGTTTCCACTGATCCAAGAGCCCTAGGATGGATTAGTAAAGCACATGTCATCATTGATGAACCTGATAGAACTTTTTTCAAGGCATGACTAAAGTAGTTGTGGGGGGAATGTCTATGAATTTTATTTATCTTGCCTCCTGAAAGCATTCTATAATGTCCCCATAAAGGGTGCCTACCTAAATAAGATCATCAGATCATAAGAAATATGAGCAGGAGTAGATCGTTCGGACCTTCGAGCCTGCTGCACCATTCAATAAGATCATTGCTGATCTGATTGTGGCCTTAACTCCACTTTCCTGATTACCCGTCAAAACATTTGACTCCCTTGTAGACCAAAGATGTGTCTAACTCAGCCTTGAATATACCCAATGACCCAGCCTCCACTGCTCTCTGTGGTAGAGAATTCCAAAGACTAACAACCCCCTGAGAGAAGAAATTTCTCCTCATCTCAGTCTTAAATGGGAGGTCCCTTATTTTGAAACTGTGATCCCAGTTCTAGATTTCTATTGTGGGGAAACATCCTCTCAGCATTTACCCTGCCAATCCTCCTCAGAATCTTGGATGTTTCAGTAAGTTTACCTCACATTCTTCTAAACTCAAATGAGTATAGGCCCAACCTGCCCAACCTTCCTATTAAGACAACCTCTTCATCCCAGGAATCAGTTGAGTGAACCTTCTCTGAACAGCTTCCAATGCAAATATATCCCTCATTAAGTGAGGAGACCAAAACTGTCCACAATGCTGAGTGTGGTCTCACCAAAGCAGTGTACAGTTTTACCAAGACTTCCTCACTTTTATACTCCATCCCCCTTTGCAATAAAAGCTAACTATCCATTTGCCTCCTAATCACTTGCTGAACCTGCATGCTGACATTCTGTTATTCATGCACAATGACAGCCAGATCCCTCTGTCCTGCAGCATTCTGCAGTCTCTCTCAATTTAAATTATACTCTGCTTTTCTACTTTTCCTGCCAAATTGGACAACCTCACATTTTCCTACATTATACTCCATCTGCCAAATTTTTGCCCACTCATTTAACCTATCGATATCCCTCTGAAACTCTTTCAATCTTCTTCTCAACTTGCTTTCCTACCTATCTTTGTATCCTCAGAAAATTCAGCAGCAATCCAGGTGGTCCTTTCATCCAATTCATTAACATAGACTGTAAATAGTTGAAGCCCCAGCATTGATTCCCATGGCTCTCCACTAATTGCATTTATCCATCCTTAAAATGAGCCATTTACACCGACTCTCTGTTTCCAGTTAGGTAGTAAATCCTCTATCTGTGCTCTATCACCCCCAACACCATGAGCTCTTATATTGTTCAGTCACAATTTATGTGGCACCTTATCGAATGCCTTTGGGAAATCCAAATGTACTACATCTACTATTTCCCCTTTATCATCCCTGCTTGTTACATCCTCAAAGAACTCTAATAAATTTGCAAACACGATTTCTCTTTCACAAGACCATGTTGACTCCATCTGATCATATTATGATTTTCTAAATGTTTCCTGGAAAATGGATTCTAGCATTTTGCCAATGTCTTGCTGAACTATATTTTCCTGCTTTCTGCCTTCCTCCTTTTTTGACTAGAGGAATTATATTTCAAAAGCAAAATACTGCAGTTGATGGAAACCTGAAATAAAAACAAAATAAATGCTGAAAATACTCAGCAGGTCAGGCAGCATCTGTAGAGAGAAATAGAGTAAACATTTCAAGTCGATGACATTTCATTAGAACAGGCATTACATTTGTTGTTTTCTAATCCTTTGGTACTTTTCCAGGAACTAGGAATTTTTGGAAGATTACAATCAATGCATCCAATGTCTCAGGACCAGGGAACTTGTCAGCCTTTGGTCCCATTAGTTTTCCCATTAATTATTCTCTTGTGACATTGAATGTTTAAAGCTCCTCCTTCTCCTTTGTCTCTACTATTCTTGGGGTGATTTTTGCATCTTCAACTGTGAATACAGATATAAAATACATGTTCAAAGCCTCTACCATTTCCTTATTTCCCATTATTAATTCCCCAGTCTCATCCTCTGAGGGACCAATACTTACTTAAGATAATCCCCCCCCCTTCTTATATCCTTGCAGAAATTTCTGCTGTCTATTTTTTCTATTTATTGATTGTTTTCTCTGATACTCTAATTTCTCCATCTTTAGTAATGTTTTAGTCATCCTTTGCTGGTTTCTAAAGCATTCCTATTTCCTGGCTCACCACTATTCCATGCAGCATTGCATGCCATTTCTTTAAATTTGATACCATTTTTAACTTCCTTAGTTAGGCAATGCTTTGGAATCTTATGGCAGTCAGTGCACAGTATTGACATGGGTAGGAAATAGGCTGAGAGTGAGGAAACAGCGAGTTGGGATAATGACCATGTACTCTAATGGCAGCACATGGCTAATTATATCCCACATGATCTGTGTTAGGGTCTGAACTATTCACTGCATTTATTAATTACTCAGATGATGGGATAGAAACCCTCATTTCCAAGTTTTCCAAAAAGTAGATACCACTGTAAGTAATGTAGATGGGAGTTTTTAATAATAATGAGATTATGGATTAAGAGAATAGGCAAAACAATGGCAAATGGATTTGAGCATTGGCAAGTGGACCTAAAATTATTGATAATATCACTTGCTTTAAGGTGAAAAACTAGGAGACATAGATGTCCAAAGAACCTTTATGATCATCGTACATAGGTCATTAAAATGTCATTGAAAAAAATAAATCATCAAAAAGACTAATGGCTTTTACTTGCACAGGGTTGAATACAAGGGCTTAGGGGCCATGTTATAGTCATACAGAAGACCACACATGGAGTACTTTGTTCTGGTTTGAGCAGAACATCTCAAGATGCATATCTCGGCCCAGGAAGCTGTGCAGTATAGAGATGAGGGAATAATACCTGGACAAGCAAGGTTTAATTTATGAGAGATTACACAATCTGTTGCACTTTCTGGAATTTAGAATGTTAAGGGACTATTTGATCCAAGTTTTCAAGATATTAAGTGAAACTTATAGTGCAGTTAGAGAGCAATTATTTCTGCTGGTTGATAAACCTGTGACTATGGGATAAAATCTAAGCATTTGAGGGGAGGTGGTGATATTGTGGTAATATTACTAGACTAGTAATACAGAGACCCAGGCTAATGCTCTGGGGACACAGGTTCAAATACCACCATGGCAGCTAGTGGAATTTAAATTCAATTAATAAAAATCTGGAACTAAAAGCTAGTCTAATAATAACCATGAAACAATTGTTGACTGTTATAAAAACCCACCTGGTACACAAATATCCTTGAGGGAAGGAAATCTGTCAACCTCACTTTGTCAGGTCTACACGTGACTCCAGAGTCACAGCAACGTGTTTGACTCTGGAGAAAGTGCAGAGCAGCTTTACAAGAATGTTGCCAGGGTTAGAAAAGTGCAGTTACGAGGAGAGATTGGATAGGTTGGGGTTATTTTCCTTAGAACAAAGAAGGCTGAGAGGTGACTTGATTGAGGTGTACAAAATTATGAGGGGAAAAGATAAAGTGGACAGGATAAAATTGTTTCCCTTGATGGAGAATTCTAGAACCAGGGGACATACATTCAAGATAAGTGGCAGAAGGTGTAGGGGGGACATGAGGAAGAGCTTTTTTATGCAGAGGGTAGTGGGTGTCTGGAATTCACTGCCCAAGTTGGTGGTAGAGGTAGAAGCTTTCAACTCTTTTAAAAAGTACCTGGATCTGCACCATTAGTGCTATAAGCTGCAGGGCTATAGGCCGGGTGCGGGAAGGTGGGATTAGAAAGGGCACCTGGGTGTCCTGGGGCTGGCATGGACAAGATGGGTCGAATGGCCTCCTTCTGTGCTGTAACTTTTCTATGGTTCTATGGACTCTGAGATGACCTAGCAAACTGATCAGCTGGGTCAAACTGCTATGACGTTTAAAAGGGATGAAACCGATGGGCCACCTGGCATCAACCTAGGCACCGGAAATGACAATGGCAAACCTAGCCCTATCGATGCTGCAAAGCGCTCCTTACTAACGCCTGGGAACTTGTGCCAAAATTGGGGTATCTGCCTCACAGACTAGTCAAGCAACAGCCTGACAACATCATACTCACTAAGTCATACCTTACAGACAATGTCCCAGACACAGCCATCACCATCCTTGGGTATGTCTTGTCCTATGTACAGCAGAGACCCACCAGAGGTGGTGGCGCAGTATCATACAGTCAAGAGTGAGTTGCCCTGGGAGTCCTCAACATCGACACCATGAAGTCTCATGGCATCAGGTCAAACATGGGCAAGGAAACCTCCTGCTGATTACCACCTACCACACCCCCATAGCTGATGAATCTTTCATGTTGAATGTCACTTGGGGGAATCATTAAGGATGGCAAGGGGGCAGAATGTACTCTGTGTGGGGGACTTCAATGTCCATCACCAAGAGTGGCTCAATAGCACCACTACTGACTGAGCTGGTTGAGTCCTAAAGGAAATAGCTGCTAGACTGGGTCTGCAGCAGATGGTGAGGGAACCAGCAAGATGGAAAAACATACCTGATCTCATCCTCACCAATCAACCTGTCTCAGATGCATCTGTCCATGACAGTATTTGGAGGAGTAACCATGGCCCAGTCTTTGTTGAGACAAAGTCCCGTCTTCACATTGAGGACACCCATCATCGTGTTGTGTGGCATTACCACCGTGCTAAAAGGGATAGATTTTGAACAGATCCAGCAACTCAGAACTGGACATCCATGAGGCGCTGTGGGCCATCAGCAGCAGCAGAATTGTATCCAACCACAATCTGTAACCTCATGGTCCTGCGTATCCCCCACTCTACCATTACCACCATGCCAGGAGACCAGCCCTGGTTCAATGAAGAGTGCAGGGGGCGCAGGCCAGGAGCAGCACCAAGCATATCTAAAAATTAGGTGTTAACCTGGTGCATGCAAAATGATGAATGCAGCATGTGATAGACAAAGCAAAATAATCCCACAGCCAACGGATCAGATCAAAGCTCCGCAGTTCTGCCACATGCAGTCGCGAATGTTGGAGACAATTAAACAACTAACTGGAGGAGGATGCTCCACAAACATCCCCATCCTCTATGATGGGGGAACCTAGCAAAAGATAAGGTTGAAACATTTGCAACTATCTTCAGCCAGAAGTGCCGAGTGGATGATCCATCTCGGCCTTCGCCGTAGGTCCCCAATATCAGAGATGCCAGTGTTCAGCCAATTTGACTCACTGCACGTGATATTAAGAAATGACTGAAGGCACTGGATACTGCAAAGGCTATGGGCCCTGACAGCATTCCGGCAATAGTACTGAAGACTTGTGCCCAGAACTAGATGCACTCCTAGCCCAGCTATTGCAGTACAGCTACAAGACTGGCATCTGCCAGCAATATGCAAAATTACCCAACGATGTTCTGTCCACAAGTCCAAACCAACCAATTATGGCCCCATCAGTCTACTCTTAATCATCAGCAAAGTGATGAAAGGCGTCATCAACAGTGCTATGAAGCAGCACTTACACAGCAATAACCTGCTCACTGATGCTCAGTTTGATTTCTGCCAGGGCCACTCAGCTCCTGGCCTCATTACAGCATTGGTCAAATGTGGGCAAAAGAGCTGAACTCCAGACTGACTGCCCTTGACATCTAAGCAGCATTTAATGGAGTGTGGCATCAAGGAGCCCTGGCAAAACTGGAGTCAATGGGAACCAAGGGGAAAACTCTCCGCTGGTTGGGGTCATACCTAACATCTCCAACAAGAGAGAATCAAACCAACTTATCTTGTCATCCAATGGCATTACCAGCACTGAATTCCCCACCATCAACATCCTGGGGGTTACCGTTGACTAGAAACTGAACTGGACCAACCATATAAATACTGTGGCTACAAGGGCAAGTCAGAGACTGGCAATTCTGCAGAGAGTAACTCACCTCCTGACTCCCCAAAGCCTGTCCACCTTCTACAAGGCACAAGCCAGGAGTGTGATGGAATACTCCCCACTTGTCTGGGTGAGTGCAGCTCTTTCAACACACAAGAAGCTTGATACCACCCAGAGCAAAGCAGTCTGCTTGTTTGGCACCACATCCACAAACATTCGCTCTCTCCACCACCGACACACAGTGGCAGCAGTATGCACCATCTGCAAGGTGCACTGCAGCAAATCACCAAGGTTCCTTCGACAGCACCTTCATGATCTGTGACCTCTACCACCCAGAAGGACAAGGGCAGACTGCATGGGAGCACTATCACCTGTAAATTCCAGTCCAAGCCACTCACCATCCTGACATGGAAATATATTGCCTTCCTTCACTGTTGCTGGGTCAAAATCCTGGAACTCTCTTCCTAACAGCACTATGGGTGTGTACCTATACCACATGGACTGCAGCAGTTCAAGAAGATAGCTCACCACCACCTTCTCATGGGCAACTAGCAATGGACAATAAATGCTGGCCTAGCCAGCGATGCCCACATCCTGTGAAGGAATATGAAATAAAAACCTTTTGTGAGTGCAATTAGGAAATACTTCCCCACACAAAGGGCAGTAAAGGTTTGGAACTCTCTTGCACAAGTTGCAGTAGATATTGGGTCAATTGTTAATTTTACATCTGACATTTTTAGATTTTTATTAGTATTTAGGGATAAGAAGCAAATCTGTATGTGGCGTTAGGTCACAGGTCAGCCATGGTCCCAATGAATAGTGAACAGGCTCCTGGCTAAATGACGTAGTCCAGCTCCTGTGTTCCTATGGCAGTACAGGTGTGATAAGTGTTGGATATTGACCATATAGCTGGGATCTGTGATATTCCTGTGTTCCATGTTGACCATTTAGGTGAGATCAGTGATGTGTATGTGTTCGTCATTCAAAGTGTGGGGTGAGGCCAGTGATGTGCCTGATTTGAACACTTCTTATGTGAAGTGTCTCTCTCCCACTCCCTCTTTCTCTCTGTCTCCGTTTCTCACTCTCCGTCTCGTATTCTTGTCTCTATAGCCCTCGTCCGTCCGTCCATCCAATTTCTTTCTATCATTTAATGTCCTCTGTGCCCACTTCACACATTGCCCGTCTCCCTCTCTCTTTTCGTTTCCCTCTGTCTCTGCCTCTTTGTTTTCTCACCCTTTGTCTCTCCATCTCTCTCTGTCCTCACTCGCTCTCTCTCATACCTTTCTCACTCACTGTAATATTGGTTTCTCTGTGTTGAGTGGTTCTCTATATTTTCACGGCAGTGCTCTGCTGCTCAGTCTCTCTCTCTCTAACTCGGGCACCTCTCTGGTTTTAATGGTCCCTATTAATGATGCCAGTATGTTTCTTTCCCCGGGTTAATGTTTCCCTATCTTGCTGTCTCTTCTCTGTCCTTCAATGACTCAACTCTCAACCTCATTGCAAAGTATGATCCCAACATCTACTTGTGGATTTCAGGAGGTGGGTTCTGTTGGAATAACATTTTATTTAGGATCCAGTCACCGATATGTGCCTCGCTGCCATTCCTCTCCTGAATCTATATTTACATTCCCCTCACTGTCCCACCTTTAATTGTGCAACAGGCAGGCCCTCGCTTTACTGTACAAGATTACTATGTTCTGGCTTCACTGACATCAATTTAATGACTAAGATTTCTCATCTGTTGTATATACATTTACATACGATGTTATGCAATACCCTTGACAGTAGTTGTAAATCTTCTGTGTGCAACTGATTGCAAGGAATACGAAGTATGATCTAACCAACCCCTCCCTCTCCCTGTCTCACGGGGAACTTGTCCCCATTAGAAATAAGGGCTTCCCTCAATGTGTCGCCTGAGACGAGTTTGGAGTGGGGTGCGACTGGGTGGGAGTCGGAGTGAGAGTGACTGATTGCAGTCCTCCTACTCCTACTCCTGACATGGAACTTACACAGGCACGAATGATTTTCTACCCTATTCTTGCTGCTGCCTCTATCCCGGGTAAGTGACTGTGTTGCTGCTCTTCCTGATAATAAGATTATTATTTTCACGCGATTGTTAATGTGCTCCTTATAAATAATAGTTCAACGAATGCTACGTTTCCATTGTCACTCAACTCCCTTACACAAACAATATTAATGCGAATCTCAGTGAATGCTGCCTCTTGGATTTGTCTGGGAGCCTCTGAGACGGATCGGCTATTGACTCCGGGTGACGAGCTTTAAGACTGTGTGAGAACCGCACTGACTGTACCAAACTGATCCTGACTGAACAGAAGGTATTCTGTCTGTGCTGGGTTCTACCTGTGTAATTTAGTACATCCTGACTTGACCGCTCTGTACTGATCTCATAGAATTACTGAGATCCACAAGCAGCAAGAACTGCAGTAATATTCAGTCAGATTCTCTTCTACCCCACCCCCGCCCCCAACAACCTCATTGTGTTGAAATTATATAACATTGTGATCAACTGATGCTGATCTGGTTGTGATAAGCAGTCCAAATTGATGGAAATTTTTTGCATCCTTGTCTCTGTATCTGTCTTTTGCCCAGACTTTGTCTCGCTTTCAATCTCAGTGTTTCTCTCTGTCTCTCCTTCAGTTTTTGTTTCTCATTCTCTCTCAATGTCTGTGTGTCTCACTCTGATTACTGGTTTTTGATGTGTTCCTGTGATTTTGATCTGTGCATGTTTGTGTGTCTCAGTGTCTCTATCCCTTTCTCTGCCTCTGTGTGATTCTTCACTCTGTCTCACGCCTTCTTCTCTCAGGAATATTGACGGTTTGGTCTGTTTGTAAATCCTCTGCTCCTGTTCTATCCCACCATATAATTTGCAATTCCTGCTATCCCTGGTCTTGGTGGGGAGCAGTTTTTGCAGTGATGCTCAGAGATCAGAGGACTGATTTTCTTAATCATTTCAATCCTCATTCCATTTAGGGCACTGGTTTCTGAAATGTATTTGCAATCTCCTTGTGACTCCATTGGAGCCGAGGTGAAAATGTAGCTGAAAGGGCTCCCGCTCAAATGATATGGAAGCCAGTTAATTCAGTGACAGAATGAACAAATCAGCAGCTCTGTAGAATACTGTCAGTGTAGCATTTAACTTTTGTTCTGCATGTGTCACGAGGCCCTTGAAGAAGGGAGATTGATACATGGGTACCCAAACTGATTTTAAAATAGGGAGGAGTCCTGGAAAACTCAAAGCCTCATTGCAGTACTTCAGCTAAGGATTCAGCTGTGTGTCTAGTGTTTAGCAATTCATGTGGAATTTACTTAACTGGAGTTCCCTACATATCCAGACAGATACAACAGAATAATGATTGTGACACCAGTGACTGCACTTTAGAAAGACAACATGGAGTTCAAATTTAGGATCACCTACCTCAGTCAATCTCACAAGAACAATTTTAATAAATACAACGTAGCTCAAGTTCAGTGTTCCATTTGAGGTTTATAGCATGTTTCATTTCATGTACCTGTGCAGGAAGTCAACCCCATCTCATGCTCGCAAAATTAAATCTATAAAGTTAATTTAAAATGCTGATGACTTCCATAATCCAGAACCGTTCGCACATCTGGTACTGGTTAAATTCTGTCCTGTGATAATCGGGGTTTATTCAGTTATTCCTGCAATGGCCAGCTCCTGTACCAGGACTAGTTCTAACATTTAAATATGCTGTGGCTATTTATAACTTCTAATCAATACCATGGCTAGTTCCAACATCCAGAAGAACATAAGAAATAGGAGCAGGAGACCATAGGGCTCATCGATCCAGCTCCACCATTCAGTGAGGTCATGGCTGATCTTGGTCTTCAACTCCATTTTCCTGCCCACTCCCCATATCTTTTAATATCCTGAGAGACCAAAAATATGTCTGTCCCAGCCTTAAATATATCAACTCAGTTCAAAGAAGAGTCATGTTGGATTCAAAAGGTTAATTCTGTTTCTGTCTCCGCAGTTGCTGTCAGACCTGCTGAGTTTTTCCAGCATTTTCTGTTTTTATTTCAGATTTCCAGCATCCACAGTATTTTGCTTTTATCTTAATGTCCGTGTGAAAATCACCATCCATGTCGGGGCATCTGTCACCACTTGAAAGGCACGCCCAGGTCTCAATTTGATGTACCTGTCCAATAACATGGACCATTTTCAATTTGATATCAGTTCCCAAGTCCATTGATGAGTTTTGCTTCATAACACTGTCCATGTCCAGAAATCAACCTCCATATTATAGCACAGTTCAGATCTGGACATCTCATCTTCATTTCATTTTATATGAATGCCTTGGTCAATCTCCCTGTTTTTTTTTTAGCATTTTCAAAGAATATAGATCAGCTCCCATTTGACTGCACTTCCAGAGATATTTCATTATTTTATAGTGCTGTCGAGGCATGAAGATCCAACCCCATTTGACAACTTTGCCCAGTTCCCAAGGTTATTCACTGTTTGAAAGCTCTGTTTATTTCCAGATAAAAGATTGCCTTTGAAAGCACTGTCCAACTCTTAACCTTAGATTGTCCAAGTCTATGAGTAAGTCCTCATGTGATTGCACTGCCAAGGTCCCGCAATGACTCTACATTTGATAGAACTGAACATGTCTGAAAATCAGTCATAATTTGAAAGGCATGAGGATAAATGTCCATTTGATAACACTCTTAATGCATGGAGATTGGACGCTGTTTGATAGCACTGACCAAGTCTTGGGATCAAACACCATTTGAGACCACTAACCAGATATATAACCCGTCCCCAATGATTAGAATGATATGTTCCGGGTCTCAGTCATCATGTGAAAGCACTATCCAGTGCTAGAAATTTGAGCGGATTGCCTTAATCTTGAACTAAGTCACCATTTGATAGAATTCTCAAATCACAGGTGTCAGTCTACTTTTGATAACACTGTCCATCAATGATCCATCTAAGATTCATGTGTACATAGGCATGCAGCAATCTGGAATAAATCATGCATTGAAATAACCAGATTGTTCACAATAGACTCAGTTAATCTGGAGAATTTTCCAATGATGGGTATGAATTTTAAAATCTAAACTGCCCATGGAAAATAAAAGACTGTTCAGAGAAGTGTGCAACCTGCCCAGTACAAAGAATATTTAAATGAAAAATTTCTGTCCTTGTCTATAGCTCTACTTCCATTTGATACCAGTGTCCATTTCCAGAGAATAGCCTCATTTTGACATCACTTCTGAAGCCCAGATTTCAAACTCCATTTGACTGGACAGTCGAGCTCCGAGGATGTCCCAATGTAATGTCATTGCCAGTTCTGGAGATCAGTCACCATTTGATAACACTGCCCAGGACAGGGCATCAGCTGTCATTTGGTAGAAATGGCGAGGACGGAGGATAGTTCTCCATATGATAGCACCAGCTATGTCCAACAGCAGGATATCACTATGTCCAATAGCAGGAATCACTGTCTGTTCAACAGCAGGCTCCATTTCATAACACTGTCTATATCTAGACAACATGCTCTATTTCATAGCGCTATCTATGCCCTGACAGCAGGCTCCATTGATAGCACTGTCTATGTCCAGAGCACAGGCTCCATTCAATAGTACTATGTCCAACAGCAGGGTCCTTTCGATAGCACTCTCTATGTCCAACAGCATGCAGAGTCTATGTCCAGACATGAGGCTCCATTCAACAACACTGTCTATTCCCAGATAGCAGGCTCCTTTCGATAGTTTTGTCAATATCCAGACAGCGGTCTCCATTCGATCGCACTGACTATGTCCAGCCTGCAGGCTCCATTCAATAGTACTATGTCCAAGAGTAGTATCCTTTCGATAACACTCTTAATGTCCAGATAGTAGGCTTCATTCGGTACCACTGTCTATGTCCAGACAGCAGGCTCATTCAATAACACAGTCCACGTCCAGACAGCAGGTTCCATTCGATAGCACAGTCTATGTCCAGACAGCAGGCTCCATTTAATAGCACTGTCCATGTCCAGACAGCAGGCTCCATTTGATAGCACTGTCCATGTCCAGACAGCAGGCGCTCCATTTGATAGAACAGTCTATGTCCAGACAACTGGTTCCATCTGATAGCGCAGTTTATGTCCAGACAGCAGGCTCCATTCGATAGCACTGCCTATGTCCAGACAGCAGGCTCCATTCGACAGCACAGTCAATGTCCAGACAGCAGGCTCCATTCAACAGCACAGTCAATGTCCAGACAGCAGGGTCCGTTCGATAGCACTGCCTCTGTCAAGACAGTAGGTTTCCTTCGATAGCACTGTCTATGCCCAGACAGCAATCGCCATTCGATAGCACTGTCTATGTCCAGACAGCAGGCTCCATTCAATACCACTTTCTAAGTCCAGGCAGCATATTCCAGTCCATAGCATTGTCGATGTCCAACAGCAGGCCCCATTCGATAGCACTGTCTATGTCCAGCCAGCAGGCCTCATTTGATATAACTGTTGACGTCAAGACAGCAGCCTGCATGTGATAGCACTGTCCATGTCCAGACAGCAGGCTGCATGTGATAGCACTGTCCATGTCCAGACAGCAGGCTGCATGTGATAGCACTGTCCATGTCCAGACAGCAGGCTGCATTCGATAGCACTGTCTAGGTCCAATAGGAGGCTCCATTAAATATCACTGTCTATTTCGAGACAGCACTGTGTATGTCCAGGCAGCAGTCACCATTCAATATAACTGTTTACGTCGAGTCAGCAGGCTCCATTATGTAGTGTTGTATACATCCAGATGGCAGGCTCCATTTGCTAGCACTGTGTACGTCCAGACAGCAGGCTTCACTCAATATCACTGACTATGTCTAGGCAGCAGGCTCCATTCAATTGCACTGTATATGTCCAACAGAAGGTTCCATTTGATAGCATTGTCCATGTCGGGATAACAGGCTGCATTCGATAGCACTGTCTATGACCAGAGAATAGGTTACATTCAATAGTAATCTAACAGCATCTAGTATCTAACAGCAGGCTCCATTTGATAGCACTGTCTATGTTCAAGAGAGGGCTCTAAACAATTGCACTCTCTACATCCATATGATAGCACCGTCTATGTGCAGACTGCAGGCTCCATTTGATTGCACTGAGTATGTCCAGACAGCAGTCTCCATTCGATAGCACTCTCTACATTCAGACAGCAGGTTCCATTTGATAGCACTGTCTACGTCCAGACAGCAGGCTCCATTTGATTGCACTGTCTACATTCAGACAGCAGGCTCCATTCGATAGCACTGTCTACGTCCAGACAGCAGGCTCCATTCGATAGCACTGTCTACATTCAGACAGCAGTCTCCATTCGATAGCACTGTCTACGTCCAGACAGCAGGCTCCATTTGATAGCACTGTCTACATTCAGACAGCAGGTTCCATTCTATAGCACTGTCTACGTCCAGACAGCAGTCTCCATTCGATAGCACTGTCTACATCCAGACAGCAGGCTCCATTCGATAGCACTGTCTACACCCAGACAGCAGGTTCCATTCTATAGCACTGTCTACATCCAGGTTGCAGTCTCCATTCGATAGCATTGAATATGTCCAGGCAGCAGGGTCCATTCCATAGCACTGTCTATGTTCAGACAGCAGGCTCCATTTGATGGTGCTGTGTCCAACAACAGGGTCCATTCAATAGCACTGTCCATGTCCAATAGGTGGCTGCACTCGATAGCACTGTCTATATCCAGGCAGCAGTCTCCATTCAATAGCACTGTCTATGTCCAGACTTCAAGCTCCATGTGATAGCACTGTCTATGTCCAGACTTCAAGCTCCATGTGATAGCGCTGTCTATGTCCAGACTACGGGCTCCATTTGATAGCACCATCCATATCCAGACCGCAGTCTCCATTCAATAGTACTGCTTATGCCCAGACAGCAGTCTCCATTCGATAGCACTGTCTATGCCGAGGCAGCAGGCTTCATATGATAGATCTGCCCAGGTCAGGGCATCGGCTGTCATTTCATAGATCAGTTCGGTTATGAGGGATCAATATTCATTTGATAATGCAGCCCAAATCTGGGGGTCAAACTCCATTTCATAACACTATGCAGATCCAGAGAAAGATCTCCATTTAATAATAATGACCAATCCTGTATTTAAATCTCCATTTGTCCATACTATCCTACTCTGGGATTCAGTCTGTATTAACACTACAAAAGGTCCAGTGATGAATAAATATTTCCTGATAACAGTAAGAATAATATAAATTCCTCACTAAATCTTGTCTCTTCTTGTTAGTCTGGTAATTAATTTTCCTGATTTTTTTCCCTCTGATCTCTCACAGTTAACCTGCTGGTCATTCTGATCTTGTTCCGAGGGAAGTGCGGTCTGTCCCGATGTATCACCTGCTACCTAGTGGCAATGGCATCAGCTGATCTAACTGTTATCCTCACTGATGTGATCCTGAAGCAGATTATCCCGCTTTATTCCACGGACCCATTCATAAATAACATTCATCTGTGCGGTCTCATTGACTGTCTCACTCATGCAGCCACAGACCTTTCTGTCTGGTTCACAGTTGCTTTTACCTTTGACCGATTTGTGGCTATTTGTTGTCAGAAGCTGAAAAGTAAAATTTGCACCTGGAGAACTGCAGTGACAGTTATCGGAACAGTGACTGTGCTGAGCTGTTTGAAGAACATCCCTTGGTATTTTCGATATGAAGCTGTGTATTTCTTTTTCATACCACTGTTTTGTATGGTTAAACTCAGCTACTATACGGCAGCCGTGTGGAAAGCATTTGACTTGTTGCATCGTGTGACAACCCCACTGCTCCCATTCGTTCTGATCCTGCTCCTCAATGCTCTCACTGTCAGGAATATTTTATTGGCGAGTAGAGCCCGCTGGAGGCTGCAGGGTCACAGTGAGAGGGACAATCACAAGGACCCAGAGATGGAGAGTCGCAGGAGGTCCATCATTCTGCTCTTCAGCATATCTGTAAGCTTCATATTGTTGTGGATGACACAAGCTGTGTACACCATCCATGAACGAGTTACGTTAAATCACATCATTGATCGTTTTTTCAAAAAACGTCTTCCAGTCGTTATTGGTTACATTGGGCCGATGCTCCAGCTCCTCAGCTCCTGCAGCAACACTTGTATTTATGTAGTGACCCAGAACAAATTCAGAGAGGAATTGAAGAATGTGCTCACTTACCCCTTTGTTCTCATTGTCCAGTTAGTAAAATAACGGTAAGAACTGGTCACTCTCCCGCACTAGAACTGATTTTGTTTCACATTCCATCCAAATCTCATCCTGTGTGGAAAGACAAAACATCCCTGAAATAATCAGAATCATGAAACATTTTAAAGTTTGTCCATAATGCCTAGCTCGGGGCTCAATTAACGCTGAGTGATACAGTTGAGAATAAATAGTTAACAGATCTGCCATTCTACAAAACGGGACAGGGAAACTTCATCTTTCTGGCCAGCATGAGTGTGTCCAGTCTGTTGTTTTCTCAGGCTCGCAGCAGGCTGCAATTTCTGTGGCTACTTTGCTCCCTGACGATTTTGTGCACGGCTAGTCTGCTCATTCAGTCAGCAGCCTGTAGGTCAGCACCAGAGTCACTCAGTAGTCTTAATGAGGCGTCTCAAACTCTCCAGTGCACCCATTCATTGTGATTCTACTCCTGACTGTAATAAGAGCCTTCACTCCTCCGAAACGTGTGCTTAGAGTCATTACTCCTCAGCAGCCTGTAGTTGAGCATCCCAGTCACTCAGCAGCCTATAGTTCTGATCTTCACTCCTCAGCAACCTGTATTTTTGATGCATTTTCCACTAACAGCTGCACACAAACACATACATCAGTGTTGGAATATCTGTACCTGGGCAGTGTGAAAGAAGAGAGCCCACCTGATTGAGTTAGGTTAGAGACAGCAGTGAGCCATGTAAAACTGGCAGCCTTTAGTAAGATGTGATGGTTTTGGTTTGGCTTTCCCCCACTTCTACAAACTCTTAATGCATCCTTTCTGACTTTCTGTACAGATTCATATCTGTTCCAAATTTTACCAACTTTTGTCACTGGTCACTATGTCCCAACAGTCTTTAATTGTGAGTTGTGTGTGTTATATAAAGATGAGTATTATTCATTCATTATTAAGTTGGTATTTACTGATTGCCTAGAATATGAAGTGTTTGGACTGAGACACAAGGTCCCACCAATCTGAGTGTATTACTGAAACGTATTATTGTACAGAACCAATAAAGCAGATGGGCCTGATCACAACCCATCTCTTTGAATCAGTATCATTTGCTGCTCAAACAGTTCTGCCAAATAAAAACAGAAAATACTGGAATTATACAGCAGGTGGGGCAGCATCTATGGAGAGAAACTGAGTGAACGCTTCAGTTCCAGTGACCTTTCATCAGAGCATTTGTTGCCTGACCTGCAGATTATTTCCAGCTTTTTTTTTGCATTTCAGATTTTCAGCATCTGCACGATTTTGCTTTTGAATTACTTCTGCCAAATGGTGATTGTTCCTAATACTGCACTGAGATCATTCAGCGAACACCCAGCCATCGACATTTTCCCACCAACAACAGAGATACAATTGATTAAATCAGAGAGAATTCGCAGCACAGAAAGAGGCCATTTGGCCCATTGTGTCTGTGGCGGCTGAAAAATGAGCCACCCAGCCTAACCCCACTTCCCAGTATTTGGTCCATAGACCTGAAGGTTACTGCACTTGAGATGAATAACCAGACACCTTTTCAGTGAGTTAAGGGTTTCTGCCTCTACCACCCTTTCAGGCAGTGAGTTTCAGACCCCACAAGCCCCTGGGCAAAAAAATGTTTCCTCATCTCCCCTCTAATCTTTCCAGCAATCACTTTAAGTCTATGGGCGGGGGTGGGCGGGGGTGGAGGGGGGTGGGGGTGCGGGGCGGTGTTGTAGTGGTATTGTCACTGGACTGAGAATCCAGAGACATAGGATGATGCTCTGGGGGCCCGGGTTTGAGTCCCACCTCAGCAGATGGTGGAATTTGACTTGAATTTTTAAAAAATGAGAAGTCTAATGATGACCATGAAACCATTGTCGATTGTCACAAAACCCATCTGGTTCACTAATGTCTTTTTGGGGAGGAAACCTGCTGTCCTGACTTAGTCTGGCCTACATGTGACTCCAGATCCACAATAATGGTCAGAAATTTGCCCTTGAATGGCATGCCCACTGGCTTGGCGGCGGGTGGACAGCCGACCCCCGCCACCGAAACAGGGCCTGCTACCATATTGAGTGGGCGGGCCAATTAAGGCCTGCCCAGCGGCCTGCCTGACAGGAAGCGCTATACACTTACTGTGCGGGGGCTGGGGTGGGGGGGGGCTTCCCCATCTGTTAAAGTGCACTCTTGAGCGCATGCGCGTGAAAGAGCTCACTGCTCCCTGAGGCAAAGTCCTATCTCAGAGAGATTCGTGAGAGGTAAGTAAAGCCTAAAAATAGATAAATATTAAAATTATTAACATGTCCCCCTCATGTGACAATGTCACACAAGATGGGACATGTTAATAATAAACATAAAATTTATGAAATTTTTAAAAAACGGACATGAAACTTCATCCCACCAGTGGATGAAGTTTCATGAATTATCTGGAGCCCGCTGGGGCTCCTGGCCTGCCCGCCAGCCTTAAGCTTGGATGGGCAGGGTCTTTAATTATCTTAATTACCCTGTCAATGGCCTCAATTGGCCATTGACAGGTCAGCGGGTGGATTCCTCCCGCATCATTTTCCCCTCGGTGAGCGGGCCCCGCCCCAAATCGCTGAGGGCAAAATCCTGGCCAATGTGTTTGACTTTTAAATTAGGGGTGGACAATAAATGCTGATGGAATACAAAAAAACAAGTGCCCCCTGGTCACTGATCTCTTTGCTAAAGTAAATTGGCCCTTCCCATCCACTCATCCACTCTATCCAGACCCTTCACAATGTAGTACATCTCAATCAAGGCTCTCTTTGTTCCAAGGAACACAACCTCAACCTATCCTATCTGCAGTTTTAACTGACAAGATCCTCGTAAATCTCCTCTGTACCCTCTAATGCAATGACATCCTTTCTGTAATGAGGTGACCAGAACTGCACACAGTACTCAAGTTGTGGCCTAAATAATGTTTTATATAGTTCCTGGATAACCTCCCTGCTCGTATACTCTATGCCTCGGCTAATTAAGGAAAGGATTCTATGTGCCTTCTTCACCACCTTATCAACCTGACCTGCTACTTTCAGGGATCTGTGGACATTCACTCTAAGGTCCCTCACTTCTTCCAATCCTCTCAGTATCTTCCTATTTATTGTGTATACCTTTACCTTGTTTGACCTCCCCAAATGCATCACCTCACACTTGTCAGGGTTGAATTCCATTTCCACTTTTCTGCCCACCTGACCAGTCCATTGATATCTTCCTGCAGTCTACAGCGATCCTCCTCGCTGTCAACTGCACAGCCAATTTTTGTGTTGTCTGCAAACTTCTTGATCATTCCCTCACTAAATTTACATCCAAATCATTAATATATAACCACAAAAAGCAGGGGACAGAGTACTGAGACCTGTGGAACCCTATTGGAAACAGCATTCCAGTCACAAAAACATGTATCAACCATTATGCTTTATTCCATGCCACTGAGTAAATTTTGTATCCAGCTTGCTACATTCCCCTGGTATCCATGGGCTTTGATTTTTTTTTAACCAGTCTGCCATGTGCAATCTTATCAAAATCCTTGCTAAAATCCATGTAGACCACATCACCTGCACCACCCTCATCGATCCTCTTTGTTACCTCCTGAAAAAATTCATCAAATTAGCCAGGCATGGCCTTCCGTTAACAGATCCGTGCTCATTGTCCTTGATTAATCAATGCCTTTCTAAGTGGCGTTTATCCTGTCCCACAGAATTGATTCCAATAATTTGTCCAATACCGAGGTTTGACTGACTGGCCTGTAATTATTCAGTCTATCCCTCGTTCCCTTTTGAACCAAAGGTACAATGTTAGCAGATCTCCAATCCTCTGGCACCACACTTGCATTCAGTGAGGATTGGAAAATGATGGCCAGAACCTCTGCAATTTCCTCTCTGGCTTCTTTTAACTGCCTGGGATACATTTCATCAGGCCCTGGTGATTTATCCACTTTCAAGGATGCTAATCCCCTCAATACTTCCTCTCTCTGTGTTTGTCACATCCAATAACTCACACTCTTCCTCCTTAACTACAATGTCTGCATTGTCCCCCTCTTTTGTGAAGACAGATGCAATGTAATCATTCAGAACCATGCCTACATCCTCTGCCTCCACAGGTAGGTTACCATTTTAGTATTTTATGGGCCCTACTCTTTCCCTAGTTGTCCTCTTACTCTTAATGTTGAAAAGACATCTTTGGATTCTCCTTGATTTTGCTTGTCAATAATCTTTCATGTCCTCTGTTTGCTTACATAATTTCCTTTTTTATTTCACCACTACACTTTCTACACTCCTCTTGGCTTTCTGTATTATTGAGTTCTCTGTACCTGACATAAGCTTTTCTTTTCTGCCTTATCTTAACCCATAAGCTCCTTGATATCCAGGGTCTCTCGATTTGGCCGTCCCACCTTTTTTCTTTGTGCGAACATATTTATCTTGAACTCCTTGAATCTCCCCTTTAAATACCTCCCACTGCCCTGAACACTGATTCACCTTCAAGTAGCTGTTTCCAGTTCACTTTTACAAAATCACTCCTTGACTAAGTAAAATTGGCCTTGCATGGATTTAGAACTTTGACTCTTGTTTTATCTTTGTCCTTTTACATAATTTAGCTAAAACTAACTGAATTATGGTCACTTTTTTATTTATTCATGGGATGTGGGCTTCGCTGGCTGGGCCAGCATTTATTGCCCATCACTAATTGCCCTTGAGAAGGTGGTGGTGAGCTGCCTTACTGAGCTGCTGCAGCCCATGTGGTGTAGGTGCATCCACAGTGCTATTGGGAAGAGAGTTCCAGGATTTTGACACATCAACAGTGAAGGATCCACGATATACTTCCAAGTCAGGTTGGTGAGTGACTTGGAAGGGAACTTCCAGGTGATGGTGTTCCCATCTATCTGCTGCCCTTGTCTTTCTAGATGGCAGTGGTCGTGGGTTTGGAAGGTGCTGTCAAAGGAGCCTTGGTGAATTCCTGCAGTGCATCTTGTAGATGGTACATACTGCTGCTACTGTGTATCGGTGGTGGAGAGAGTGAATGTTTGTGGATGTTGTGCCAATCAAGCGGCTGCTTTTTCCTGGACGGTGTCAAGCTTCTTGAGTGCTGTGGGAGCTGCACTCACCCAGGCAAGCAAGGAGTATTCCATCACACTCCTGACTTGTGCCTTGTAGATGGTGGACAGGCTCTGGGGAGCCAGGAGGTGAGTTACTCGCAGCGGGATTCCTTCTCCTCTCTCCTCTTGTAGCCACAGTATTTATAAAGCTAGTCCAGTTCAGTTTCTGGTTAATGGTAACCTCCAGGATGTTGATAGTGGGGGATTCAGTGATGGTAATGCCACTGAACATCAAGAGGTGATGGTTGGATTCTCTTGAGTTGGAGATGGTCATGGCCTGATACTTGCCACTTGTCAGCCCAAGCCTGACATAGTCACTCCTTCCACCTGGTCAGCTTCATTTCTTAAAACTAAGCCCAGGACCGCGCCCTCTCTTAGAACAAAGAACAAAGAACAAAGAAAAGTACAGCACCAGAACAGGCCCTTCGGCCCTCCAAGCCTGCGCCGATCATATTGCCCATCAACTAAAACATTTTGCACTTCTAGGGTCCATATCCCTCTATTCCCATCCTATTCATGTATTTGTCAAGCTGCCTCTTAAACACCACTATCGTACCTGCTTCCACCACCTCCTCTGGCAGTGAATTCCAGACACTCACTACCCTCTGCATAAAAAACTTGCCCCGCACATCTCCTCTATAGTTTTCTCCTCTCACCTTAAATCTATGTCCCCTAGTAATTGACTCTTCCACCCTGGGAAAAAGCTTCTGACTATCTACTCTGTCCATGCCACTCATAATTTTGTAAGCTTCAATCAAGTCGCCCCTCAATCTCCGTCGCTCTAGTGAGAACAATCCGAGTTTCTCCAACCTCTCCTCATAGCTAATAACCTCCAGACCAGGCAGTATCCTGGTAAACCTCCTCTGCACCCTCTCCAATGCCTCCATATCCTTCTGGTAATGTGGTGACCAGAATTGCATGCAATATTCCAAGTGTGGCCTAACCAAGGTTCTATACAGCTGCAGCATGACTTCCCAGCTTTTATACTCAATACCCCTACCAATGAATGCAAGCATGCCATATGCCTTCCTGACTACCTTATCCACCTGCGTTGCCACTTTCAGTGACCTGTGGACCTGTACACCCAGATCCCTCTGTTCGTCAATGCACTTAAGGGTTCTGCCATTTACTGTATAATTCCTGCCTGTATTAGACCTTCCAAATGCATTACCTCACATTTGTCCGGATTAAATTCCATCTGCCATTTCTCCGCCCAAGTCTCCAACTGATCTATGTCCTGTTGTATCCTTTGACAATCCTCTTCACTATCTGCAACTCCTCCAACTTTAGTGTCGTCTGCAAACTTACTAATTAGCCCAGTTACATTTTCCTCCAAATCATTTACGTATACTACAAACAGCAAAGTTCCCAGCACTGATCCCTGCGGAACTCCACTAGTCACAGCTCTCCATTCAGAAAAGCACCCTTCCACTGCTACCCTTTGTCTTCTATGACCAAGCCAATTCTGTATCCATCCTGCCAGTTCACCTCTGATCCCGTGCGACTTTACCTTCTGTACCAGTCTGCCATGAGGGACCTTGTCAAAGGCCTTACTGAAATCCATGTATATAACATTCACTGCCCTTCCATCATCGATCATCTTTGTCACTTCCTCGAAAAACTCGATCAAGTTAGTAAGACATGATCTCCCCTTCACAAAGCCATGCTGCCTCTCACTAATACGCCCATTTGCTTCCAAATGGTAGTAAACCCTGTCACGAAGAATCTTCTCCAATAATTTCCCTTCCACTGACGTAAGGCTCACCAGCCTGTAATTTCCTGGATTATCCCTGCTACCCTTCTTAAACAATGGAACAACATTGGCCATTCTCCAGTCCTCTGGGACCTCACCCGTAGCCAGTGAGGATACAAAGATTTCTGTCAAGGCCCCAGCAATCTCCTCCCTTGCCTCCCCCTGTACTCTGGGGTAGATCCCATCTGGCCCTGGGGACTTATTCACCTTAATATTCTTCAAGACGCCTAACACCTCCTCTTTTTTGATCTCAACATGATCCAGGCTATCTACACACTCTTCCCTAGACAAATCGACTGTTAAGTCCTTCTCTTTGGTGAATACTGATGAGAAGTACTCATTTAGTATCTCTCCCATTTCTTCTGGCTCCACACACAGATTCCCACTTCTGTCCCTGAGTGGGCCTACCCTTTCCCTGTCTACCCTCCTGCTTTTTACATATGTATAAAAGGCCTTGGGATTTTCCTTAATCCTGGTTGTCAGTGACTTTTCATGACCCCTTTTAGCCCTCCTGACTCCTTGCTTAAGTTTCTTCCTACTTTCTTTGTATTCTCCATGGGCTTCATCTGTTCCCAGCCTTCTAGCCCTTACGAATGCTTCCCTTTTCTTTTTGACTAATCTCACAATATCCTTCGTTATCCAAGGTTCCTGAAACTTGCCATGCTTATCCTTCATCCTAGCAGGAACATGCCGGTCCTGAATTCTTATCAACTGACGTTTGAAAGCCCCCCACATGCCAGTTGTTGATTTGCCCTCAAACATCCGCCTCCGGTCTAGATTCTTCAGTTCCTGCCTAATATTGTTATAATTAGCCTTCCCCCAATTAAGCACCTTAACCCGAGGACTCCTGTTATCCTTATCCACCAGTACCTTGAAACTTACTGTATTATGGTCACTTTTCCCGAAATGCTCTCTGACTGAACTCTTGTTGGACTTGCTACGTACTGGCCAAATTGGCCAAAAGATGCACCTTCAGAATTCTGTTCCCTCCTTTCCTTTCACACTAAAACTATCCCAGTTAATATTGGGGTAGTTAAAATCCCTGCTATCACTGCCCTACTCTTTTTGCACTTCTCAGAGATTTGCCTGCAAATTTGCTCTGCTATCTCCCACTGACCCTCCTTTGGGGGTCTATAGTACATTTCTGGTGGTGTGACTGCCCTTTCTTTGTTCCTAAGCTCAATGCATATGGCTTCAGTTGATGATCCTTCTGACGTATCATCCTCCTCACAAGCGTAGTTGCTTGCCTATCCAAAATTGCCACCCCCACCCTTTTTATCCCCCTGTCTATTTCCTCTGAAAACCCTGTAACCAGGAATGTTGAGCTGCCATTCCTGTCCCTCTTTGAGCCATGTTTCTGTGACAGCTATGATATCATACTATCACCTTTCTCTCTGTGCTCTCAACTTGTCTGCTTTATTTGCTATACTCCTTGCATTGAATTATATATCCTTGGATATATACATCTGTAAGTTTGGTTAATGAAATATTTTGTTTGTATATTGACAGGAAAATTGACATCAGTCATAGGGATGTGTTAGACACTGACAATGTAGGTGAGATCAGTGGTGTTTCTTGGTTGGGTAATAATAGTGTTATGGACAGGAGGGGGTTTAATTTAGACAGCCCAAATTTCGCTTCTCACCACCCATCCGTAAACAGCAAGGTGTTTTAATTTTGATTTCCCTCGTTTCAAAATAGAAATTCCTAACCCCTCAGTTTTGAGGTGAACCAATTAAAAACTCCACAGCAAACTCGAGAGAGGGTAAACTCAGAGGGGTAGTTTATTCACACACACTTAAATATTAGAGGAGGGGTGTCAAAGTAGCCTCCTTTTTCACTTGTACAATCAAATATGGGGGATAGAGAAAGAAAGATTTACAGGGCACAGGACACAGAATAAAGAATTACTTTTCACATGAGTCCAGAGTCCAGAAACAAAGTCCAATAGTGTATTGGACAGAGTCGGCAGGTTGAAGACTGATGCTGGATAATTCACTTTTCCAGTAGAGATAACTTCCAGATGGGATAGGCACGTAAGCACTGGTACAGAAGTTCAGAAGTTCCAGTAGAAACAGTGTAGATGGGAGCCAGGCATTCAAGCCTGGACAGAGCTCTGGTTCAAAGCTGTTGCTTTCTAGATGGAAGAAGCAGACTCTGTGCGGAATTTTCCCAGATTTGCACAAAGTGCGGTAATGGGCGGGTAAATCAACGTTTTAGCCACTGGTTCCCATGGCGGGTATTCACGTTATATTATCCAAAACCCGCCACATTATTTATGCACTCCCAGGAAACACACCGTTTCCATGGCGAGCGGGTTCTCATTCGCCCACCTGCTATCTCCCCGCCGCTGCATCACGGCGGGTGCCATGTTTAAAGTCCAGCCACAAGCACATGTCTCAGCACTTCCAGACCACCACTGGAATACTGCATGGAAGGCACGGCCCTGAAACTGAAGAACACTGCAGCCCCAAGGTTCAGCGACACGTCCCTCGAGTGCATTTTGGATGCCGTGCAGGCCTGTCGGGATATCCTCTACCCCTGCTCTGGCTGCAGAATGGGCAGCAACCTCACTAGCCTGGCTTGGGTGGCAGTGACAGTGGTGGTCAACGCCAATGCCTTTCAAAAGAGGACAGCCACCCCGTGCCGCAAGAGGATGAATGATCTCCTCCATTCCATCAGGGTAAGTCACTCTTCTCATCACTGTCAACTCACTCACTCACAAACCCATCACACATCCACAGGGATCTCATTCACTGCCAGCTCATGGGGCATCACCATTAACTGTCTCACACTCACCTTCATTGTCCCCATCCCATCCATGGGACCAGTCATCACCCACACAGGCCAGGTATACTTATCATCTGGATTGTTAGGCATCCTGCTTACACTTTCTCCATCACTATTCATGCAGGAGAAGCTGGCACACAACTACAGGGAGAGGTTACAGACTGGTGGAGAAATGTCTGAAATCAAGATCCTCACCAACTTTGAAAACAGAGCCATCCAGCTGGCTGGCGATGATCGGGACCGTTCCTGTGCTGACGGTGAGATCGGCGCTGCTCTACCAAGTGAGGATCCAGCAGTGCAACATCCATCAGACAACCATGCTGTGAGCGATGTGTCCTGTTTCACAGGCTACTGCCATGCACTAATTATCTCTTCTTCCTTCCGGAGGCACATCTGGGAAACAGCTGAGAGAGTCCATGACCCAGGGCCTCCAATCAAGCCCCAAAGAAACCTTTGAAGAAGAATCCGAAGGCATCCTCCTTGAAGTCCCTTCACAGTGCTCACACCTCACATACACTCTTCACCAGCGCAGAGACACACACATCTTGGTGGGGCCCAGCTTTAGAATCTCTCAGGTTCACAATCTGGTGAGCACATCGCACTGGCTGATCCACAGTAGGCGGCAGCAGGGACTTCCCAGGTCTCCAGCGCTCGGAGGATTGCTGGAGGCCAGAAATTTTCTGAGTCCGAGTCAGATGACGAGTCTCTGGACTTGGTCATGTCACAGTTGCTGGAGCTGCAAAGGCAAACTCTGGAACATCAGGGAGGGATGTCCGCTGTACTCCTCAGATTGCAAGGCATGATGGAGGAGTACATCTGCCTTCAGGCTGAGGTGATAGCGCCAGAATTGCAACACACTGAGGTCAACACTGGCAGAAAGGCAGCTGCCATGGAGACCTTGGTCCAGGATGTTGCTCCTGCACTGCTGCACGGGTTCAACATCGCTGATGTGTGCGCGAGAGGGGTGCCAGGAGGCTCAATCTCACTCCGGCTACACCTGCTCCTCAAGGAGGCAGCCAGGGGCCCTCAGGCAACCATAGGGAGGAGGATCAGCGGGTGCACACTCCAGGGCCACCACTCAGGTAACTCTGAGACTGTCCAGCCCATCCGAATCCTCTCTTCCTGTGACTTCCGCAGCTCCAGCTTCAGAGGCCAAGGCGGGTGCCACTGCCACACACCAGGACCCCAAAAGCAGGCTGGGTCCCTCCAAGTCTCGGTCCTCCAGAGGATGCCCACCAAATCATCACAGACAGGGTGTCACAGTCAGCAGGCTGCCTCCACCTCCGCTGTGGATGTCCGGGGACCACCAAGACACAGCAGCAGGATTAGGAAAGTTAAGTAAAAGTAGTTGCACAGCCTGGGCATGAGTGTTAATCACTTGTACATACTGTTCACTATTGTCAATAAACTCCTAAGAATGTCTTAAAAACAAAAAACTGCGGATGCTGGAAATCCAAAACAAAAACAGAAACACCTGGAAAAACTCAGCAGCTCTGGCGGCATCGGCGGAGAAGAGCAAAGTTGACGTTTCGAGTCCTCATGACCCTTCAACAGAACTAAGTAAAAATAGGAGAGGGGTGAAATATAAGCTGGTTTAAGGGGGGGTGGGGAGAGAGGGGAGGAGGGTGGTTATTGGGACAAGCAAGCAGTGATAGGAGGAGATAACCAAAAGATGTCACAGACAAAAGATCAAAGAGGTGTTGAAGGTGGTGATATTATCTAAAAGAATGTGCTAATTAAGAGCGGATAGCAAGACTAGCTCTAGTGGGGGTAGGGTGAAATAAGACTAAAAGGGCATAAAAGGTATAGATAAATGATCGATGGAATACATTAAAAATAATGGAAATAGGTAGGAAAAGAAAAATCTATATAAATTATTGGAAAAAACAAAAAGGAGGGGGAAGAAACGGAAAGTGGGTGGGGATGGAGGAGGGAGTTTAAGATCTAAAATTGTTGAACTCAATATTCAGTCCGGAAGGCTGTAAAGTGCCTAGTCAGAAGATGAGGTGCTGTTCCTCCAGTTTGCGTTGAGCTTCACTGGAACAATGCAGCAAGCCAAGGACAGACATGTGGGCAAGAGAGCAGGGTGGAGTGTTAAAATGGCAAGCGACAGGGAGGTCTGGGTGATGCTTGTGGACAGACCGAAGGTGTTCTGCAAAGCGGTCACCCAGTCTGCATTCGGTCTCTCCAGTGTAGAGGAAACCGCATTGGGAGCAACGAATGCAGTAGACTAAGTTGAAGGAAATGCAAGTGAAATGCTGCTTCACTTGAAAGGAGTGTTTGGGCCCTTGGACGGTGAGGAGAGAGGAAGTGAAGGGGCAGGTGTTGCATATCTTGCATTCGCATGGGGAGGTGCCGTAGGAGGGGGTTGAGGAGTAGGGGGTGATGGAGGAGTGGACCAGGGTGTCACGGAGGGAACGATCCCTACGGAATGCCGCTGGGGGGGGTGAAGGGAAGATGTGTTTGGTGGTGGCATCATGCTGGAGTTGGCAGAAATGGCGGAGGATGATCCTTTGAATGCGAAGGCTGGTGGAGTGATAAGTGAGGACAAGGGGGACCCTATCATGTTTCTTGGGGGGAGGAGAAGGCGTGAGGGCGGATGCGCGGGAGATGGGCTAGACACGGTTCAGGGCCCTGTCAACTACCGTGGGTGGAAAACCTTGGTTAAAGATGAAGGAGGACATGTCAGAGGAACTGTTTTTGAAGGTAGCATCATCAGAACAGATGCGACGGAGGCGAAGGAACTGAGAGAATGGGATGGAGTCCTTACAGGAAGCGGGGTGTGAGGAGCTGTAGTCGAGGTAGCTGTGGAAGTTGGTAGGCTTGTAATGGATTTTGGTGGACAGTCTATCACCAGAAATTGAGACAGAGAAGTCAAGGAAGGGAAGGGAAGTGTCAGAGATGGACCATGTGAAAATGATGGAGGGGTGGAGATTGGAAGCAAAATTAATACATTTTTCCAGGTCCCAACAAGAGCATGAAGCAGCACCGAAGTAATCATCGATGTACCGGAGAAAGAGTTGTGGGAGGGGGCCGAAGTAGGACTGGAACAAGGAATGTTCCACATACCCCATAAAGAGACAGGCATAGCTGGGAACCATGCGGGTACCCATAGCCACACCTTTTATTTGGAGGAAGTGAGAGGAGTTAAAGGAGAAATTGTTCAGTGTGAGAACAAGTTCAGCCAGACGGAGGAGAGTAGTGGTGGATGGGGATTGTTTGGGCCTCTGTCCGAGGAAGAAGCTGAGAGCCCTCAGACCATCCCAGTGGGGGTTGGAGGTGTAGAGGGATTGGACGTTCCAGTGAAGCTCAATGCAAACTGGAGGAACAGCACCTCATCTTCCGACTAGGCACTTTACAGCCTTCCGGACTGAATATTGAGTTCAACAATTTTAGATCTTAAACTCCCTCCTCCATCTCCACCCACTTTCCGTTTCTCCCCCCTCCTTTTTGTTTTTTCCAATAATTTATATAGATTTTTCTTTTCCTACCTATTTCCATTATTTTTAATGTATTCCACCGATTATTTATCTATACCTTTTATCCCCTTTTAGTCTTATTTCACCCCAACCCCACTAAAGCAATCTGTACCTTGCTTGCCCTGTTATCCACTCTTAATTAGCACATTCTTTTAGATAATATCACCACCTTCAACACCTCTTTGATCTTTTGTCTGTGACATCTTTTGGTTATCTCCTCCTATCACTGCTTGCTTGTCCCAACAACCACCCACCCCTCCTCTTCTCTCTTTCCCACCCCCCACCCCTTAAACCAGCTTATATTTCACCCCTCTCCTATTTTTACTTAGTTCTGTTGAAGGGTCATGAGGATTTGAAACGTCAACTTTGCTCTTCTCTGCCGATGCTGCCAGGCCTGCTGAGTTTTTCCAGGTATTTCTGTTTTTGTCCTAAGAATGTCTCCCTGCCTGTGGCTCCTTGTTCTGATGAGCAGTGTTCTTGTCACTCGGATGTGAAACCTTTCTGCACAAGATAAAGGCAGGTGTCTCAGTCCTGGGCCTCTTCCCTGTGCTCTGTGCAGCCTTGAGACCACAGTGATGGTCCAGCCTCACACTCCCTGGAAACATTACTGATGCCTGCACCTCGGTGGTGCTGGTCATTGCTGCCAGAATATATTGGGCAGGTGCCACAGAGTTCGCTCATTCTCTCTGTCTGGGCTCAGCACCTTTAAGGTGGGGCAGGCCCCAAAACACCAGCATCTGTGACCAGTGGTGCTGTGCTCCTGAAGGGCTCAGGTGCTGAAGGACAAAAGATCTAATGCATCACCACTATGATCACAGAGCGTAAGTGAGCTGCCCTCGAGACCAGACAGGAGTCAGACATTCTCAGAGGCTATGTAAAAATCTATGGAGTATCCTCACTGCATGTCATCATCATCCTCCAGCGATCGAGTGACTATTAGGGCCTCCACTGCGTCTCCATGACAGGAGCATTCCCACAGAGTGTATTCGCGCTGGCAAAAGCCAGACTGGAGACAAACCTTCACAACTGCGATGGGAGGATCTATGGGGATTCCTCACTGCATGTCGTCATCATCCTCAACAAGTCTGGCAGCTATGAGGACCTCCAGAGCATTCCTGCCTCGTCTAGCCAGTGCGAGGGCCTCATCTCCGTCATCACCAGAGGAGACGATTCTGGTGGGCGGGCCTGATAATGAGATGCTAATGTATGACAATGAGGTTCCCGATATCTGATGGTGGGAAACGTGGCTGAGTGGACGATTGTGAACTGGTTTCCCACCTTCGGAAAACCAATCGTGCCATATTGTCTGCTCACACCATCAATCATGCCTGACACCGGCAGGAACGGAAAATTCCACCCTCTGTCTCTGGCTCTCTCTCACACTCCAGCTCTCTCTCTCTCTCTCACTCCCTTTCCCTCCCCGTCCCTCTCCTCTCTCCCTCTCATTTCCGTGTCTCTCTCACACGCTCCCTCACGCACTTTTCTTTTTATCATTGCCTCTGTGCTGCAGCAGCTGCTGTTCAATTGATTCTGGTTTCCTATTTTGTTGCAGCTGTTCTCTGCTCGCCCATCCCTCTCTCCATCTCTGCCTCTTCCTTGGTTTCTAATGGTCCCTGTGTGATGTCTGTTTGTGTCTGTGCTTTTGTTTCTCTATCTCGCTGCTGTTCTCTGCCCTCCAATGGCTGAACACTCACTGGGACGTCTGTTGACTTCGTAACAGATTACCTGAAAAGGGTGAATGTGCAGGGCCTAGGGGTCGAGGGGTGGGGGAAGAGCGGTGGGGAGGGGTGGGGATGGAATGGCACTTGGTGAATTACTCATTGGGAAAGCCAGCAGAGACACGATGGACCAGATGGCCTCTGCCTGTGCTGTAACCATTATGTGACTCTGTGGGATGCTGGGGAGATCTGCTTCTGGAGTTCAGAAGCTGGGCTGTGTTCAAGCAACTTGTGTTTTTAGGATCCTGCCACCAACCCCTGTGTGTGCCTCCCAGGCATTGCCCACTGATATTTGAGTTTAAGGAGATCTTTAATTCTTTCCATTCCAAATTTCCATCTTTCCTGGTGAAATGGGCAGTTACTCACCTCAATATAAAATGTTGTTATTTCGTGGTTCTATTGACAGGAAATTATTGGCTAAATTTCACAAGATGTTCCCACCTGTACTATACCCATTTAAACATCTGGTTAGATAATACCCCTGTCAGCAGTCACTAATCTGCTGTGTGCAACTGACTGTGAGTAACGTGAAGAGTGTTGTAACCATCCCCTCCCTCTGTCTCACGGGGGTTTCCTCTCCTTTACAATAGGAGCTGCCCTCAGTGCATCTGTGAGAGGGACTGGGAGTGGGAATGAGTCTGGGATTAGGTAGGAGTGGGAGTGGGAGTGGGAGTGGGAGTGAGAGTGACTGACTGCAGCACCAACCTACTCCTGACATGGAACTTACACAGGCACGAATGATTTTCTACCCTATTCTTGCTGCTGTCTCTATCCCGGGTAAGTGACTGTGTTGATGCTCCTCCTGATAATGTAAGGTTCTTGTTTCCATGCATTTGTCAGTGTCCTGTTTGTGATATCAGTTCAATCAATGTCACATTTCCCATCTTCACTTAGCTCCCTTACACAAACGATAAGAATGTGTCGAATGTCAGTGATGCTACTCCGTCTCTGGTGATCTGATACAGATCAAGTCCTGGGGTTTATGACTGGGTATTAGAGCCACACTGACACAGCAACTGCTCCTGACCCACCAACCTTTTATTCAGTCTGTGAAGGTCGCTGGGTTCTACCTGTTTCAGTTTAGCACATCCGGAATCCCCCACTTTGCACTCTGAAAAACTGGAATCGACAGGCAGTACAGACAGCAAGAATAATGAGAGAGACTCTGTTCTCCCCTCAGTCAGTGTTGAAACTCTAATATTGTGATTACCTGGCGCTGCTCCGCTTCTGCTGATCAATGCAGATTGATTCTCTTTTGGTCTCTATCTCTGCCTCTCTCTCTCAGACGCTGCCTTTCTCATTCACTTACACCTCTTTCTATTTGCTTCTGTCACACTCTCTTTGTCTCACAAAATCTGTCTCGCAAAATCTCTCTCATTGTGTGTCTCACTGATTATCGCTTTCATGTTGGTGTCTCTGTGCATCTGTCTTTCTCTGTGTCTTCCTCTCATTGTCCCAATGTCCTTCTGCCTGTCTCTTTCTCTCACCTTCTCTCTTTGCCTGTCTGTCTCTCCATCTCTCTTTATACCTCCCTCTGTGTGTTTGTATGTGAGGGTGTGCCTGTGTGAGAGAGGGAGTGAGAGTGTGTGTGTAAGTGCGTGTGCCTGTATGTGTATGTCTGTGTTTGTCCGTATGTGTGCGCATGTCTGTGTGTGTGTCTATGTGTGTCTGTGTGCGTGCTCGTGTCTATCTGTGTGTGTGTCTGTGTGCGTGCTTGTGTCTATCTGTGTCTATCTGTGTGTATGTGTGTGCATGTGATTGTGTATAAGGGGATTGCGAGCAATCAGGAGGCTACACTGGAGTGAGATGGAGACTGGGTGAGTAGCAAATTAGGTTCACCTGTTGAGTTCTGTTAAATCCTTTTCAAGTTTAACTATAGATTAAGAATCAAGGTCTGCCATAGTACTAACCTTCAAGTAAGTTCCGTTGGTTTGTTAAGCAGAGAGCTGCCTGGAGTGGGAGTTATCTGTCAATCACCTGAAAGCAGTTGTTTCAAATGATGTTAATTACTGTAGCAGGAAGCTAATCTAGCTAGTGACTCATCAGAGGGTCTATAGAAGAGGTAGGCTTTTCAAAGCACATGATCAGTAAGGGGCGCATAAGGAGACAGGCGACTACGCTGGAGTGAGATGGAAATTGAGTGAGTAGTGAATTAGGTTCACATGAGAATTTGGTGCATGGGGGAAAGTGTGGCATACATAGGAGTTATTCTAAGTTAATTAAGTCAGTAATTAAATTATGTAAACCAAATAACATAAGTAAAAATGGCAGGACAGGTGTTGTATTGCAGCTGTGGAATGTGGGTATTTTTGGATGCCAAGTCGATCCAGGACAAACACGTCTGTAGGAAGTGCAAGCAGCTAGAGGAATTCCGGATCCAGATTATTGATCTGGCAGCCAAATGCAGACACTGTGCAACATAAGGGAAGGGGAGAAATACTTGGACACTTTGTTCCAGAAGACAGTCACACCATAGAGTGTTTTGGTCAGCAGTGAGGGACTGGAGGATGTGGCTGTGAGAAAGGCAGGCAAAGGAACTGAACAGACAGTAGTGGAGGAGCCTCATACTTTGCAATTGTCAAACAAGTTTGAGGTGTTCACAACCTGTGTGGATGAAAGTGAAGTCTGCAAGTTAGATGAGCAGGCTGGCCATGGCACAGGAAGCCATTCAAGTGAGGGGAACAGATAGAAATGTAGTGGCAGTAACGGTCAGTATAGTGACGGGAATTGACATTGTTCTCTGAAGCAAAGAGCGATAATCCAGATGGCTGAATTGCCTGTCCATTCAGAATTCAGGACATTTGCTCAGGGCTGGAGAGTAAAATGCAGTGGGAGGGGTAGGATCCAGTTGTCATCACAGAATCACACAATGCAGAAGAGGCCCTTTGGCCCATCGAGTCTGCACCGACACATGAGAAACACTTGACCCACCTAACTAATCCCATTTACCAGCACTTGGCCCATAGCCTTGAATGTTATGACATGCCAAGTGCTCATCCAGGTACTTTTCAAAGGATGTGAAGCAACCCGCCTCCACCACCCTCCCAGGCAGTGCATTTCAGTCCGTCACCACCCTCTGGGTAAAAAAGTTTTTCCTCACATCCCCCCTAAACCCCCTGCCCCTCATCTTGAACTTATGTCCCCTCATGACTGACCCTTCAACTAAAGGGAACAGCTGCTCCCTATCCACCCTGTCCATGCCCCTCATAATCTTGTACGCCTCGATCAGGCCACCCCTCAGTCTTCTCTGCTCCAACAAAAATAACCCAAGTCTATCCAAAACAAAAACAAAAATAAAAATTGGAAAAACTCAGCAGGTCTGACAGCATCTGCGGAGAGGAACACAGATAACATTTCGAGTCTGTATGACTCTTCAACAGAACTAAGGAAAAATAGAAGAGAGGTGAAATATACGCTGGTTTAAGGGGTGGGGTGGGACAGGTAGAGCCAGTGATAGGTGGAGATTGCCAAAAGATGTCATAGACAAAAGGATAAAGAGGTGTTGACAGTGGTGATATTAGCTAAGAAATGTGCTAATAGGTGACATTAAGGGTAGAAAGCAGGACTAGCAAGGTACAGATAGCCCTAGTGGAGGTGGGGTGGGGGAAAGGAATCGAAATAGGCTAAAAGGTAGAGATAAAACAATGGATGGACATACATTTAAAAATAAGGGAAATAGGTGGGAAAAGAAAAATATATATAAATTATTGGAAAAAGGGGGGATCAGAAAGGGGGTGGGCTGGAGGAGAGAGTTCATGATCTAAAGTTGTTGAACTCAATATTCAGTCCGGAAAGCTGTAAAGTGCCTAGTCAGAAGATGAGGTGCTGTTCTTCCAGTTTCCGTTGAGCTTCACTGGAACAATGCAGCAGGCCAAGGATGGACATGTGGGCATGAGAGCAGGGTGGTGTGTTGAAATGGCAGGTGACAGGGAGGTCTGGGTTATGCTTGCGGACAGACCAAAGGTGTTCCGCAAAGCGGTCACCCAGTCTGCATTTGGTCTCTCCAATGTAGAGGAAACCGCATTGGGAGCAGCGACTGCAGTTGACTAAATTGAAGGAAGTGCAAGTGAAATGCTGCTTCGCTTGAAAGCAGTGTTTGGGCCCTTGGACGGTGAGGAGGGGGGAAGTAAAGAGGCAGGTGTTGCACCTTCTGCGGTTACATGGGAAGTGTCGTGGGAGGGGGTTGAGGTGTAGAGGGTGATGGAGGAGTGGACCAAGTCTATCCAACCTCTTTTGCCCATGTAGGTACCAATAACATAGGCAAAACAATGAAGGAGGCTCTGCATAGTCAGTATGAGAAGCTAGGCACCAAATTAAGAATCAGAACCTCAAAAGTAATAATCTCTGGATTATTACCAGAGCCACATGCAAATTGGCATCACTCAAATAAGGTTAGAGAAATTAATTTGTGGTTCAAAGACTGGTGTGGGAGAAGTGGGTTCCAGTTTGTGGGGCACTGGCACCAGCACTGGGGAAAGTAGGGGCTGTACCGTTGGGAAGGTCCACACCTGAACCGTGCTGGGACGATTGTTCTTGCGAATCACATAACTAGGGAAGTAGAGAGGTCTTTGAGCCATACAAGGGGGGTAAGGGATCAAGCTTGGGTAACTGTGGCAAATCAAGGGGTATATTCAAGGGGGGAGACCACAATAGTAATATGGGAAATGAGGGTCATAGAATAGCAGGATGGGACTGTGAGATATAACCTAAGAATACGCCAACTGTCAAGACTAGATGTTACAAAGATAACAAAAAGACAAAACTAAGGGCTCTGTATCTGAATGCGGGTAGCATTCACAACAAGGTAAATGAATGGACAGTGCAAATTGAAGTGAATAAATAAGATTTGATAGCCATTATGGAGACATGGAGGTAGGATGACAAGGATTAGGTCCTTAATATTGAGGGGTATGTGACATTCAAAAAGAGTAGGAAGCCAGATAAAGGTGGAAGGGTAGCACTGTTGATCAAGGATGGCATTTGTACAATAGCTAGAGATGACCTTAATTCAGGAGATCAGGATGTAGAATCGGTTTGGGTGGAAATGAGGAATAGTAGGGGACAGAAGTCATTCGGGAGAGTGGTCTACAAGCCCCCTAACAATAACCATAATTTAGGACAAAGTGTACAAGAAGAAATGTTGGGTGGTTGTGATGAAGGGACAGCAATAATCATGGGTGATTTTAATTTACGTATAAACTGGAAAAAATCAGATTCACATTGGTAGCCTGGATGAAGAGTTCACAGAATGCTTTTGAGATTGTTTCTGAGAGCAGCATGTTCTGGAACCAACCAGGGAGCAGGTTACATTAGACTTGGTATCGAGTAGCACATTCTGGACCCAACCAGAGAGCAGGTTATGTTAGACTTGTTATTGAGTAATGTAATGGGTTTAATTAATGACCTCAGAGTGAAGGCATCCCTAGGTATTAGTGACCAAAATATGACTTACTTTTATATCCAGTTTGAAAGGGAGAAGAGTGGGCCTAAGACTAATATTTTAAACTTAAATAAGAGCAACTATGTGGGCATGAAAGCTGAACGAGCTGAAGTGAACTGGGATACTAGGCAAGGGGATAGTTCCAGAGAGAAGCAGTGGCAGACGTATAAAGGGATATTTCAGAGTATCCAGAATAAGTACATTTCTATTATAAAGAAAAATTCTAAGGAAGGACCCATCATCCATGGTTAACTAAAAAAGTTAAGGAAAGCATCAAATTTAAGGAAAAAGCATATAACTGCACAAAGAAGAGTGGCAGGTCAGATAATTGGTCAGAATATAAAGAACAGCAGAGAATGACTAAAAGGCTAATCAGGAGTAAATAATTAGAGTATGAGAGGAAGCTAGCTAGAACTGTAAAAATTGATACCAAGAGTTTCTACAGGCATTAAGAAGGAAAAGAGTAAGTAAAGTGAGTGTTGGTCCTTGAGAGAGTGACAATGGGGAGTTAACAGGACATAATAAGGAAATGGTGGATGAAATGAACAAACATTGCTTCCGTCACCACTATAGAGGATACAAAAAACATTCCACTGGGGAAGTGGTACTGAGCAAACTGACGGAGCTGCAGGCTGACAAGTTCCCCAGTGCTGATGGACTTCATCCTAGAGTCTTAAAAGAGGCAGCTAATGAGGTGGTAGATGCATTGGTGTTAATGTTCTAACATTCCCTAAGTTCTGGAAAGGTTCCATCAGACTGGAAAATATTGAATATAACCCTTCTGTTCAAGACGGGAGAGAGGCAGAAAACAGAAAACTGTAGGCCAGTTAGCTTGACACCTGTCATGGGGAAGGTGTTAGATTTGATCATTAAGGAGGTTGTAGCTGGGCACTTAGAAAAACTCATGGTAATTGGGAAGAATCACCATGGTTTTATGAAAGGAAAATTATGATTAACCAATGTATTTGATTAACATACACTGAGAATAAAGGGGAACCTGTAGAGGTACTGTACTTGGATTTTCAGAAGGCATTTGATAAGTTGCCACATCAAAGGTTATTACGGAAAATAAAAGCTCATGGTGTAAGGGTTAACATATTAGCATGGATAGAATATTAGTTGGCTGGCAGAAAATAGAGTATATGCGTGAATGGGTCGGCTTCTAGTAAGCAGGATGTGATGAGTGGAGTCCCTCAATGGCCTATGCTGGGGCCTCAACTTTTTACGATTTATGTCAATGACTTAGATGAGGGGAGTGAAGTCATAATGGGGAAGTTTTCAGATGATACAAAGATAGGTAGGAAAGTATGTTGAAGAGGACATAAGGAGGTTGCAGATGGACATAGATAGGTTGAGTGGGTAAAAATATAGCAGATGGAGTTTAATGTGGGAAAATATGAAGTTGTTCACTTTGGCAGGAAGAATATAAAAGTAAAAATATAAAAGTAAATGGAAAATGGTTGCAGAATTCTGAGATGCAGATTGGCCTAGGTGTTCTCGTGCATGAGTCACAAAAAGTTAGTATGCAGGCGCTGCAAGTAATTAAGAAGGTGAATGGAATGCTATCCTTTATTATGAGGGGGACTGAACATATAAGTAAGGATGTTATGCTTCAATTAGTGAGATTACATCTCAAATATTGTGGGAAGTTTTGGTCTCCTTATATAAGGAAGGATGTAACTGCATTGGAAGTGGTTCAGAGGAGATTTCCTCGAGCTGGAATGAACAGGTTGTCTTATGAGGAAAGGTTAGACAGACTGGGCTTGTTTCCAGGAAAGTTTAGAAGAGTGAGGGGTGAATCGATTGAAGCATGTAAGATTCTGAATGGCCTTGACAAGGTGAAGGTGGAAAGGATGTTTCCCTGTTGTGGGTGAGTCCAGAACTAGGGGGCACTGTTTTAAAAGTAGGGGCTACCCTTGTAGGACAGAGATGGGAGAATTTCTTTCTCTCAGAGGGTTGTGTGACTTTGGAACTCACTGCCTTAGAAGGTGGTGGAGGCGGGGTCATTGAATATTTTTAAGGTGGAGGTAGATAGATTCTTGTTCGGCAAGGGAATCAAAGGTTATCGGGGTTAGATGGGAATGTGAAAATTGAAAAACGAACAGATCAGCCATGATCTTATTGAATGGTGCAGCAGGCTCTGGGGGCTGAATGGACTTCTTCTGCCCCTATTCCATATGTTCGTATGTGTGTTAGTGTGCATGTCTATGTGCCTCTGTGTGTGTGAATCTATGTGCATCTCTATCATTGATACTTTTTCAGTCTCTTGCTGCCTCTCTGTGATTATCTTTGTGCGTCCCCCTATTTTCCTCGCACACACTTCTTTTCTGTTTTCTGTTGCTCCCTGTGCCTCTGCCTCTTTTTGCTTATCTTTCTGTCTTGCTGTGTCTCTGTCCTGTCTAGCCTATCACTCTGTCTGTCTCTCTATTTCTCTGCCTCTTTTTCTATCTGTCTTTTTCTCTCTCTCTCTCTATGCCACTTTGTCTCTTTCCCTTGCGATGCTGATGGTTTGGGCTGTTTGGAAATCTGTGTCCCTATTGTCTCCCACTGTGTAACTCGTCAATCTCAGTGTCTCCATGTTGATGCAGAGCAGGTGTCACATATAATATTCAAGATGGCAGAAAACTGCACTTTGATTCTTGAAATCAGTCATTCCGTTGTAGGTTTCTAAATATATTTCATTGTAGCTCAGTTGAGAATTCTACAGTGTAGCTGAATGGAACTCAAATGGGGTAGAAACCGTTTAATTCACCTGCAGAATTCGACGAAATAGCGGGTGCGTACAAATGCCGTAATCCATGGGGGTCTGTTGCCTCACCTTGCCCCACGGTTGCGGACTGATGCCCCTCAGTGATGTTTCATAGAGAGAGATGTCACTGTCCTTTGTCGACCATGTCTCATTGATCAGTATAAATGGGCTGGGGTATAAGGGCAATCATTTCGAAGTTTGCAGAAGAAAGAAAGTTTGGAAGAAGATAGTACTAGACTTCAGGAGGACATAGACAACCCGGTGAAATGGACAGATGGATTGCAGATGAATTTTAATACAGGGACCATGGGCCGAATTTCGGTGGGTGCGGAGGATCAGGTAGTGCATGAATGGCCACACATATTTTTCGAGGAAATCCGAGTTTCCTCCACATTCCCTTCCTCACGCCACTTTCCGCTGGCCGCCTTTGCCTCCGCCGAGGCCCCTACATTAAATGGGGGACAAAAATCGGATTTCCTTCTGCGCATCATTTCCGTCTGGTGGTGTGGGAAGTGGAAATCACATCAAAAGAACGCCAGGTTAGAGATTTATGAAGATAACGGAAACCCTACTGACAAGCGGGAACACATCAAACGATAACTGCAAAGTGTTTTCACAGCCTAAAACTATTGGGTGCTCCATTGTTATGCAGATATATTTTAATGTAGTGATTTATCATAGGAATCGGAGCTTTAAAGGTAAGTTGGCCCTTAAGTGCCCCGCTATTGTTTATTTGTTCACATGCATTACAGAACTTTTCCAAACAAGAAGGCACCATAATGCAATGAAAAAAAATTACAAAATGTGTTGTCAGCCTGTACTGTCATCTTTTCCACTGTGAATTAAGTGGCTCTGGCTGGTTAAAAAAACTTGTTTGATAATTGTAAAGAATTTACACCTGTAAAAATCTACCAATTGCTCCCTTAGATTCATTGAGGGGCACTCTGCTTTGAAATTGAAATCAGCAAATGCTGCTCTTTCCTTCCCAGAGATCAGACAATTGCTTGGACAACGGTAGCCCTTATCAATGCTTGGCTGCGTGCCAAGTGCTAATGGGTTTCAGCACTGTGGGATTTCCATTCATCTGAGAATGCATGGCAGTTTCCAGAAGTTGTAACAACATTACAGAATCACCTGCTCTCCAAATGAGCAGTCTACCTAGTGCCATTCTCCCACTGTAAGTCTATTTGTTTTTTTTGGAATTATAAATCAGGGGAGAGCGCAAACGCAGTCCCCCAATACCACAAATTTTGCAGTTGAGTATTCCATATTTGGGGACATCACAGGCGTCAGCACACCCAAAGTGCAATGGGATAGCCTCGTCCTGGGAGAACCTCCTTCATGATCAAAGTTTCTCCCCTGCACATTCTTACCTGTCAGATAATAACCCTCTTGATTGCCTCAATTGAACCTGCCTCCATCACACTTTCAGGCAGCACATTCCAAACCTTAACTACATGTTGAGTTAAAAGGTTTCTCCTCATGTCTCCATTGCTTCCCTTGCCAATTACTTGTAATTTTTGCCCTGTCTTTCTCAATCCTTCCATCACTGGGAACAGTTTCTCTCTACCTTTATCCTCACCCCGCATGATTTTGAAAACTTCTTTCAAATCCTCTTCCAGCTTTCCCTTCCCCAACTAAAACTGTCCCAGCTTCTCCAATCTGTTTGCATGACTGAAGTTCCTCAACTCTGGAACCATCTTTGTGAATCTTCACTGCACCCTCACTAATGTCTTCACATCTTCCCTAAAGTGTGGTCTCCAGAACTGGATGCAACACTCCAGTTGAGGGTGAGCCAGTGTCAGGTACAAGTTTAACATAACCTCTGGGATATAAGTAAAATACCATGGATGCTGGAAACCTGAAATAAAAACAGAAAATGCTGGAAAAACAAAGCAGGCCTGGCAGCAACTGTGGAGAGAGAAACACAGTTAACATTTTGAGTCCATATGACTCTTCTTAGCTCTGAAGAAGAGGCATACAAACTCGAAATGTAAACTCTGTTTTTCTCTCCACAGATGCTGCCAGACCTGCTGAGGTTTTCCAGCACTTTCTGTTTTTATTTAACATAACCTCCTTGCTCTTGTACTTTATACCCCTATTAATAAAACCTAGGATAGTGTATGACTTATTAGCTGCTCTCTCAACCTATGCTTCCACCTTCAATCAATTATTCACATCTACAATCATACCCCTCAACTCCTGCACCCCCTTTAGAATTGTAACCTTTCTTTTATATTGTCCCTGTGTGTTCATCCTGCCAAAGTGAATCACTTTACACTTCCTTCATTGAATTTTATCTCCCACTCATATACCCATTGCCTATGTTCTTCTGAAGTGCTGCCCCATCTTAGATACAGCTCACATTGCCCACAACATTTGAAATTGCACCCTACATACCAATGTCTAGGTCATTAATATGTGTCAGGAAGCGCAAGGATCCCAACACTGACCCCTGGGAAACTCTATTACAAACTGTCCTCCAGGCCGAAGAACATCCATTAATCATTACTCTCTGTTTCCTGTCACTCAGCCAATTTCCTTTCTATGTTGTTACTGTCCCTTTTATACGATTTTGATTGCAAGTCTGTTGTGTGGCACTGTATCAAATGCCTTCTGGAAGTCCATGTACACCACATCAACAGCATTACTCTCAAATTTCTCTGTTACCCCTGCAATAAACTCCAGCAAGTCAGTTAGGCACAATTTGCCCTTAGCAAATCCATGCTGGCTTTTCTTGATTAACCTGCATTTGCTCAGAGGCTATTAATTTTGTTCTAAGTTATTGTTTCTAGAAGCTTCCCCACCATTAACATTAAACGGACTGGTCTGCAGCTGCTGGACTTATCTTTAGACACTCTTTTGAACAACAGTGTAACATTTGCAATTCTCCACTGCTAAGTCTAAAGAAAATTAACATTATGGCCAGTGTCTCCGCAGTTTCCACTCCCATTTCCCTCAGTATTGTTAGATGCATGTCATCTGGTCATGGAATCTTATCAACTTTAGTCACAGCCTATTGACTATCTCCTCCCTATCGATTTTAAATCCTTCAAGTGTTTGAATTCCCTGCTCTTTGACCATGGCCTGGGTAACATTTTCCTCTTTGGTAAAGACAATATGCCCCCTGCCTCCATGGTCCCAAATCACTCCTCCCTTTACCGTTTTTACCATTCATATGCCTGTCTAAGGCTTTGGGATTTCATTTTATGTTAGCTGTGATGTTAAAATCTTAGATATCCATATATGCAGTGAGTGTCTACACAAGGAGCAACTTTGGCTCAGAGTTGTTGAGCTGAAGCCTGAGTTACATACATTGTGATACATCAGGCAGGGGGAGAGTTACCTAGACTCTTTGGCCCAGGAGGCAGTCACACCCCTTTGGTTAGGTACTGGTACAGGAGAACCACCAGAGTTAGTGGCCAGGGACAGGGGGGTGCAACTGCAAGTCAGACAGACAAGGGACCCCAGGTGCAGTGCTGGAGGAGCCTTAGCCACTGCCCTTGCGGGCAAGTACAAGACACTTGCTGCCTTGTGGATGCAAACAGAGTGAAGGAAAGGTGGGTGAATTGATAACGACCTATCTTGTAGGATGGCATTCAAGTGGGCAGAGTGCAAAGGAATGTGGCAGTGATAGGGAACAGTGTATCATCAGGGGGAGAGATACTGTTCTCAGCAGCCACGATTAGAAACCTCAATGTTCTGTTGTTTGCCCCATGTTAGGGTTAAAGGTATCTCGCAGCTGGGGAAGCATAGGGAGCAGAGGTCGAAAGGATCCAGTTGCCACAGCCCATGTTGAACCAAAAACATAGTTAGGCCTAAGAATGGGGTTTTGCTGAGGAAGGTTTAGGAGCCAGGGTTCAAACTGTAAGAAGCAGAACCTCAAGGATGAGAATTCCTGTTAGCAGCTGAGCCACCTGCAAATTGAAAAGGGAGAAAAGAGGTTAGAAAGTGAAATGAATGACTGGCAGCACAGTATGAGAGACAGGCACCAGTTGGAGAAAGAGGGGAGCCATTCTGTCAAAGTGCACTGTGGTTAAACCGGGCTGGGCCAGTGGTGAATCAAAAGACTAAAAGCTGTAATAGGGCTTTAAACTGCTCAGGTCAATGGGGAATGTTCATGTAAGTCTAAATTTATATCTGAAGAGAAAGGTCAAGGCTGTAGAATAGGGTAGCAATTTGGGTAAAATCAAGTAGAGCATGCTAAGAAGGCACAAAGGTAATTGGGCATTAGTGAAGGTCAGATCATGGAAAAATAGTAGCCTAATGCACAAAGCATTTGTTTAAAGATAGGTGAATTAATGGCACAAACATAAATCTGTCTCCATTTGATCGCACTGCACAGATCTGGTGACATATCTTCACTGGATTACACTGTGCAAACCAAGATATCCGATGCTGTTCAGGCCTCCAGGAGTCATGTTCCTATTGACAGCATTGGCCATGTCCAGAGGCCAAAATGAAATACTGTGTATGCTGAAAAGCTTAAACAGAAACAGAAACTCAGCAGATCTAGCAGGATCTGTGGAGAGACAAAAAGAGTTAACGTTTCTGGTCATTGAGCTTTGAAAAGTTAGAAATGTAACAGATTTCAAGCAAGTACAGAGGCAGGAAATGGGGGGCGGGTGGGGGTGGTTAAGAAAGATTGGTAAAAGGGTAGAAGGCAAGAAAGATTAACTGATGAAGGGATGATGGTGCAAGGCAAAATGAGTGACAACTGGAAAAGAAATCCGCAAAAGCTGGATTGAGAGGAGGTGTGAATGTCAACAGCAGAATCATTACTAACAGCTAGTATCTGAAAAAAATGGTAACAGTGATTATCATTGGGAAGGTGCTGGTAACAGAACGATCTATCCTAAAGAAGTGTTCTAGTCTTCAGTAGGTTAGCAGCAAGTCTTTATCAACTACTTGTAACTATGCACATATAAACAGCAAAGTGTACAGGCAAGGAGCTATCTCCATGTCTAGATCTTAACATGTCTTTGCTCAGCACCACACTGACCTTAGGCCTGGGTCATGTGGCTTCTTACATCACTGTGTGGGCAGTAATGTACTCAGTCCCACATTAATCCTGTATGTATCATTATCCATCTCCACCCTTTATCCAATATATATGAAGTTACACTAGTTTACTTCAAGTCTTACATTGTTATCTTCTCATGCATTTACATTTTTGTCACCACATTTTTGCTATTACTACATTATCACTACTACACTATTATCCCGACTCCATCTCCGCCCCCAGTCGACTCCTTGAATTTACAGACTCAGGCGGTTAGGAGACCTTACAACCCTCCTATGCCTCATTTACCATTCTGTCGTTAGCGGGGTAGGCTCTGTTGATCCTGGTTATTGCTATCGGCTTGGATGTTGTTGGACTGACATTCGGATATGATTTCTTTATTTTCTTCCATTGCTTAATGTTGAGCTGCAGTTGGTCGGCTCGATGGGTGAGTTGATCAGTAGCTTCTTCTGTTCCGAGTCATTTCCTATGGGGCGGATGAACCTGCATCCTTGGTGCTTCTTCCTCTTCTTCTCTCATCGTATGGGCCTTCTTGATGTAGATAGACGATCATGTTTCAACAATGGAACATTCATTCAGGCCTGTTTCACAATCTTAGCCATTTTTTTGGATTACTTTCATCTTTTTCAGTTGTTTTTCGAGCTTTTGAGGTTTCATTTGGTTCGGCAACTACTTTGCTAAGTTGAATTTTCTTCCTCTCAGAGTCATCTGCAGAACTCATCTATAAGTTTCACAATTTCACCTGGGGAATTCAGTTCTCTTTGTTATGTTTCCTGCATGGTCACTGGCTGCTCTTTAGACTCTTTCAGTTCACCCGTTAGATCCTCAATGTGTTTGTTAGAATTCCCCTTCTCTGCTTTCAAATTCTGGATTTGCTCTTCCATACGACGCACCTCGTCCACCATACTGTCCAGGTTGCATTGGAATTCAAAATTTTTTGTCAGTTTTGTTCATCAATTCTGCATTCAAGCAACTGTTCTGATTCTTCAGCAATTGCTCCTCCTGTTCCAGGCATTTTTCAAGATGTTTACTAGAGATATCTGATGCTTGAAGTTCCTCATGTTTTAAGTGAAGGTCTATCTTTGTTGGATTTGTTTGTACAGTTTCATCATTTAAGCATGTCAAATCCTCTTTAAAGTGTTCGACTTCCTGTGAGCGACACTCCTGTATCCTCATCAGTTCTTGTTTTTCCTCTTCAAACTCGTCTTTTGTGCGTGAATGTCAAATGTCTCCACTGATCAGTTTTTCCTTGACAGAGTATAAATCCTCTGTGCAATCCATCAAGCTCACACTCTGTAATTGCACTTCTGCCAATTGTTTTTGAAACATCTCACACTCTTTAGTGAGAACTTCGCCCTTCACTTGCCCTCCTATGTTCTTGATTTTTGTCTGTTCATATATCTCTTTTGGAAGTGTAATGTGTTTCCAAGGTTTCCTCCAAATGTATAATGCTTTTTGTAGCTCCGCTTGTTGCAGGGCTTTTCCATTGTCATTTGCTCCCAGCTGCTGGTACAGTTCTGGAAGCATGTCTAAGCCTTCAAAAAGAGATTCATTTGGCATTCCTATCTGAGGCTTCCCAAAAAGATATTTTGCTGGGTCTTCCAGAAAGCCCTGTGGCCCTCTGCGCCATCACATTGTTTGTTTTGGTAATTTTTTCTCTCCTTTTGTCACTTTGCTGGGGGTGGTTTCTATACCTCTCTTTAAGCCCTGCACTCTGCTCAGCTTAAAATATTTGTCAAAGGCTGTCAATGGTTCCTCGAGTCTGGTTGCAGATTCATTAATGCCTTGCATTAGGATAACATGGTTTGCAAGATCATCAAACCAGTATAATATGGCAATAATCTAGGCTTCCTCCGATATTTACTGAGACCTAATGTACTCCGGTAATGTGAAAAGTTGCCTCTCAAGGATGTCACATTTCCTGTTGGATTGGCCCTTGGTTTGGTCCAAATTTGAGTTGAAAAAGTTGAATTGTGATCCATGCAGAAGATTTTTAAAGTGTGGGTGAAAGCTTTAAGAGCTTACAGGCTTTTAAGATGGTGTTGCCGATCACTGCGATGAAAAGGATTTCCCATACTTGCTGGCTTTGGTGAGCTTCACAAAATGGCAATGGTGGGCTTCATGAAGGAAAATCTTGAACGATAGCTGCCTGGGTCGGCAGTCTGTCAAGTTCTATGTTTCAATGGTTTGCTTTTGTGAGTAGCGAGGTGTTCAGATTTAAATGTAAGCTTCCTGTTTTCCAAGCTGCACGTCCCGAGGTTCCAAAGAGATTTACTTTGCTTTCTTTTACAAGCTCAGATGCCAGACATTGAGGCTTTGAGTTGGGGATTGGGTTTTAGCTATGGGTTTCATTCAAGTGGTGCTTCTGACACTAGATTAGTGAAAAAGGTTCTCTAGTTGGAACTTTAAAAGATTTAGCTCACCTTGCAGACTCTATGAGCCCTGTATTCTGAAGCAGGATTTCTAAGGGATATTCAATGGAGTCTTCTATTGCAGTAATAATCCCTGCCTTCAGCTTCCAGGAGTCTTCTATTGCAGTAATAATCCCTGCCTTCAGCTTCCAGGTTTTTCCTCTGGAGCGTTTTCAGGTAAATTTTCTGTGCCGTCAGCATCTGTTGTGAGCTTCTCTCAGGTCAGAATTTCTGTTTAAGTTGTTGCTTTTTCTTAATTTTTCAGCAACTTCGTGAGGTTGAAGTTTTTTGATCCTGAGCTGCCACCATGTTGGGAAGGTGTTGGTTACAGAACTGTGTCTCTTCAAGAAGTCTGTAGTAGGTTAACAGAAAGTCTTTTTAAACTACTAGTAACTATGTATGTATACAGGCAAGCAAGTTTCTCCATGTTTAGGTCTTTCCATGTCTCCGCTCAACACCACTTTGACCCTAGGTTTGGGTCATGTGTATTCTTACATCACTATGTGGATGTACTGTACTCAGTCTCACATTAACCCTGCATGTGTGAGACCCTTATCCTCCAGATATAATCTGGAATTGTTGAAATCAATGTTGAGTCTGGAAGGATGTAAAGTGCCTAATTGAAAGATGAGATGCTTTTCCTCGAGCTTGCATTGAGCTTCATTGGGAGAGTATAGGAGATCAGAGTTAGAGTGAAACTGAGAATTAAAAAGACAAGTGAGTGGAATCTCAGGGACACGCTTATTGACTGAATAGAGATGCTGAGCAGAGTAATCACCCAAAATGTGTTTGATCATCCCAATGTAGAAGGGGCCATATCGTGAAAGGTGAACTGAGTAAACAAAATTAAAATAATTACATGCAATTTGCTTTTAAAAATAGGATGAATGTCTGGGGTCCTGGATCGTGGGAAGGGAGGTATCCCCTGGGCTTGCATGGGAATGTTTCATGAGAAGGTGCAGTGGCTGTACTTGTACATGCAACACAGAAATCTGACATGTAGGTACAGCAAGCAACTGGGAAACCAGGTGGCATGTTGGCTTTTTTTGCAAGGGCAGTGGAATATACAAATAAGGAAGTTTTCCTACAATTGCTTAGGCCCTTGGTGAGACCACACCTGGAGCACTGTCTGCTGTTTTGGTCTCTATATTTCAAGAAAAATAAACATGCATTGGAGGCAGTAAAGCAAAGATCCACTAGATTGGTTCCTGAGATGACATGTGAGCTGAGTATATTTGGATTACACTTTCTGGGCTTTAGAAGAATGAGAGGTAATCTCATTGAAATATAAAAGCTTCTGCCTGGCATACACTCTCAGGGCAAGAGACCGATCATTTCTGACTGAGATGAGGAGAAATTTCTTCGCTCAAAGGGTTGTGAATCTTTGGAATTCTCTACCCAGAGGGTTATGGATGTTCCATCATTGAATATGTTTATGGTAGAGATAGACAGAATTTTGGCCCTCATTGAATTAATGGATGTGAGGAGTGGGCAGGAAAGTGAAGTTGAGGCTAAAGTTCAGCTCTGATTACCTTGAATGGTGGAACGGGCAGAACAGGTCATATATATCCTCTTACTCCTATCTCTTATGAGTATTGGGAGTTATTGAGGAATGGATCATGTTGTCATGAAGAGCACAGTCCCTTCATAATGTTGAAAGGGGAGAGGTGGAGATGCAATGATATGTTTGGTGGGAGCATCATGCTGGAGGGGAATCTTCAAAAGAAGATTCCCTCCATCATAATAGAGAGGGCCCATTGTGATAGGCAGAGACTGCCCCAATTCCTGCACCTCTGCACTCCCCCTTTCATCCAGAACAATGATATGGTTTCCTCTGTCTCAAGTTCCAACCCACCAGACTCCACATTCAGTGTTCATCTTCCACCATTATTGTTATCTCAACATGTGCTCCCCAACCTCCCGCACTTTCCATTCGATCATGTTCCTAGAATTCAGAGATGAATCTTGATTTACTGGCGCTGTCCACATCTGGCATAACACTCTGTGTAATAGCACAATACAAATCTGCTGCGTAGTCTCCATTTTAGAGCAATGTCCAGGTCCATTGGTCGGTCTCCGTTTGATAGCACAGCCCAGTTTCACTGATCAGTCTCTGTTTGATAGCACAGTCCAGTTCCACTGATAAGTCTCCGTTTGATAGCACAGTCCAGTTCCACTGATAAGTCTCTGTTTGATAGCACAGTCCAGTTTCACTGATCAGTCTCTGTTTGATAGCACAGTCCAGTTTCACTGATCAGTCTCTGTTTGATAGCACAGTTCAGTTTCACTGATTTGAGCTTTATTTGAACAGTGTAGAAAGCTGAGGACAGAGAAATTAAATGGGTATCTTGTGGAGAATTATACTAACGATTGAGCAACTCAGGATCATGTTTCTAGACTTAACAGAAATGTTCATCAGGCTGATTACCCAGTCTCTGTTCAGTCTCCCCAGTGTCGAGGAGACCACATCATGAGCAGAGAATAAACCGTACTAAATTGAAAGAAGTGCAGATGAGCCACTGTTTAACCTGTGAGGAGTGTTTCGAACCATGAAACGTGGGAGATGATGGGGCATAACTGGAGGGTAATGCATCTCCTGCACTTGCATGGGAAGGTGCCATAGGAAGGGGGAATGAGGTGTTAATGGTGGGTGAAGAATGGACCAGGACATCACAAAGGTAATAATCCCTTAGGAATGCTGAATGAGGAGGTGAGGGGAATATGTGTTTCAGTATATATCAATCTTCAGGTGAAGGTGAGATTATTCACAACCGTGTCTGCCTCATTTCCAACATATCAGTTCTTTCCCATTACCCCAAGAGCCACTGTGGAATTCTGCTTGTCCTGAGCTTACACCCAACAGGCTTCACATGCAATGGATCACACTCCACCATTTCCACAATGCAATGTGCATTTCTGCTCTACCACTCTTTCATGGAGTGAGTTCCATTACCATCCTCAATCCTGCTCAACTGCACTGTAATCATTCTGCCAATTACTTTAAATGTATGCCTTCTGCTTATTGATCTTTCTGCTCAGGTTGATAGGTCCTTCCAATGCATGCTATCCCACACCATCTAATCCATGTCTGGGAGAAGAATCCAATTTTAGCCAAGTTCAGGCCTATATATCAGATTCCATTTGATAATATTCTCCAATTCTAGCTTTCTGGTGCTATTGACAAAACAGCCCAGGATCGGAGATGAGCCTCCATTTAACAGCACTGCCAAGGTCCATACTTTAGAGTGATAGTCATAGGATTATACACCACAGAAACAGGCCCTTCGGTTCATCATGTCAGTGCCGGCCATCAAGCACCTATGTATTCTAATCCCGTTTTCCGGCACTTGACCCATAGCCCTGTATGCTATGGCATTTCAAGTGCTCATCTAAATACTACTTAAATGTTGTGAGGGTTCCTGCCTCTACCACACCCTCAGGCAGTCTGTTCCAGACTCCTATCTCTGGGTGAAAAAATGTTTCTTCAAATCCCCTCCAAACCTTTGGCCCATTACCTTAAATCTATGCCGCCTGGTTATTGACACCTCCACTAAGGGGAAAAGTTTCTTCCTATCTACCCTATCTATGCCCCTCATAATTTTGTATACATCTGTCAGGTCCCCCTCAGCCTTCTCTGCTCTAAAGGAAACAACCCCAGCCTATCCAGTCTCTCTTCAAAGCTGATATGCTCCAGCTCAGCCAACATCCTGGTGAATCTCCTCTGCACCCTCTCCAGTGCAATCACATCCTTTCTATAGTGTGGTGACCAGAACTGCACACAGTACTCCAGCTGTGGCCTAACTAGCATTTTTTACAGCTCCAACATAACCTCTCTGCTCTTATATTCTATGCCTTGGCTAATAAAGGCAACTATCCCATATGCCTTCTGAACCACCTCATCTACCTTTGCTGCTGCCTCCAGGAATCTATGGACATGTACACCAACGTCCCTCTGATCCTCTGTACTTCCTATGGTCCTACCATTCATTGTGTATTCCCTTGTCATGTTAGTCCTCCCAAAATGCATCACCTCATACTTCTCGGTTAAATTCCATTTGCCACTGCTCTGCCCATTTCACCTGCCCATCTATATCGTCCTGTAATCTCAGGCTTTCCTCCTCATTATTTATGACACCACCAATTTAGTTCCAATTGCTAATATTCTACAGATCATTTACTATCCAAGCTCTCCATTTCATAGAACTGTCCAACTCTAATAATCAGTCTCCATTTGTTGGCATTGTCCAGGTCCAGCGATCAGTTTTCAATTCACATCTCTGTCCAGATCTGAGGATCAGTTTCCATGCGAGCCTTTCTATTGATTGGTCACTACTTCACAGTGATGTCAATGTCCAGAAATGAGGTTTCAATTGATAGCACTGCCGAGATCCAGAGCTCATTCTCCAATTTGTAGCACTGCCTAGGTCTGGTAATCAACCTCTTTTTGCTGAGTGCAGTAAAATACTATAGATTATTCTCAAAGTCCTGCCTGATGTCTGATCAATAATTGTCAGGTTTTTTTTCCCCCCTGATTTCACAGTTAACCTGCTGGTGATTCTGATCTTGTCTCGAGGAAAGTGTGGTCTGTCCCAATGTATCAACTGCTACCTGGCAGCAATGGCATCAGCTGATCTAACTGTTATCCTCACTGATGTGATAATGAACCAGATTATCCCGCTTTATTCCACGGACCCATTCACAAACAACATTACCCTGTGCGGTCTCATTGACTGTCTCACTCATGCAGCCACAGACCTTTCTGTCTGGTTCACAGTTGCTTTTACCTTTGACTGATTTGTGGCTATTTGTTGTCAGAAGCTGAAAAGTAAAATTTGCACCTGGAGAACTGCAGTGACAGTTATCGGAACAGTGACTGTGCTGAGCTGTTTGAAGAACATCCCTTGGTATTTTCGATATGACGCTGTTTATCTTGTTTACATTCCATTGCTCTGTATGGTGAAACCCAGCTACTATACATCAGCCCTGTGGAAAACATTCAGTTTGCTTCACCACAAGGCAACCCCACTGCTCCCATTCGTTCTGATCCTGCTCCTCAATGCTCTCACTGTCAGGAATATTTTATTGGCGAGTAGAGCGCGCCGGAGGCTGCGATTGTGATTGGGACAATCACAAGGACCCAGAGATGGAGAGTTGCAGGAGGTCCATCATTCTGCTCTTCAGCATATCTGCAAGCTTCATATTGTTCTGGATAACACAAGCTGTGTACACCATCCATGAACGAATTACATTAAATCACATCATGGATCTTCTTCTCAAAGATCGCCTTCCATTCGGTATTGGTTACATTGGGCCGATGCTCCAGCTCCTCAGCTCCTGCAGCAACACTTGTATTTATGTAGTAACCCAGAACAAATTGAAGAATGTGCTCACTTACCCCTTTGTTCTCATTGTTGAGTTTATTAAAAGTGCCGAGAACAATGAGAACTGACCCCTTTCCTTCACCAGAACTGATTCTGTTCCACATTCCATCCCAGAGATTCCACCCAAGCTCATTACTGAAAACACAAAACAGCACTGAAATAATTAGAACCATGTGGCATTTTAAAGCTTCTGCAATGATGTCTGGCTTCGAACTCAGGAAACTCTGACTGACACAGTTGTGAAGAATTTTTGAGCAGAATTCTTAATTTTAATATTTTAATATTATAAAGATGGACAGTTATACAAAGAAGAGACATATAACCTTGATCTGCAGTGCCACCACAATTGAATCCTCCCTAAGGCCTTTAAGTCACTCAGTAATCCAGCAGGCTGCAATTTCACCTTTCTGTGGTCAATCACCTCCTTGCCAATTTAATTTACAGTTTAGCCCATCAGCCACTCAGTAGCCTGTAGTGAGGTTATTCAATCTTCAGCAGTCTGAATTGAGGGTATTCACTCTTCATCAGTATGTAGTGAGGGCATGCACTCTTCAGCAGCCTCCAGTGAGGGCATTTACTCTTCAGCAGACTGTAACAAGGGTATTGACTCCTAAGCAACCTGTAATGAGGGTATTCATTCTTCAGAGTTCTGCAGTGAGGACATTCACTCTTCAGCAGCCTGTAGTGATTGTATTCACTCTTTATCAGACTATAGTGAGGCCATTCACTCTTCAGCAGCCTGTAGCGAGGGTATTCCCTCTTCAGCAGCCGGTAGCGAGGGTATTCCCTCTTCAGCAGCCTGTAGCGAGGGTATTCCCTCTTCAGCAGCCTGTAGCGAGGGTATTCCCTCTTCAGCAGCCTGTAGCGAGGGTATTCCCTCTTCAGCAGCCTGTAGCGAGGGTATTCCCTCTTCAGCAGCCTGTAGTGAGAGTATTCCCTCTTCAGCAGCCTGTAGCGAGAGTATTCCCTCTTCAGCAGCCTGTAGCGAGGGTATTCCCTCTTCAGTAGTCTGTATTTTTAATGTATTTTCTAGTAAAATTTTCATCCAGATGCACGTATTAACGTTGAAAGATCTGCTGCTACCCTATGTACTTTGGCAGCATTAAAGAAAGGAGCAAACATAATTAAGTTGATAAAATGAGCCCTGTTACTCTGACCATCTTTGTTAAATAATGGTGGCTTTGGTATAGTTTTGCTCACTTCCATATTTTCCTCAAGTTTCCTTTCTGTCTTTCTGTATAAATTTATGTTTGTGTCCAGTTTTGCCAACCAGTATCACAGGTCCCTGTGCCCCAACAATCATTAATTGTGAGATCTTGTGTTACATCAAGATGAGTATGATTTATTTATTAGTAAGACTTGTCCTTACTGATTGGCAGAATATTCAGTATTAGGACCAAGATACAATGGGCCACCGATACAAGTGTTCCTGGAGCATATTATTGAACAGAAGCAAGAAAGCAGATGGCTCTGACCACAAACCATCTCTTCGAATCAACACTATTTGCTGTTCAAAGAAACCTGCCAATTGTCATTATCCATAACACTGCACTAAGGCTCAGTCTACATTTGAGACTTGCCCACTCCAGACTATTCAACAAACAGCAACAGGATACAGAGATAAAAGCAAAAAATATTGCGGAGGCTGGAAATCCAAAACAAAAATACAAATACCTGGAAAAACTCAGCAGGTCTGGCAGCATCAATGGAGAGGAACACAGTTAACGTTTTGAGTCCATATGACTCTTCAACAGAACTAAGTAAAAATAGAAGAGAGGTGAAAAATAAGCTGGTTTAAGGAGGAGTGGGACAAGTAGAGCTGGATAGAGGGCCAATGATAGGTGGAGATAGCCAAAAGATGTCATAGACAAAAGGACAAAGAGGTGTTGAAGGTGGTGATATTATCTAAGGAATGTGCTTATTAAGGGTAGAAAGCAGGACAAGCAAGGTAAAGATAGCCCTAGCGGGGGTGGGGTGGGGTGAAGGAATCGAAAAAGGCTAAAAGGTAGAGATAAAACAATGGATGGAAATACATTTAAAAATAATGGAAATAGGTGGGAAAAGAAAAATGCATATAAATTATTGAAAAAAAAGGGGGGGGGGTTGGAAAGGGGGTGGGGATGGAGGAGAGAGCTCATTATCTAAAATTGTTGAACTCAATATTCAGTCTGGAAGGCTGTAAAGTGCCTAGTCGGAAGATGAGGTGCTATTCCTCCAGTTTGCGTTGAGCTTCACTGGAACAATGCAGCAGGGCAAGTATGGACATATGGGCATGAGAGCAGGGTGGTGTGTTGAAATGGCAAGCGACAGGGAGGTCTGGGTAATGCTGGCAGACAGACCGAAGGTGTTCTGCAAAGTGGTCACCCAGTCTACATTTGGTCTCTCCAATGTAGAGGAAACCGCATTGGGAGCAACGAATGCGGTAGACTAAATTGAGGGAAGTGCAAGTGAATGCTGCTTCACTTGAAAGGACTGTTTGGGCCCTTGGATGGTGAGGAGAGGGGAAGTAAAGGGGCAGGTGTTGCACCTTCTGCGGTTGCATGGGAAAGTGCCGTGGGAGGGGGTTGAGGTGTAGGAGGTGATGGAGGAGTGGACCAGGATGTCCCGGAGGGAACGATCCCTGCAGAATGCCGCCGGGGGGGTGAAGGGAAGATGTGTTTGGTGGTGGCATCATGCTGGAGTTGGCGGAAATGGTGGAGGATGATCCTTTGAATGCGGAGGCTGGTGGGGTGATAAGTGAGGACAAGGGGGAACCTATCATGTTTCTGGGAGGGAGATAAAGGTGTGAGGGCGGATGCGCGGGAGATGGGCTGGACATGGTTGAGGGACCTGTCAACCACCGTGGGTGGAAAACCTCGGTTAAGGAAGAAGGAAGACATGTCAGAGGAACTGTTTTTGAAAGTGGCATCATCAGAACAGATGCGACGGAGGCGAAGGAACTGAGAGAATGGGATGGAGTCCTTACAGGAAGCGGGGTGTGAGGAGCTGTAGTCAAGGTAGCTGTGGGAGTCAGTAGGCTTGTAATGGATACTGGTGGACAGTCTATCACCAGGAATAGAGACAGAGAGGTCAAGGAAGGGAAGGGAAGTGTCAGAGATGGACCATGTGAAAATGATGGAGGGGTGGAAATTGGAAGCAAAATTAATAAATTTTTCCAGGTCCAGACGAGAGCATGAAGCAGCACCGAAGCAATCATCGATGTACCGGTGAAACAGTTGTGGGAGGGGGCCGGAGTTGGACTGGAATAAGGAATGTTCCACATACCCCATAAAGAAACAGGCATAGCTGGGGCCCATGCGGGTACCCATAGCCACACCTTTTATTTGGAGGAAGTGAGAGGAGTTTAAGGAGAAATTGTTCAGTGTGAGAACAAGTTCAGCCAGACGGAGGAGAGTAGTGGTGGATGGGGATTTTTCAGGCCTCTGTTCGAGGAAGAAGCGGAGAGCCATCAGACCATCCCAGTTGGGGATGGAGGTGTAGAGGGATTGGACGTCCATGGTGAAGAGGAGGTGGTTGGGGCCAGGGAACTGGAAATTGTTGATATGATGTAGGGTGTCAGAGGAATCACGGATGTAGGTGGGAAGGGACTGGACAAGGGGAGAGAGAATGGAGTCAAGGTAGCAAGAACTGAGTTCCGTGGGGCAGTAACAGGCTGACACGATCGGTCTGCCGGGACAGTCCTGTTTGTGGATTTTGGGTAGGAGGTAGGAGCGGGCCGTGCGAGGTAGGGAGACTACGAGGTTGGAAGCTGTGGAAGGAAGATCTCCAGAGGAGATGAGGTCAGTAACAGTCCTGGAAACAATGGCTTGATGTTCAGTGGTGGGGACATGGTCCAGGGAGAGGTAGGAGGAAGTGTCTGCGACTATTACAATTACTATTACACTCAATTACTGTTACACTCTGGCTAAAGGTGTGATTTCCATGGATTCACTCCGTGGTCATGCCAGTCAATGCAGTGAGTTCATGACTGGTCCTTCCGCCAGTCCTGTTCTTCTGTGATGTTCCATCTGCGGGATGGACATAAAGATCCTCTGGCCAAATATTCCTCTCTTCCTTTCTAGGGGTTCTTCTTTGTATTTCTTTCCAATGCAAAGTTTATAGATTTAATTTTATCATTAACTTGTTATCATTTGAATGGTCCACCTTTTAAAATCTCTGTTGGTAATCTAGCGTAGCAGATTCCTCTCTATAATTCAGAGATTTTCCCTGGCTTTCTCTATCATCCAGGCCCCATATGGTGTGCGGGCCTTCACCAAGTCTCTCTCATAACATTAACTGTGTGCAGTTTGTTTGCTAGGTCTCTCTCTTCACGTACCATACCCGGAGATGGCAGTGACAACCACAGATCTTGCAAAGTCTTTGTTATTAATAACAGTACTGATCTCCTCATTTAAGATGCTGGCCTGTAGCTTTCCTTTCTCATTCATGATATTCTGTAATCCATTCCACAGAACCCTTATTTTGGATTTTGGGTAGGAGGTAGAAACGGGCCGTCCGAGGTTGTGAGACTATGAGGTTAGAAGCTGTGGAAGGAAGATCTCCAGAGGAGATGAGGTCAGTAACAGTCCTGAAAACAATGGCTTGATGTTCAGTGGTGGGGTCATGGTCCAGAGGGAGGTAGGAGGAAATGTCTGTGAGTTGACGCTCAGCCTCTGCGAGGTAGAGGTCAGTGCACCTGACAACAACAGCACCACCCTTGTCAGCAAGTTTGATGACAATGTCAGGTTTGGACCTGAGAGAACGGAGCGCAGCAAGTTCAGAGAGAGACAGGTTAGAGTGGGTGAGAGGAGCAGAGAAATTGAGATGACTAATGTCACGCCGACAGTTCTCAATGAAAAGATCAAGAGAAGGTAAGAATCCAGAGGGATAGGTCCAGGTGGAGGGAGAATATTGGAGGTGGGTAAAAGGATCCATTGAATGGGGAGAGGACTCCTGCCCAAAGAAGTGAGCATGGAGACGAAGGTGGCGGAAGAAGAGTTCAGCACGATACAATTGGCTAAATGGAGCAAGAAATCTCTTCCCATCTAAAAGAAAAGGGTTCAAGTGGATCCAAACCCTCTGAAAGGGTGTTCTGATCCATTCCTCTGCACACCTACAGGCTCCATGCCTTTGTCTGTGCCTTCTCTTCTTGGATCTTTTCAGTTCTTGCCTTCAGTTCTTTCCTCTCATCTCCGTGTGGCCCCTCTCAGTTGTGTCCAGACTCTCTCAGTACTGTGTGCATCCACACCCACCCCCCTGACTTTACTTTCCTGCCTGTTGATTCTGTCTAGTCGCTGAAGGTTTATCTAGACTCTTCTGGTTCCGTTTAGTTCCTCTCAGTTCTGTCTGGCTCCTTTTGGCTGTGTCTCTTCCTCTTGCTTCTGGATTGTTCCTCTAGGTTCTTTCTAGACCCTCTCCACTGTGCCTGGCTCTCTTGGCTGTGTTTACCTCCTTGTGCTTCCACCTATTTGCTTTCACTTCTCTCTAGTCTCTTTTGATTATTATATTGCACCCCGCCCCCCCCGCCCCACCCACCCCCACATCCCCTCCAAGACCCCCCACTTATTTGAGTCTGATTCCTGCTGTCATTCTTTCTGCTTATCCAGATCTCCTGGTTCTGCCCTGGTTTAATCCAGTTCCTTTGGTTTGAAATAATTCCTGTTGGTTCCATCATGGTCCTGCTGATGTTATCCTTCCCCTGCGGCTCTATCCTGATTCTGTTGCTTGTAACTAGTCGCTGTTGGTTCTGTCTGTTTCTGGTGGGTTTTACCCTGTTCCTGTAGTACTATCCCAGTCATGTTCGTTCCATCTGGTCTCTGTTGGCCCTATACCGATTTGAAGAAGGGTCATAAGGGCTCAAAACGTTAACTCTGTTTCTCTCTCCACTGATGCTGTCAGACCTGCTGAGTTTTTCCAGCATTTTCTGTTTTTATTTCAATACAGATTTGATTGGTTCCAGCTGATTTCAATTGGTTTTATCTGGTTCTTCTCGATACTTTCCTGACCCTATTCATTTTACCCCCTTTGTCTGGATCTTGTTGGTCAAAATACCGCAGAATGCTCTAGTGGCCCTTGACTTCAAGAGAAAATAAAATCGGGCGAGTAGTAAAACGTGCAGCTGACTCGAAACTTAGCATGGTTCAGGTTAAATATAGGACTCTAATTGTGGAAGCCTGTCACTGATGTTATATCCCTTCTGGTGTTAACCCAGTTATAACCAAAGGTACAGGATACACACAAGACAGGACAAAGCAGCCCGCTTGATTGGCACAACATCCGCAAACATTCACTCCCTCCACCACCGAGGCACAGTGGCATCAGTGTGTACCATCTACAAAATGCACTGCATTTGGGCTGCTTCAGCAGCACCTTCCAAATCCACAACCGCTACCATCTAGAAGGACAAGGGCAGCAGATACATGGGAACACCACCACCTGGAAGCCACTCACCATCCTGACTTGGACATATAACACTGTTTCTTCACTACTGTTCTGTCAAATCCAGGAACTCCCTCCTGAACAGCACTGTGGGTGTACCTACATCACATGGAGTGCAGCGGTTTAAGAAAGCAGCTCATCACCACCTTCTCAAGGACAATTAGGGATGGGCAATAAATGCTGGCCTAGCCAGTGACACCCACATCCCATAAATAAATTTTTTAAAAGCTAGTGTGTCACTGCCACACTTTTTATGTCACACATTGGCATATTACTGACCTCAGCAAACTTTCTCTTAAATGCTCATTATCTTACAATTACTTTGCATGAACGAGTGTACAATAGGACTCCAGTCACTGTGAAGAAGGGGAAAGGTAAATAGATCGGCATAAAGAAAGTGAACTTTCCAAATCTCTGCAAATATTTTCAAAATTCACCTGAATGCAGTACACCAGACTCAGTAACTATGAACTTGGAAAAATGCCACACAATCAAAATAATAGAAACAGCAATCGAGCATTTAGGAAATTCAGAGGCCTGGGTGAATCTATTTGTTGGATTTTCCAGGTACATGTAAAAATTACATTTATCATACTACTTTGATTGAAAACCATTCCAAACAACATTCTCTGATTGAAGTCAGGCTCTAATTACTTCAATGGACAGCAGAATGTACAACCTGTTAATGGTTGAACACATTTCATCTGATTCTGTGAGCAGCACCATGGGAAATTTATTATTAACCTGTTCAGTGCCATGTCAACACGTTACATGTCACAAGCAAATGTCACCATCTCAATGCCACTGCATGAATGACACACAGCAGACCTGACACCTTTAACATCACCTGTTGAATGTCACAAGCAGACATCATGATATCGATATCACCGTATATACATTGTACTGGAGATTGTTGCACTTTGTTACTGCTGTTGAGAAATCTTTGGTTAAAGGGAAAGGTTGAGGTTTCTTTTCGAGCTGACCGTAGGTGACTTAGAGCGAATCATTTAGAGTTGGTGTTTTAGTTCTGTTTGTTTAGATTTAGTTGTTTAAAGATGGTCGTTTGGAGCTGCTGGTTTCGAGTTGGTCATTTTGAGTTAATGTTTTAGTTCTGGTCATTTAGAGCTAGTGGTTTAGTGTTAGTCATTTAGACTTGGTCGTTTGGAACTGCTGGTTTCGAGCTGGTTAGTTAGAGTTCACGGTTTAGTGTTGGTCATTTCGAGCTGATGCTTTTGCGCTAGTTGTTTAGTGATGGTTGTTTAGAGATGGTAATTTGGTGTCAGTCATTTAGAGCTAGGGGTTTAGTACTCACCATTTGGTTATTTACTGCTGGACATTTGATGGTTGTTTATATAATAATAGAATGGTTACAGCACAGAAGAGGGCCTTTTGGCGCATCGTTGCCGTGCCAGCTCTTTACGAAAGCACTCTCCCTTTTCACCATCGCCCTAAGAACCTTTTCTCTTCAGATGATTATCCAATTCTCTTTTGAAAGTCGTTATTCAATCTGTCTTCCAGATCCTAACCACTCGCTGCATAAAAAACGTTTTCATCCTGTCACCTCTGATTCTTTTGCCAGTCAATTTGTATCAGTTCCCTCTGGTTCTCGATCAAGGGAAAGTTAATCTCCATCGTTTCTGTCCACACTCATCATAATTTTGAACACAAATCTCCTCTCAACCTTCTTTTGACTGAGGATAACATCCCCAGCTTCACCAATCTATCCACATAACTGAATCCTCCAACCTCCAGAACAATTTTCGGGAATATTTTCTACATTTTTTCCAATGTCTTCACATCTTTCCTAAAGTGTGCAGCAGAGTACAGAATCAAAAAGGGCACAAAGAGATCAAGGCCAGATATAGAGGAGGGGGACCAGAGCAGAGTTTCAGAAAATGGGCCAGGAGTTTGATCAAGCGCTGGAGAAATAAAAAGTGATTTAAGTGTGGCATTACAATCAAGGTGCAGAGAAACAGAAATCAGACTGGGGTGAGTGTACAGGTAAGCTTTTAATTTAAACTTAACACATCAACTATATCTAAAACCCTTATATTATAATTTAATGAGAGCTCAGTAAAGACATTTCAGTTTGAGACTTTATTTAGTTAAGTAGTAAGCTGAATAGTCAAACAAAGGAATGGCAGAGAAGTTTGTGCTTTTCGAGTGTGCATCCTGTTACATGCAGGAACTCCAGGACATGTCCCATGGCCTGGACAATCACATGAGCAGCAAGTGTCATCAACTGCACCTGTGAGGCTGAGAGCTTCAAGGATAGCCCACAGCTTAAGGGTATGAAGGCAGAGAGGGGTTGTGTGACTGCCAGGCAGTCAACAAGAATCAGGCAGATTGTGAAGGAATACACTAAGTGCACCTCGCTCACCAAAAAGTTTCAATTAGTGAGATTATTCATCTGGGAGTGCAGCCAGAACCAAGTTCAATGTAACAAAGCTACCACAGCTGAACAGGGAAGGGGTGAAGGGAGGTGATGTGGAAGATTGGAAAAGCAAACGTGACAGGGGATTTAATAGGGGAACAGACAGGCGTTTCTGTTTCTGTAAAGGTGAATTCAGCATGGTATGTTGTTCCCTGGTGCCAGGGACAAGGATGTCATTGAGCGGCTGCAGAGACCTCTGGGGAGTTGGGGGGTGAGGTGGGCTGAACAGCCAGCAGCCGTGGTTCATATTGGTACCAATGACATAATAGATACAGATATATGGTCCTGCAGGCAGAGCTTAGGGAGCGAGGAAACAAAGTAGTAAATGAACTTAAAGGTATCTCCTATTATTCCTGCTGCCATAACAAGTGAGTATAGAGATAGGAGAATAGAGAAGATGAATGTCTGGCTGGACATGGTGCAATAGAGAAGGTTTTAGATTCCTGGGGCATTGGGACCAAACCATGGTGGAGATGGGACCTTTACAGGCCAAATGGGTTGCAGGTGATCAGAGCCAAGACCAATCTCCCTGTGGAGCGATTTTCTAATGCTACTGGGGAGGGTTTAAACTAACTTGGGAGGGGTGTAGGAAACAGAAGTTAATATTAGAGAGGAAAACCAAGATGCACAGCAAATTGGGAGAGATAGATAGCACTAGAGTAGTAAATGTTAAGAAATTAGGTGGGGTCAGAGTAAGGAGGAATGTAATTAGGTCTAAATCAGGGTTATTATACATGTCTGTGAATGCACAGAGTGTGGCAAATAAGGTTGGTGAGCTGTGCCTGGATATAATATGTTGTAGCAATGTCTGAGATCTGACTTAAAGAAGAACAGAACTGGACACCAAATATTCTTGACTACTAGGTATTTAGAAAACTATGGAAGGAAAGAAAAGAGGCGGGTTAGCAATGTTCATTAAGGCTTACATTACAGTTCTAGAGAGAGAGAGGATGTCCTTGAGGGGTCAAGGACAGAATCTATTTAGCTAGAGCTAAGAAACAATAGAGGTACAATTACCTTGTGTGTATCATTTGGACTAACAATGAGTGGGAAAGAAGTAGCTAAACAAATTGGTATGACAATTGCAAGGAACAGTAAGAATTAAAAAGTAGATATAATGGGAGATATTGATCATCAGAATATAAAGTGGAATAGGAATAGTTAAAAGGCAGGAGAGGGACAAGAGTTCCTTGAGAGTGCAGAGGTGACTTTCTACATCAGTGTTTCCAATCCACAGAGGAAGGAGGCATTGCTGGATCTGTTTCTGGGGAATAAGGTGGGAAAATGTATCAAATGTCTGTAGGGGAGCATTTGGGGGACAGTGAGCATTGTATCATGAGGTTTAATTTGAAAAAGGAAAAGGAACAATCCAGAGTAAACATAACTAATTTGGAGGGAGTCATCTTCAAGGGGGGTGGGAACAAATCTGACCCAGGTAAATTAGAATCAAAGATTGGCAGGCAAAATTGTAAGGGTTGCCTTTTAGAGAATATAGTTTGAGTACAGTCAAGGTACATGCCAGAAGAGAATGGCCTGGCAAACATATCCAGGTATCAATTAATGAGGAAACAGAGAGTAAGATGAAGCAGAAAAAGGGTGCATATGACAGAAGTCAGGTGGATAGTACAATCAGGCTCAGTGTAGAACCAGATAATAGAAGCTAAGAGACAGTTGAGAACAGACTGCAGCTAATGTAGAAGAGAAAGCAAAAATCTTTTACAGGCATATGAATAGTAAAACATTAGTAAAGGGGTCGATTATGGACCTATAATGGTATTTGTACATGGATGCAAGGGACATGGCTGTGATACTAAATGAATACTTTGCATCTGTCTTTACCAAGGAAGAAGATGCTATCCAGCTCATGGTGAAAGAGGAAATATCTGAGACAACTAATGGCCAAAAAAAATCTATAAAAAGTGTGTTTCTCTATTCTTTCACAGGATGTGGGTGCCACTGGCCAGGCCAGCATTTATTGCCCATCTCTTATTGCCCTTGAGAAGGTGGTGATGAGCTGCCTTCCTGAACCGCTACATGCCATGTGGTGTAGGTATACCCAGTGCTTTTAGAAAGGGAGTTCCAGGATTTTGACCCAGTGACAATCTTGGTGAAATGTTGCCTTAATATCAGAGGCTATCACTCTCACCTCACTTCCTGAGTTCAGCTTTTTTGTTCATGTTTGGACCAAGGCTGTAATGAAGTCAGGAGCTGAGTGTCCCTGGTGGAACACAAACTGAGTGTCAGCGAGCAGGTTATTGCTGTGTAAATGCTGCTTGACAGCACTGTTGACAACACTTTACATCACTTCACTGATGAATGAGTACACTGATGAGGCAATACTTGGCCGGGTTGGATTTGTCCTGCTTTTTGTGGACAGGACATACCTGTGTAATCTTGCACATTGCAGGATAGATGCCGGTTTTGTAGCTGCACTGAAGCAGCTTGGCAAGTGGTGCAGCCATTTCCGGAGCACAAGTCTTCAGTACTATTGCTGGAATGTTATCAGGGCCCATAGCCTTTGCAGTATCCAGTGCCTTCAGCCATTTCCTGACATCACGTGAAGCGAATGAAATTGGCTGAAGTCTGACATCTGTGATGCTGGGGACCTCTGGAGGAGGCCAAGATGGATCATCCACTCATCACTGCTAGCTAAAGATAGTTGCATATACTTCATCCTTATCTTTTGCACCGATGTGCTGGACTCTCCCATCATTTAGGATGAGGATAGTTTTGGAGACTCCTCTTTCTGTTAGTTGCTTAATTATCCACCACCATTCATGACTGGATATGACAGGACTACAGAGCGTTGATCTGATCCTTTGATTGTGGGATCGCTTAGCTCTGTCTATCGCATGCTGCTTCTGCTATTTGGCATGTAAATAGTCCTGTGTGTAAGATTCATCAGGTTGACACTCATTTATAGGATTGGCTGGTGCTGCCCCTGGCATGTTCTCCTGCATTCTTCATTGAACTAGGGTTGATTTTTTCACTTGATAGTAATGGTAGAGTGGGGGCTATGCTGAGCTATGAGGCGATAGATCGTGGTTTGAAAAAATTATGCTGCTGATGATGGTCCACAGTGCCTCATGGATGCCCAGTTTTGAGCTGTTTGATCAGTTCCGAATCTATCCCACTGAGCACGGTGGTAGTGCAACACGATGAAGGGTTTGCTCAGTGTAAAGATGGGGCTTCATCTTCACAAGGAATGCTCAGTGATCACTCTCATCTATACACTAATGGATAGGTGCATTGTGATGAGTAGATTGGTGAGGACAGGCCGAATAGGTTTTTCCCTCTTGTTGGTTCTGTCACCACCTGCTGCAGGCCCAGTTTGGAAAGATATGTCATTCAGGTCTTGGCCAGTGGTGCTGCTACCAAGCCAGTCTTGGTGATGGACATTGAAGTCCTCTACTCAGAGTACATGACGTGTCTTTTCCACCCTCAGTACCTCCTCCAAATGTTTTTATACATGGACGAGCACCGATTCATCAGCTGATGGAGGACAATGGGTGGTAATCAGCAGGCGGTTTCCTTGCCAATGTTTGACCTGATGCCATGAGACTTCATGCAGCCTGGAGTCAATGTTGAAGGCTCCCAGGGCAACTCCACCCCTGACTGCATATCATAATGCTGACTCTGCTGATCTGTCCTGCCAGTGAGACAGGACATACCCAGGGGTGGTGACGGTGGTGTCTGGGATGTTGCCTGTAAGTATGATTCCGCAGTATGACTACATCAGGTTGTTGCTTGACTAGTCTGTGAGACAGCTCTTCCAATTTTAGCACAGGCCCCTCAGATGTTTGTAAGGAGGACTTTGCAGGGTCAACAGGGCTAGGCATGCTGTTCCATTTCCAGTCCCTAAATCGATGCCAGGTGGTCCGCTCAGTTTTATTCTCTTTTGACTTTGGTGCAACTGAATAGCTTGCTAGGCCATTTTAAAAGGGAGCTAAGGGTCAACTACAATGCTTTGCATCTGGAGTCACATGTAGGCCAGACCAGGTAAGGACGGCAGATTTCCTTCCCTAAAAGGCATTAGTGAACCAGATGAGTTTTTACAGCAATCAATGATAGTTTCTTGGCACCATTAATGATGATGAGCTTTGGATTCCAGATCTGTTTTATTAATTCAATATATTTGAAATTAAATTCCACCAGGTGCAGCGCTGGGATTTGAACCCATGTCCCAAGGGAATTAGCCTGAGCCTCAGGATTACAAGTCCAGTTACATGACCACTATCCCGCCATCTCTGTTTTGTTGTCCAATCTCTCCATAGCTTTATCCATCCCTTTCTCTGTTATCTCCTCCATCTCACAACCCTCTGCAATATCTGCATTCCTCTAATTCTGGCTTCTTCAGCATCATTGATTTTAATTACTCCAGTGTTAATGGTCTTGCCTTCAATTGTCGAGGCCTGAGCTTTAGAATACCCTTCTGACGCCTCTCTGCCTCTCTACCTCCCTTTCCTCCTTTAAGATACTCCTTAAAATGTACTCTTTAACCAGCTTTTGCTCATCTGACCTGATATCTCCCCATGGGGCTCAATGCCATATTTTGATTCATAATACATCTGTAAAGGACGTTTGATTGTTTCTATAGGTTAAAGGCATTGTTGCTGACAGTATCAGTGAAGTCAGTGATTAATTTCGGATCAATACGAACAGCATTAGTGACACTGGTGCTTTGTTTGGCTTGGATATTGATTGTGTTATATGAGATCAGTGATGTATTTCAGCTGGGTACTAGCAGTATAGGTGAGTTCAGTGACATGTCTGGGTTGTATATTAATAGAGTAACCGAGGTCAATAACTTGTTTGGGTAGCCTCACTGACAATGTAGGATATTCATAGTGCAGCTAAAATCATTGATGTGGCCACATTAGATCGATGAGGTGCCCGGGGTGTCTGAGGTGGAAATTGACAGTGCAGGTGAGATCTGTGATATCTCTTATTTAAGTTCTGACCTTGTGGTAATGGCTCTTCCTCTGTCTCTTTCTGTTTGTATCTGTTTTTCTGATTGTGGTTTTGTGTCAATATCATTCTCTGTATTTCTCTGCCTTCCTTTCTCATTGTTTCTTCCTCTGTCTCAGTCTCTCCCTATCTCTTTTTTGTTTCTCTTACTCTGTCTCTCCCCATCCCAGCCCTGTCTGTCTTTCCATCTCTTCCTTCTCTCTCTTTCCCTATCTGCCTCTCTCTCTCTCTCTCTCACTCTGTTTCACACTCTTACACCCACGGAATTTTCCTTGGCTCCGTGCTCTGTGTGGTACAACAACTCTTGTTCTATTGATTGTAGTTTCTGATTTTTCCACAGCTGTTCTCTGGTACCCAGCCTCTCTCTCTATCTCTGGCTCCTCTCTGGTTTATGATGATCCCAGTGTGATGCCAGTTGATGTCTGGGGCTGTGTTAATGTTTCCCTATCTTGCTGCTGTCCACTGCTGTCCAATGAATTGCAGGACTGCTGAAGGAGGCCATTTGTCCCATCGTGTCTGCAACGGATCTCAGTGCCTCATGCCATTCTCCCAACTTCTCCCCGTAACCCTGCACATTCTTCCTTTTCAGATATTAGTCTAATTCCCTTTTTAATAACTCGATTGAATCTGCCTCCACCACACTCTCAGGCAGTGTCCTATCATTCTCGATCTTTTCACAAGTGGGGACAGATTCTCCATATCTACTCTGTCCAGACCCCTCATGATTTTTAGTACATCTATCTCCACTCAGCCTTTGCCAGCAGTCCCAACTTCTTGAATCTCTCTTCATAACTGAATTTCCTCATCCCTGGAACCATTCTTGTGAACTCTCTCTCATGCCTTCCATGCAGGCACCCTCACTGGAAGCTAAGTGACTTTGATACAGACGCTGGTGAGACCTGCTTGTCAATTTCAGGAGCCCAGCTGTGTGTGAACAGTATATGGAAACATAGAAATATAGACAATAGGAGCAGGAGTAGGCCATTCGGCCCTTCAAGCCTACTCCGCCATTCGTTATGATCATGGCTGATCATCCAACTCAATAGCCTGCTCCCGCTTTCTCCCCATACCCTTTGATCCCTTTCGCCCCAAGAGCTAAATCTAACTCCTTCTTGAAAACATACAATGTTTTGGCCTCAACTACTTTCCGTGGTAGCGAATTCCACAGGTCATCACTCTCTGGGTGAAGAAATTTCTCCTCGTCTCAGTCCTAAATGGTCTACCCCGTATCCTCAGACTGTGACGCTTGGTTATGGACTCCACCACCATTGGGAACATCCTTCCTGCATCTACCCTGTCTAGTCCTGTTAGAATTTTATAGGTTTCTATGAGATGCTCCCCTCATTCTTCTGAACTCCAGCGAATATAATCCTAACCGACTCAATCTCTCCTCATATGTCAGTCCCGCCATCCCAAGAATCAGTCTGGTAAACCTTCGCTGCATTCCCTCTATAGCAAGAACATCCTTCCTCAGATAAGGAGATCAAAACTGCACACAATATTCCAAGTGTGGTCTCACCAAGGCCCTGTATAATTGCAGCAAGACATCCCTGCTCCTGTAGTCAAATCCTCTGGCTATGAAGGCCAGCATACCATTTGCCTTCTTTACCCCCTGCTGCACCTGCATGCTTACCTTCAGCGACTGGTGTACGCGGACACCCAGGTCTCGTTGCACATTCCCCTCTCTCAATTTATGGCCATTCAGATAATAATCTGTCTTCCTGTTTTTTTGCTACCAAAGTGGATAACCTCACATTTATCCACATTATACTGCATCTGCATTTGCCCACTCACTCAGCTTGTCCAAATCACAATGAAGCATCTCTGCATCCTCCTCACAGCTCACCCTCCCACCCAGCTTTGTGTCATCTGCAAATTTGGAGATATTACATTTAGTTCCCTCATCTAAATCATTAATATATATTGTGAATAGCTGGGGTCCCAGAACCGACCCCTGCGGTACCCCACTAGTCACTGCCTGCCATTCGGAAAAAGACCCGTTTATTCCTACTCTTTGTTTCCTGTCTGCCAACCAGTTTTCTATCCATCTCAATACACTGCCTCCAATCCCATGCATTTTACTTTTACATGCTAATCTCTTATGTGGGACTTTGTCGAAAGCCTTCTGAAAGTCCAAATAAACCACATCCACTGGCTCACCCTCATCAACTCTACTATTTACATTCTCGAAAAATTCCAGTAGATTTGCCAAGCATGATTTCCCTTTTGTAAATCCATGCTGACTCTGTCCGATTCTGCCACTGTTTTCCAAGTACTCAGCTATTAAATCTTTTATAATGGACTCTAGAATTTTCCCCACTACCGACATCAGGCTGACTGGTCTATAATTCCCTGTTTCCTCTCTACCTCCCTTTTTAAATAGTGGGGCTACATTAGCTACCCTCCAATCTGCAGGAACTGTTCTTAGACTTAGATATGTTCTTCAATTTTGCCTTAAGTGTCCTGAATCTACGTTTAAAAAGATCTCAATTCTTTCCATTCCAAATTTCCATCTTTCCTGGTGAAATGGGCAGTGACTCACCTCAATATAAGGTGTTGTTATTTCGTGGTTCCATTGACTTTCTCGACTTTCTCTCTATCACCGTCTGTCGCTCTGCCTCTCTCTCTAGCTGTGTCTCTCAATGTTTTCTCTGTCGCCCTGCGTCTCTCTCTCTCTGTCTGGCCTGCCCCTCTCTCTCTCTCTCTGTCTGGCCTGCCCCTCTCTCTCTCTCTGTCTGGCCTGCCCCTCTCTCTCTCTCTGTCTGGCTTGCCCCTCTCTCTCTCTGTCTGGCCTGCCCCTCTCTCTCTCTGTCTGGCCTGCCCCTCTGTCTCTCTGTCTAGCCTGCCACTCTCTCTCTCTCTCTGTCTGGCCTGCCTGCCTCTCTCTCCATCTGTCTCTTTACATATCTGACTCACCCTCTCTTCCTGTCTTACTCTATCTCTCTGCCTCCCTCTCTTTCTGTCTGTGTCACAGTGTCGCTTTCTCTCTCTTTTTGTGTCTCTCTTTGTCAGCCTCTCTATCTATCTATCTCTTGCTCTCTCTTTCTCTCTCTTCCTATCTCTCTCTCCCTCCCTCTCACCCTCTCTCACAACTGAGCTGAGATTTTGATGGTTGGGCTCATCGTAAATCTCTGATCCCAGGTTTCACAATAACTCCAAAGGGAGCGCATAGCGCTTCCTGGCAGACATCATGCAGGGCGGGCCTTAATTGGCCCGCCCACATAAAATGGTGGCGCGCCCCCACCCACGCACTTCCACCCCTAATGAGGGAAAAATTTTTCCCACTGTTTCTAAATGTCATCTGGCTAGGTGACACATTTCACTCCTCCTTTGAAAACAATGTCGTCTGGTCTATTTTAAAATGCAAATGTCCTTTTACACCTTACAATCTAAACTTCCCCCATGTTTACCTTGTTTCCACCAAAGCCTTCAGACCAGCTGCCTTTAATCCTATTAAGTCTTCCACACACACACACACACACACACACACACAGATACTATTTTACAATAAATTCCAATGACATTACTATATCTTCTTGACATCCTCCTCCTTATTAAAAAATGAAGCGTCATCATTTTTGAAATTGGCTTCATTTTTATTAACCCATCATATACTATCTCCTATGCTTATCAATATGCTTACACTATTACATTACCAGGTACACGTATTAACATAACTATACATGTACATATACAAATCCTTCATATCAACAGAAATCATTTCAGTTCAGTGTTCAGGTTTTAAATGTCCAATTTTCTCTTTAAGCTTCAATTCTTGATAATGCACCTGCCATCAGATTTTCTTGTCCCACTACATGTATAATCTGCAGATTCAATGGTTGCAGTAATAAACTCCATCTGAACTGCCTTACACTTCTGTCTCAAAATTTGTCCAGAAACTTTAAAGGATTGTGATTTGTATAAACAATTGTTTCTGATGAATTTTTTGCAACATAAATCTCAAAATCCTGCAATGCTAACACCAAATCCAAAGTCTCCTTTTCAATCATTGAATATCTTCTCTGTTGCGCATTCAAATTATGTGAAAAATACCTTATTGGTTTTTCAATTCCATTTTCACCTCCTTGTAACAGTACAGCCCCAATGCCTATATAACTTGCGTCAATAGCCAACTTAAAATGCTTGGCGTAATTGAGCACTGCCATAACTGGTGCCATATTTAATACAGTTTTCAAACCATCAAATGCCTTCTGATACTCCTGTATCTAGTGAAACTTCTTGTTCTTTATTAATAGTTCAGTCAGCGGAGCAACCACTTGGCTAAAATTTGGTGCAAATTTCCAATAAAACCCACTCATGCCCAGAAATCTCAAAACTTCTCATTTTGTTGTAGGCACTGGGAAACCCACAATAACCTTGACTTTCACATCTCTCGGAGCCACATACCATGTCCAATGGTATGGACTAGGTACGTAACTTGCGCTTTTGCAAATTCACTTTTAACCAAGTTCTTCGCCAAATTAGCGTCTTGTAATAATGTAAATAATTCTTCCAGATCTTGTAAATGTTCCTCCCATGTCTGACAGCTTTAACCTGATATAGTCCATCTGGCGTCACAAAAGCCAATGGGGAGAATTTTCTGCATGTCAGGCAGACTAGTCGGGAGCTGATCGCTGCCCGTGATTGGCTGTGCACCGCCATTTTATGTGGGTAGACCAATTAAGGCCCACCCAGCGTGATACACCTGGAAGTTGCGGGCGGGGGGAGGAGGGAGAGTTTGGGCCTGTGCTCTTTCACGCTTGCAGCTCCGTGCCTCAGGGAGATTAATTTGATTATGAGAAATTGAAAGAAGAATGAAAAAAGTTATTCAGACATGTCCCCTCATGTGACAGTGTCACATGAGCTGGGACATGCCAATGAATTTTAATAAAAAATGTTATTTAATATAAACCCTTCATGAAACCTCGTCCCGCCTGTGGATGAGGTTTCATGGGAAATGCGAAGGCCGCCTGGGCTCTTCGCCTGCCCACCAACCTTCAGGTTGGACGGGCAGCCCTGACAATCACTTTGATTGGGTAATCAATGGCCTTAACAGGCCTTTGGCAATTTGGCCAGCGTGCAGCCGACTCCGGTGCGTGCCCGCTGAACTGAAGATTGGAATGACGCGCGGTGACGTCGAGACGCATCAATATCTCCTTTGCTCTCTCTCCGATAACGGTACTTACCAGTATCCTCTCAGCAAGTCAATATTTGTGATTAATTTTGATTGTGCCACTTTCTCAATCGAACCTTCCAACCGTGGTATGGGATATGAATGCTCTTTTGTCACCGCATTCACCTTTTGATAGTCCACACACAGTCTTTGTGTTCCATCCGGTTTCGGTACCATCAAAATAGGGGAATTGCAGTTACTGCAACTAGACTCAATGATATAATTTTGAAGCATGAATTCAATTTCTTTCTATACTTGTGATAACTTTGCCGGATTTAATCTATAAGGATGTTACCTTAACAAAGATGAAACTTCTACAGATACACTATGTATAGCTAAATTTGTCCTTCCCAGCTTATTTCCACAAATATCTTTGTGTGACCGCAATCGCTTTTCCAAATCACTTTGACACATGCCTAGAAGGTAGCTCAATATTACATTTAAATTTTCAAGTACCCCTTATTATCCAATGTGTTTAGAGGAAAATCAATTTCAGAATCCTGCCTTTCTACTTGTTTCTCATTATCTACCACCACTAACATCTCCTTTTGGTCCTCTTCCCTGTCAAAGAACTTTTTAAGCATATTTACATGGCACACCCTCTGCTTTTTTCTTCTATCTGGAGTATTTATTAAATAATTTACATCACTCAGCTTCTTTTCAATCCTGTAAGGCCCACTAAACTTTGCCTTTAATGAGTCACCCGGTACTGGTAACAGAACTAGCACTTTCTCCCCAGCAACAAAACTGTGAGCTGTAGTTTTCCTTTCTGTTTTCACTTCCATCACTTGCTGTGATATCTTTAGATGTTCCCTAGCCAACTCATATGCTCTGTCCAATCTCTCTCTGAAATTTGATACAGAATCCAGGACAGTAATTTCTGAACTTTGACCCACCAGTTTCTCATGAATCAATTTCAGTGACCCTCTCACCTCATGACTGTAAACTAGTTCAAAAGGACTGAAATCAGTCGCTGCATTAGGAGGGTCACTAATAGCAAATAACAAGAATGGAATTCCCCTACCCCAATCCTGTGGATAATCTTGACTGTATGCTCTCATCATAATTTTTAGAGTTTGCTGCCATCTTTCCAAAGCCCCTTGTGACTCGGGATGATAAGCTGTTGACTTCAATTTTTATTCCCAAGCTCTTCACTACTTCATTAAACAGCTGTGACATAAAATTTGAACCCTGATCTGATTGTACTTCCTTGGGTAAACCATATCTTGTAAAAAATTTAGTGATCTCTTCCACAATTTTCTTTGTTGCAATGTTTGTCAAGGGTATTGCTTCAGGAAACCTGGTATACACATCTATTATTATCAGTTAGTAGTGATTCCACTTTTAATCTTAGAGAGGGGTCCAACACAATCAATCATGACTCTAGTCAAAGGTTCTTAAAATGCTGGAATTGGAATTAAAGGTGTCAGCCCAGTCGCTGCTTGTGGTTTCCCTGTGACGTGTTCTACAGAATTTGACTACATCCCTATGCAATCCAGGCCAAAAAAAATGGTTTTGTGTTTTTGCCTGTCTTTCTAACTCCCAACTGTCCTCCCATTGGAATTCCATGAGCTACCCTCAGAATATCATTTCTATATCCAAATGGTAGTACAATCTGATGCACCTCCCTCAAGCTTTCATTTGCCGAAACATGATAAAGTTTCCATTTTCTCATTAAAACATTACTCTTAAGGTAATAACATTCTGGAATATATTTTGCCTCTGTTTCTGAGTAACCTGCCTGATATAAATGTCACATTTGCAACTCATTTCTCTGTAACTCCATTAAGCTGCTTGAGTTAAACATTTCAGCTGAATTTTCTTCCAGTCTTTCCTCCTGAACAATGTTATCATAGTGTCAGCTAATTGAATTTCCAAACCTCCTTTCTGCCTTTGAACTTCCTGTTCTTCTTGTTTCAACCTTTGAGCCTGTGATCTCATTATCACACAAGCTGGTAACAATCCAGGATGCTGTCTCTGCAACTTCAGTTGAAAACACATCTACAGGCTGCTCAACTACCATAGGCATCACCCACATCTGTGATCCAGTTATATCATTATCCAGAATAAATCGAACCCCTGCAATGGGCAATTGTCCACTACTCCAAACATCATGGTGCCTAATGTGATGTAGGCAGCATGTGTCCAAGGTGGCGGGTAGGGAACAGGCCTAGCATCTTTGTGTGAGCAGCAGGGTGAGGAGGCTCTGGATCCCTGATATGTCCCACTCTGCTTGGGGTGGGCCGTGCACAAAGAGAGTCCATGTGCAATTTGCACGAATCAATGCTCCTCTCTCATTTTCAGGAGAAGAATGCTCATAACATGACCGAGCATGTGAGGACTGGCAGCAGTCAGGCGCAATTAGTCATTCTCAGGAGGAGACTCTGGATCTGGAGAGGCACCATGAGCCCAGATCCACTGGGTGCCACAGCCAGGTATGTATGCCCAGCAGTGAGGTCAGCATTGTTCTCCCAACAGCCATATCAGTGCTGAATGTTAAGTGATTTAATTTTGCAACATGGCTTGACCATTGGTTATGGAAGGTTAAGTGCATAATGATCCAGGGGACAGGGATGAACTTTGACATTGTCTCCACGTTAACTGATCCAAAGTCCTTGTTTTTCCTTTCAGCATCAGCGGAGCAGGGCTGGGAGGAGGAGCAGCAGGGTCCCCCTCTCACACCTGAGGGCCCTGAAGTCTCACCAGCGTCTCACCATCTCAGCCAGGCAGGCACCAGCGCAGATAATAGCACCTCGGTGGGAATTCGAACATCGGCTTGTGTCCCGGGTCAGAGCGGTGAGGGCTCTTCACAGTCACTGGAGGAGCTGGCAGAGACAGAGAGTGCCCATGGCACCAGCAGTCGGATGACTGCAGGGAACCAGGCACATACTCAGTCAGTGGCTGATGATGTGCTTCTGGAGTCGTCCGCGACACAGCAGGTGCAGGAAATGCAGCCAGGTGTGCGGGAGCATCTGGGGGAGATACATGAGGCTATGCTTGGCTTTGTCTCCGTGGTGGAGGAGTCTACACGGACTATCGCCGAAGAAATGAGCCACATGTCCGAGTGCCATGCGCCCTCCTTGGAGATAGTGGCGATGCTTGTGGAGAGGCTCCTCCAGGAGACCTGCCAGGGCTTCCTAGGGATGCGCTCTGACCAGCAAGACCTCACATCGGCAATGACCTCAGCTGGTCACTGCCAGTGAGGGGGATGGTGTGGGCACCAAGTTTCCCAGCTCGGTGCCCATCCATCCACGGTGAGCAGGGAGGTCCAAAGCGACCTCATATTGGTACAGCAGCTGCCTGGTATCTCTGTGGGCATCTCTCAGGGCGCTCCGGATGAGGGCAGCAGCTCCTCTGCTCCTCTCCCATTAACTGTATCATCCGATGAGGCTGCGATGACTGGGGAGATGCCAGCTGTGGAACTGGCAGCTCCCTCCCAGGCAGGGCCAGCACAGGCTCCACGGGCCAGAGGACGACCACCAAGGTCATCGAGGCCAACAGGACAGCACAGTGAGCAGGCTGTCTCAGATGCCACTCCCAGCGATGGGGCAGCACCAAGACGTAGCACCCGGAAACGTAAACTTAGGCACCTTAGGCACACCACGGGTTTCTCACTGGTGCTTTTGTGTTGGCCCAAGATGAGGTCCTTATGATTTGCTTTGAATTGCAACACCCTTGTCATTTTTTTTGCTTAAGTTTCTTTGCATGTGATATTAAATTCAGACATGCAACCATGGTTGAGGGGGCCTCTTTCCTTCTGCATGTGGATGGTTTCCAAACATGTTATGAGTATTTTGTTGGACATTCAGCTTTATTAACAAGGCCCTTAGTGACTGTTCCCAACCAGGCAGATTTTGCACTTCGGTATCGAGCTACAGCCCAGGCTTGTCCTGGAGGTTCACCTGTGGTGTGCTAGCTAAAGATTTGTTGGAGTAAAGCCTCCCTGGTGTCCCTGCCTCCCTGCAGTAATCCCGGGTCAGCGTCTACCCCCTCAGCATTTCCCTGTGCATGCTCATCCTCGGACTCCCTGCTGGAGTCATCATGTGCAGCCGCAGCCACTGCGTCAATGTCTTCATCGTCCATAGCGGCCCCCCTTTCCAGAGCAAGATTGTGGAGAGTGCAGCGTACAACCACTATCACTGAGACATGATCTGGGGGGTACTGGAGTGCGCCCCCTGAGCGGTCCAGGCATAGGAAGCTCATCTTGAGAAGACCAATTGTTCTCTCCACCACAGCCCTTGTGGAGGTGTGGCTCCTATTGTACCGCTGCTCAGCTTCTGTTCTTGGATGGCAGAGAGGCGTCATGAGCCACCTTCTGAGAGGATAGCCCTTGTCACTCAGCAGCCATCCATCCAGCCAGGCTGGAGCACTGAAGAGCCCTGGCACCTGAGAGTGTCTGAGGATGTAGTCATCGTGGGAACTGGCTGGGTACCTTGCACAGACTTGTAGAATCAGCATCCTGTGATCACACACTATCTGCACGTTCATGGAGTGGAAGCTCTTCCTGTTGACGAAGGCACCAGGCTCACCTGCTGGCGCCTTGATGGCCACATGTGTACAGTCTATTGCACCCTGGACGCGGGGGAACCCAGCAATGGCTGCGAAGCCTCTGGCTTGCTGTGCCTGACTTGCCTGGTCCCAATGGAAGTGGATGAAGGTCAATGCACGCCTGAACAGAGCATCTGTAACCTGCTTGACACAAGTTTGGACAGCTGATTGGGAGACACTGCAAAGATCACCCACCGAGCCCTCAAAGGAGCCAGAGGCATAGAAGTTTAGGGCAGCTGTAACCTTCAGAGCCACTAGCATGGGGTGTCCACCCACACAGTTAGCGGAGATCTCAGGCCCAATCATCTGACAGATATAGTTGACTGTCTCCCTTGAGAGACGGAGCCTCCTTCGGCGCTGCACCTCAGACATATTGAGGTAGCTGCTTTGCCGCCTTTATACCCTGGCAGCAGGATAGTGATGTCTTCTGCGGCCCCTTCCGCCTTGGACTACCTCTTGCCCCTGCGTCCCTTATGCCTGCGTCTGGCCTCACAAAGTTGGCTCCCTGGAGGCTGTATGTGCACTCCTGGCCTCCTCCCCTTTCTACCCTCCCTTCGTCCTCAGAGGAGCTGCCTCCAGTAGACAGTTCAGCTCCCATTCCCAGGCTATGGGAAGGCTTCCTGAAACCTACAGGCCCAGAAAAGATTCCTCACTGTAGAGTGCTGACCTGAAAGTTGTGAGTCCAAACAAAGCAGCTGGTATGTGTTTTGAAGTACAGCAGACCACACAGGCAAGTTTCAATAACATTAAAAAATCATTACTTGAGAGAGCACACTGGTGACCCCACTGAGCCCTTTTATCCCGCCTGTGGATGAGATTTATACAAGTATGTCCTACCCGCCTGCCCGTTGCACCCATGCGCCGACCCGAAGATCGCACGGGCCCCGAAATAGCGACGTCGATTAGTGAGTCAAGGGCCTTAAGTGGCCCGATAATTAATGGCGGGCGCGTGTCGGAGATCATTGTGTGCCCGCCCAGCGAAATATTGCAATGAAGTCATTTTACAGGCGTGCGTACGGGGCCCACCACTGCATGCCAAAGGGAAAATTCTGCCCTGCACACCCTTAAAAATTGTGCCGCTTATTTTTATCCTTCCTACTTCTTTATCTGAATCAGTGTCACTAATTGGAGTAAACTATGTCTGATTATTCCTGAACAATTCAATCAATCCAATAGAGTCAGCAAAAAGGGTGCTTCCTGAGGCAAAGTGTATGTCAGACCCCACCATAGAACCATAGAAAAGTTAAAGCACAGAAGGAGGCCATTCAGCCCATCTTGTCCATGCCAGCCCGAGGACACCCAGGTGCCCTTTCTAATCCCATCTTCCTGCACCCGGCCCATAGTCCTGCAGCTTACAGCACTTAAGATGCAGATCCAGGTACTTTTTTAGAAGAGTTTAGAGTTTCTGCCTCTACCACCAACTTGGGCAGCGAATTCCAGACACCCACTACCCTCTGCATAAAAAAGTTCTTCCTCATGTCCCCCCTACACCTTCTGCCACTTATCTTGAATCAATGTCCCCTGGTTCTAGAATCCTCCATCAAGGGAAAAAATTTTATCCTGTCCACTCTATCTATTCCCCTCATAATTTTGTACACCTCAATCAAGTCACCTCTCAGCCTTCTTTGTTCTAAGGAAATAACCCCAACCTATCCAATCTCTCGTCGTAGCTACACTTTTCTAACCCTGGCAATATTCTTGTCAACCTCCTCTCTACTCTCTCCAGAGCTATTACGTCCTTCCTGTAATGTGGTGACCAGAACTGCACACAATACTCCAGTTGTGGCCTCACCAGTGTTTTATACAATTCCAGCATTATATCCTTACTTTTATATTCTTTACCTCTGCCAATGAAGGAGAGCATTCCATATGCCTTCTTTACAACCTTGTCTACTTGAACCGCTGCCTTCAGGGACCTGTGTACTTGTACGCCAAGATCTCTCACTTCATCTCCCCTCCCTTAGTATATTCCCATTTATTTTGTAATCCCTGTAACTGTTTGACCTCTTTAAATGTATGACCTCACACTTCTCTATGTTAAAATCCATCTGCCACTTTACCGCCCACTCCACCAACACATCTATATCGTTTTGCAGATTATGGCTATCCTCTACACTATCCACTACTCGGTCAATCTTTGTGTCATCTGCAAATTTCCCAATCGTGCCCCCACGTTCACGCCCAAATCATTAATATATAACACAAACAGCAAGGATCCCAACACCGAGCCCTGTGGAACACCACTTGAGACTACTTTCCATTCGCAAGGGCATCCATCGACCATTACCCTTTGTTTCCTGTTACAAAGCCAACCTTTTATCCAGTTCGCCACATTACCCAGAATCCCATGGGTCTTTACTTTCCTGACCAACCTGCCATGTGGGACCTTGTCAAATGCCTTGCTAAAATCCATGTACACAACATCCACTGCACTACCTTCATCAACCCTTCTTGTCACTTCCTCAAAGAATTCAAACAAATTTGTGATGCAAGACCTTCCTTTAACAAATCCATGCTGACCATCCCTGACTAGTCCATGCCTTTCCACATGACAGTTAAACCTATCTCTCAGGATTGATTCTACTCATTTGCTCACCACCGATGTAAGACTAACTGGCCTATAATTGTTTGGCATTTCCTTTGATCCCCTTTTAAACAATGGAATCATGTTTGCATTTCTCCAGTCCTCCTGTACCTCCCCTGTATCTAGTGAAGATTGGAAAATCATCCTCAAAGCATCTGCTATCTCCTCCCTGACTTCCTTCAGCAGCCTCGGAAACAATCCATCTGGCCCTGGTGACTTATCAACTTTCAAGGATTTCAACCGTTCGAGTACTTCCTCTCTCTTTATGACTATCCCGTCCAATATCTTGCAGTGTTCTTCCTGGACTACTATATTTACATCCTCCCTTTCCTTTGTAAACACGGAGACAAAATATTCATTCAAAACCCTTCCCACAGCCTCTGCATCTGCACACAAGTTTCCATCTCCATCTCTGATAGGTCCCACTTTTTCCTTAACTAACCTTTTAGCATTAATGTATTGGTAAAACATCTTGAGTTATCTTTAACTTTACTTGCTAATCTTTTATCATGCCCTCTATTTGATTTCCTTATTTCCTTTTTTACTTCGTCCCTGCACTTCCTATATTCGTCTAGGTTATCAGCAGTACTTAGTTCTTTGTGCCTATCGTACGCTTTCTTTTTCTGTTTGATCTTCCCCTGTATTCCTCTAGACAACCAGGGAGGTCTAGAATTGGCAGCACCACTCTTATTTTTGTAAGGGATATGTCTACTTTGTACAATTAGGATCTCGCTTTTTCGTGCTTCCCACTGGTTTTCCACTGTTTTACCCTCCAGCAGTGCTGTCCAGTCCACCTCAGCCAAGTCCCTTCTCATTTCTTCAAAACTGAATTGTGATCACTATCCCCGATATGATCGCCAACTGTCACTTCACCCACTTGCCCTTCTTCGTTCCCCAAGACTAGGTTTAGAATTGCATCTCCTCTTAGTGGGTTTGTCACTAATTAGTTGAAAATATTTTCCTGGACACACTGCATGAATTTTTCTCCCTCAGTGCCCCTTATATTTTTTGAATCCCAGTTGATATTAGGTTAGTTGAAGTCTCCTGCTATTATTGTCCTCTTGTTCTTACAAGCAGAAATTTGCCTACATATTTGTTCTTCTATCTCCCTTTCACTACTTGGGGGTCTGTAGTATACACCCAGTAGTGTGACTGTCCCTTATTTATTTCTAAGCTCAATCCATAAAGCCTCGTTTGTTGGCCCATTTAGTATATCATCCCTTCTCACAAATGGAATTGATTCTTTAACCATTAGTGCTATCCCCCTCCTTTTTTATCATCTACTCTATCGTGTCTGAAGACTCTATAACCAGGGATATTAAGCTGCCAGTTTTCTCCCTCCTTTAGCCAGGTCTCCGTTATTGCAATGACATCCTGCTGCCATGTGTCTACCTGTGTCCTTAACTCATCTACCTTGTTTGTAATACTCCTTGCATTGAAGTATAAACAGTTTAACCCCGTCAATTTCCCTTGCTGGATACTTTTTAAACTTTGCTTCTCCTGTAACTCTATGTCTATCACAATGTCCCTAGCTAATGTTCTACCTCCATTTTTCTGATCTGAATCTGACCTATTTAACCCTACTCCTGGGATCCCCCTGCCACACTAGTTTAAATACACCCCAACAGAACTAGCAAAAGCCCCCGCAAGGACATTGGTCCCAGCTCTGCCTGGGTGCAGCCCGTCCGGTTTGTACAGGTCCCACCTTCCCCAGAACCAGTCCCAGTGCCTCAAGAATCTGAATCCCTCCCGGCTACACCATCTCTCCAGCCACGTGTTCATTTGATCTATCCTCTTATTCCTGCTCTTGCTAGCACGTGGAACTGGGAGTAATCCTGAGATTACTACATTTGAGGTCCTGCATTTTAATTTATCTCCTAACTCCCTGTACTGAGCTTGCAGGTCCTCATTCCTTGGTTTACCAATGTCGTTGGTACTGATGTGTACCACGACCACTGGCTGTTTACCTTCCCTCCCCAGAATGACCTGTAGCCGCTCCGTGACATCCCAGACCCTGGCACCAGGGAGGCAACATACCATCCTTGATTCACGTTTGTGGCCACAGAAGCGTCTGTCTGTGCCCCTAACTATTGAATCCCCTATCACTATAGCCCTGCCACTTGTTTTCCTCCTGCCCCTCTGAGCAGCAGAGCCACCCACAGTGCCGTGAACTTGGCTGTTGCTGCTTTCCCCTGAGAGGCCATCCCCCTCCCAACAGTATCCAAAGTGGTATATCTGTTAGAGAGGGGGATGACCACAGGGGACTCCTGCACTACCTTCCTGAGCCTTTTACTGTTTTGATGGTCACCCATTCCCTTTCTGCCTGTGTAATCTTCATCTGCGGTGTGACCACCTCACTAAACGTGCTATCCACGACTTGCTCAGCATCGTGGATGCTCCACAATGAGTCCACCCGCAGCTCCAGCTCCGAAATCCGGTTAGCTAGAAGCATTTGGACACACCTCCCGCACACATGGTCAACAGGGATACTGGAAGTGTCCCTCATTTCCTACATCCTGCAGGAGAAGCATATCATGGGTCTGAAATCTCCTGCCATGACATCTCTCTTGATTAAGCTAGTTACTCCCTTTAAAAATACGCTAGCTCGGGGCCTTATTTATGTTAACTAGGAAACTTGTTTCTTGACTAATTATACTTGTACAGTACTACTCTATACTTTTTATTTTAGCTCCTACCTCAGTATTAAGAAATGAATTACTTTAATAGATTGAAAAAAAATCTCACCAGGATTTACTCACCAATCAGCTGCTTTTTGAAAAATCCACTTTCAGAAGAGTGTCCCTCGCAGGTCTGGTGCATTCCTGAAGGAAGTGCCTCTCCCTCTCTTTTTTTTCTTTGAGGAGGAGGGAGGGATGGAAACACTACAGCAATGTAATGTTTGGGGCTATTCCGTTCTTTGACAGTGGGTCCTCCTTGATCCCCTTCTGAGTCACGGTGTCTGCGGTGACTTCTCCCAGAATGCTTAAGTCACTTCTCACTACTACCCTCTTTTAGATGCTCTTCCTCCTGTTGAGTGCAAGAGTCCTTCTCCTCAATCCCCTTCTGAGTCACGGTGTCTGCAGTGACTTCTCTTAGAATGCTTCAGTCACTTCTTGCTACAGCCCTCTTTTGGATGCTCTTCCTCCTGTTGAGTGCAAGCGCCCTTCTCCTCAATCCCCTTCTGAGTCAGTGTCTGCAGTGACTTCTCTTAAAATTTTTTTTTTTTTTTGTAAAAATATACTTTATTCATAAATTATCTTCAATCACATTCAAAACCATTTCAAAAACAACATTACAAGGGTACAATCCAGGTTAAACTTTTACAAAATGTATCACCAGGTGCATCAGTACAAACAATATTACAGTCATTTACAGCCTTTCATTTTGATCTGTACAGCCCGAGGGGCTCTAAACAGTTCCCAGTCTCTCGGTGCGCTGTGGTAGAAAGGTCTTAGACAGCGACCCTTCCCCATTGCGCCTTTGCGGCAGCTGCCCCAAGCTTTAGTGCGTCCCTCAGCACGTAGTCCTGGACTTTGGATTGTGCCAGTCCGCAACAATCGGTCGGGGACAACTCTTTGTGCTGGAAGACCAACAAGTTTCGGGCAGACCAAAGCACCTCTTTCACCGAGTTGATGATCCTCCAGCTGCAGTTGATGTTTGTCTCGGTGTGTGTCCCTGGGAACAGCCCGTAGAGCACAGAGTCCTGTGTCACAGAACTGCTCGGGATGAACCTCGACAGCAACCACTGCATCTCTCTCCAGACTTTCTTTGCAAAGGCACAATCCACAAGGAGGTGAACAACGGTCTCTTCCCCACCACAGCCACCTCGAGGGCAACGTGCAGAGGGGGTGAGCCTCCTGGCGTGTAGGAAGGATCTGACGGGGAGGGCCTTTCTCACCACCAGCCAAGCTACGTCTTGGTGCTTGTTGGAAAGTTCTGGCGATGAGGCATTCTGCCAAATGACTTTGACAGTCTGCTCGGGGAACCATCCCACAGGGTCCACCCTCTCCTTTTCCCTCAGGGCCTCTAGGACGTTACGTGCTGACCACTGCCTGATGGACTTGTGGTCAAAGGTGTTTTTCTGCATAAATTTTTCCACCAGGGACAGGTGGTACGGCACGGTCCAACTACTTGGAGCGTTCCGCGGCAGCGTGGCCAGACCCATCCTTCGCAACACCGGGGACAGGTAGAACCTCAGCACGTAGTGACACTTGGTGTTTGCGTACTGAGGGTCTACGCACCGCTTGATGCAGCCACACACAAAGGTGGCCATCAGTATGAGGGCGATGTTGGGCACGTTTTTTCCCCCTTTATCTAGAGGCTTGTACATCGCGTCCCTGCGGACACGATCCATTTTCGACCTCCAGATAAAGCGGAAGATGGCTCGAGTGATCGCCATCGCGCAGGAGTCTGGAATGGGCCAGACCTGCGCCACGTACAGCAACAGCGAGAGTACCTCACACCTGATGACCAGGTTCTTTCCCGCAATGGAGAGGGAGCGTCGCTCCCACATGCCCAGTTTCCTTTTCACCATAGCCACTCGCTCCTTCCAGTTTCTAATGCATGCCCCGGTCCCTCCGAACCATATCCCCAGCACCTTCAGGCCGTCAGTCCTGACAGTGAAGGGGACAAAGGATCGGTCAGCCCAGTTCCCAAAGAACATGGCCTCGCTCTTCCCACGATTTACCTTGGCTCCCGAGGCCAGTTCGAACTGGTCGCAGATGTGCATCAGTCTGCGCACCGACAGCGGATCCGAGCAGAAGACGGCGACGTCGTCCATGTACAGGGAGGCTTCTCTTAAAATGCTTCAGTCACTTCTTGCTACCGCCCTCTTTTGGATGTTCTTTCTCCTGTTGAGTGCAAGCGCCCTTCTCCTCAATCCCCTTCTGAGTCACGGTGTCTTCGATGACGTCTCCCAGAATGCTTCAGTCACTTCTCACTACCGCCCTCTGTTGGAGCCCCAGATGGAGAACAGACTCGGGGCAGGAGACTCCCATCTTAGGGGCTAAACTGGTGCTGTGTGGCCCTGACAGTGGTCATAGTTGTAAATGAGAGACTGCACAGATTATGTGACAGTGAGCAGCTCCACAGTGTGTTTTACAGAACTATAACACACGCTCAGTATTCCTTAGGGCAAGTGAACTGGATTGTCCGATGCCCAGGTATTGATTTCAATGGGAAAGATTCTGGATCATATTGTACACCATGAGGTGGTCCCTGTGATGCTACATTCAACAGGAGTGACATCACCAAGTACCCGGCAAGGCAAAAACAGAGGCAAGGTACAAAAAGCTGTTACATCAAGTTATTGAGTTGGGCATAAAATTAGATGGAGGACCAGATCACTGGGAACAAATTTATATTCCAAACAGAAACACACCCAGAGGTAAGAGGGGGGCAATAGATAATTTAGCAACAGGATTTAATACTGGAGTTTCAGTGGTAAATAGCATAGATCTGGCCACAATAAATGGTGCAATTAGAAATCTTAAAATACAACTGAAAAATGTTCTCCGTGAAGGGAACATCAATCAGGACACTCAATTCTGGGACGATCTGGTGATAACAATCCACTTGAAGGAAATAATGAGTGAATTAGAGAATCATGCAAATAACAATCAATGAATAAATGAGGGAAGACCAGAATGCTTCGATAGAAGCAACTCAAAATGATGCGTGTGTTATGTATAGACTCTTGGCTGGTAGAACAAGCTCGAGAGAATGTGAGACAGATACATGAGGGTAAAGTCCCCTCATGGTTCACTATTGAACGCTTAACTTCCCTGTCAAAGTATAAAAATAGTACCCCAGCCTGCCAATTCAGGGGGTTGGTTCAGTCTGACCCTGTCCAGGTCAAATGTGAAACTACTAATTGGACCATCACCGGATTAATTTGTATCTACCAGTAGTGATGTGTGGGACTGGACCATTGCCAATATATCATGTAGAAAACATAGGATTGATTTGGGATGGCAGTCATATACAATAGCACAGTACCCCTCCATATGCAGTAAATTTGGGAGATTATATATTGGGAACTCGGCTGGAAGGGTGTAACACATGGAGACAGGTGGTTGTGTGCCCGCAGGAGAGAAGCAACATGTGGGTTTAATAAAACATAAGTAAATTGTACAATGGAAGCTGTTAGAGCTGATTTGAAGCCGACACAATCTGCATAAATAGGAGAGGGAGAATACTGTGTTACCACTATAGGAAAAGAATATAATTATGGATACGAAAATCCATGGCCTGATTTAAGGCAGATGGGAGACACCACCAAAAGATCCATATGGCAAAGTCTATGAACCTTGCAGTGTCTGTGAGGAGAATTGATAAGAACTCGTGTTTTCCAGACTCATGTTTTCCAGACTCATGTTTGACAAACTCTTAAGAACATCTGAGTAAAGCCGCAAAAGGCTGAATGGGGCCAGAAATTTGTCTTAAAGGGATACTGCTTCCAGGATTCGGGATGCAGCGGGGGTGGATTAGTCAACCACTGAAGACTAAGGAGGAAGAACATCAACGTGACTGGTCAAAGAGTCCACCCCCATGTAAGGTTACCCTGAGATTTGGTAATATATGTGCCAAAGGGGAAGTTTACCAATTTAGGCTCCTGTTGTGGAACAGACCAATTTGGGGTTATTGTTTGTACTTTAAAAAATTATCTTTCTTCTTCTGAGATATATGTAAGCGTGTGCTTTCTCCTTTCAATAAAGTTATATTTCCTTCTTTCTTCTTGATTCTTTATTTTTATATTATCAGTTATAATTGTTTTATCATTTTTATTATAATAATTATTATTCAATATTCAGTAAAATTGTTTTAATACATTACCTGGCACTGTCACTCATTCCTGTTACACCCACACTATGGATCCAAACCTAACTGCGACTCCCCAAAGTCATTACAGAACCATTCTGATGAATCTTTTCTGCATCTTCTCTAATGTCTTCACATGCTTTCAAAAGTCTGGTGCTGAACGCAATACTCCAATTGAGGCCAAATCAGTGTTTTATATGGGTTTAACATAACATCCTTGCTTTTGTACTCTATGCCCTGTTACGGACCATGTTGGGAGGAATGCGCCATTATTCCTAGCCCCACTTCTCCATCCACAGGTTGCAATAATAGCTTAAATCACCAAAATGGCTAATTCTTTAACTTTGACACTGCTATACCCAGCAAAAAGACTTTAACCAGGCTTCTTTCAATAATCGCAAAGTAATTTACTTATTATAAAACAAACTTATTTTTAAAACAAGTTACAAATCTGGTTAACATACAATTTGTAATTTTGAAGTGTAAAGATCTCCCCTTTTTAAACAAAAACAGATATCCTAACATCCATGCACTCACACACAAACACAGACACAAAACAAGATGAAACAAACATGGTCTCTGCAGAGGCTGGAGCATGAAAACGTTTTTTAAAAGGATAAAGTTCAAAAAGTTCTCAACTCTGTTGTTCTGACAGAATTATGGTCACATTCGATCTGGAAGTCCTTTCAGATGGATCCTTGGCGACACACTGTCTTTGATAACTCTCACTTGTCACAACCTGTAGACTTTCAAAATACAGATGAGTTACTCTGATGAGAATTTTCTGACTGAGGGTTAGCTCACTCCAGGCTGCATGAAATACAAGGAAGAGATAGAGATAGATAGAAAGAGAGAGAGAGTTTTCCGTTTGCAGCCTGCCTCCAAGGCACACTCACTCTCTAGCCCTGAGTTCCAAAAAGAATAAAATGTTCAGAGAATACATCTTTCATGGCAGGTGTTTCCAACCAAGCAGCAAGAGTCTCTAGGCTGGCAACAGCAGTTCTTCTTTATAACTCAGATAAACAAAGTATTCCTTCTCTCACCAGGTGTCCCTCCTGGGGAACTAGCTGTTGACCTGTGTTTTTATTTTAAATGGCATTCTCACAGTCCAGAATTAAACTTGTAGATTTTAGGTGCAAGTCAGGAGGGAAGAGTGTGCAAAATTCAATATCCTTCCAATTTTCCAAAAGGGGGTTCCTCACAGCCCCTATTGATAAAGCCAAGTATACTTTATGCTTTATTAACTGCCATCTCAACCTGTCCTGGCACCTTCAATGATTTATGCACAAACACCACCAGGTCCCTCTGCTCCTGAGCTTGCTTTAGAAGTATACCTAGCAGTGCATTCTCCCAATATGAATCACTTCACTCTTCTCTGCATTAAATTCCATCTGCCACTTGTCCGTCCATTTCACCAACCTGTCTATACCCTTTTGAAGTTCTACACTATTCCCTGCACAGTTCAAAATACTTCCAAGTTTTGTATCATTCATAAATTTTAGAACTGTGCCCTGTATATCAAGGTCGAGGTCTATTTACATTAGAAAGAGCAAGGGTACCAACACCGATCCCTTCACCTTCCTCCAGTCTGAAAAATATTCATTCACTACTACTCTTTGTTTCCTGTCACTCAGCCAATTTTGTATTCATGTTGTTACTGTCCATTTTATTCCATAAGATATAACATTGTTCACAAGACTGTCAAACATTATCAAATGCCTTTTGGGAGTTTGTGCTCATCACATCAACAGTTTTACCTCATCAATCGCCTCTGTTACCTCATCAAAAAACTCAAGCAAGTTTGTTAAGCACAATTTGTCCTTAACAAATCCATGCTGGCTTTCCTTAATTGCCCCAAATTTGCCCAAGTAACTTTTTTTTTCCAGAACTATAGTTTCTAGAAGTTTCCCCAGCACCGATGTTAAAACGGCTGGCTTGTAGTTGCTGGACTTATCTTTATACTCTTTTTTAAACAAGGGTGTAACATTTACAATTCTCCAGTCCTCTGGCACCACCCCTGAGTCGAAAAGAGATGCAGAAATGTTGGTAGTGTACCACAATTCCACCCTCACTTCCCTTAGTATCTTTGGATGCATCTCATCCGGTCCTGGTGCCTTATCAATATTCAAGTATAGGCATCTTTCCAATACCTCCTCCTTATCAATTTTAAACCTTTAAGTGTCTGAATTACCTTCAATTTCACCATGACCTAGGCAGTACCTTCTTCCTTGGTAAAGACATATGCAAAATATTCATTTAATACCTTAGCTATGCCCTCTGCCTTCATGTGTAAATTTCCTTTTGCTCCTGGATCAGCCCCACTCCTCCTCTTATCACCCTTTTAATATTTATATGCCTCTTGAAGATTTTTGAATTCCCTTTTACATCAACTGCCAGTCTCTTCTCATCTACTCACTTTGCTTCTCTTATTTGCTTTTTCAATTCCCCTCTGAACCTTTTATATTCAACCTGGTTCTCAACTGTATTATCCACCTGGCACCTGTCACAACCACACTTGCTCCACTTAATCTTATTCTTCATCTCTTTTGTCACCCAGTGAGCTCTGGATTTGTTTGCCTACCCTATGCATTTATGTCTGTTGTCAAGCTATCTGTTCATTAAAAGCAGTCCATTGTTGAATTATAGTTTTGCCTGCTAATATTTGACTCCAGTTATCTAGTTCAGGTCCATTCTTACCCCATTGAAGTTGGTTTTCCCCCAGTTAATTATTCTTTTTCTGGGCTGCTCCTTGTCCTTTTCCATAGTCAACCCAAACTTTATGACGCAATGATAACTTTTGCTGTGTTATGTGTATATTCTTTCATGGGATATGGGCATCGCTGGCTACACCCGAGTTTGTTGCACATTCCTAATTGCCCTTGAGATGATAGTGGTAAGCTGCCTTCTTGAACAGCGACAGTCCATCTGGTGTAGGGACATCCACAGTGCTGTGAGAACGGGCATTCTAGAATTTTGATTCAGTGATAGTGAAGAAACAGTGATATAATTCCAAGTCATGTTGGCATGTTGCTTGGAGAGGAAATTGCAGGTGGTGGTGTTCCCATTGCATTTACTGCCCTTGTCTTTCTAGGCACTGGATGTCGCTAGTTTGGGCAGTGCTGTCACAGGAGCCTTGGTTAGTTGCTGCACAGCATCTTGTAGATGGTACACACTGCTGCCACTATGCATCGGTGGTGGAGGGAGTGAATGTTTATGTTGGTGCATGGGCTGCTGATCATGCAGGCTGCTTTGTCCTAAACTGTGTTGAGCTTCCTGAGTGTTGTTGGATTCACCCTCATCCAGGCAACTGGAAAGTATTCCATCACGCTCTTGACTTCTGCCTTTGAGACAATTGTCCTCCAACAAGCACAATCATCTTCCTTTGTGTTAGGTATGTCTTCAACCATTTCCCCTGCTGACACTTGAACTAATTGCCCCACCTTATTCCAAAGAGCCAGAACCAGTAAGGCCTCCTTTCTCAGTAGGTCTGACAGCATCTGCGGAGAGGAACACAGTTAACGTTTCGAGTCCGTATGACTCTTCAATAAACAGTTCTGTTGAAGAGTCATATGGACTCGAAACGTTAACTGTGTTCCTCTCCGCAGATGCTGTCAGACCTGCTGAGTTTTTCCAGGTATTTTTCTTTTTGTTTTTGTTTTGGATTTCCAGCATCCGCAGTTTTTTGCTTTTATGCCTCCTTTCTAATTGGACTGGAAACATGCTGCTATAGAAAATATTCCTGAACACACACTCGGAGTTCTTTCTCCTCTCTGCCCTTCATTCTACCACTATCCAAGTCTATATTTGGATAATTAAAGTCCCCTATTACAACTCCTTCATTCTCTTGCACCTCTTTGCAATTTCCTTGCAAATTTGATCCTCTGCATCTTCCCGCTAGTTGGTGATCATGGATTAAAAATATAATTGCAACTTGTTTTTGTTTCTTAGCTCTAGCCAAATATATTCTGCCCTTGACCCCTCTGAGACATCCTCTCACTCCAGCACTGCAATGGTCTCATTAATCAATAGTGCCAGACTTCCCCTCGTCCTTCTTTTCCTATCTTCCCTGAACACCTTGTATCCAGGGATAATTAATATCCAGTCCTCCCCCTCTCTGAACCAGGTCTCTGTTGTCACCACAACAACATATCACCTGGCTCTCTGCATTGGTAACGTACTAATCGTATTTACCACACTCCACACTTACACACACATGCACAATAACTGTAATTTTGAATTCATTACTTTCCCCCTAACTCTGAACCCACCTTATAACTTACTATTTTGTACTCCAGTGCTATCTGCCTCAGTTAGTATACTGTGCATTGTGGTTTTCTTCTCTAATATTACCACCTACTTCCTACACCTCTGCAAAGTTAACTTAAACCCTCCCAATAGCACTAGCCAATTGTTCTGCCAGGAAATTGTTCATGATTCTCTTTAGGTACAACCCATCCGGGCAGTACAGATCCCAGCTCCCTGCAGGGCAAGCCCAAATGTTGCAGGAAACCATCTCCCATCCTCTTGCACCATCTTTCCAGCCACACATTCATCTGCTTTATCCTTAAATCCTCCTTGGTGCGTGGTGTCGAGAATAATCCAGATATTACTAACTTTGAGGTCCCACTTGTTAATTTCCTACCTAGCTCCCTAAATTCAAACTGCAGGACCAAATCCCTCTTCCTACCTAAGTTGTTGGTACTGTTGTGGACCATGACTGCTGGCTGTTCACCCTCCCCTCAGGGTGCTTTGCACCCAATCAGTGACAGCCTTGACCCTGGCACCAGAGAGACAACATGCCATCTTGGATTCGTATCTGTGACTGTAGAAATGCCTGTCTGTCCCCCTATCAAATCACCCATCACTATTGCTTTTCATGTCTTTTCGTGCCCTCTGTACAGCCAAGCTAACCATGGTGCAATGAGCTTGGCCCTACCTGCGCTGTCTGCTTGAACCGTCATTCTCATCAGTATTCAGGACTGAATAAAGGTTGGGGAGTGGGATGGACTCAGGGGCTCCTGCACTATCTACCTGCTTCTTCTTGACTGCCTGGTCTTACCCATTCCCTCTCTCCCTGCACACACTTAAGCTGCGGGGTGGTCAGCTCCATATATGTGCTATCCACAAAGCTTGCACACCCACAGAATCACTGCATTGTCACCGGATTCTGCTGCTACACAGATGACGCTTCCTGCACTTATGGTTATTTAGGACATGGAAAGCATCCTGGAGTTCCCGTAACAAAGGATGTGCATTCAAGAGGCCGGGGGTGACCTGCCATTCCTCTGTCTATTAGATAATAAACTTGGCTAATACTAATAAACCATCCTACTTTAAAAATGAAGATTCACCAGCTATCCAATTCCCTTCTGTTGATGTCGCTTACATATAGTGAAACTCATTGAATGCCTCGCTTATCAGCTACTTAAAAAAGGATTTCAGTTGCTTAGCCAGATCCCTAACTTTGGAGAAATAGCAACAAAGCTATGATACTCATCAACATATTAACTCATGGTCTTTCTGTCATGTCACAGTGATCTGTGTATCACTTTTTACAATTTCGGGTGCACCCAGTTCCTCTGCCTCTCCGGCTTCTGAACGTTGGTGCTTAGGGGGTGAGAGTGAAGAACTGATCCTGAGGTGTATGAATATAACACAGAGCTACCAGAAATAATTCAGAACAAAAAATCGAAAAGAGGTGGCTGTAATGATAGTAGATGCAGTTGTTTTGAACTTCAAATTTGCTTAGAATCTGGATTTGACTGACTTATTTGGAAAGTAAAAAATGTATGAGCACAATGATGCCTTTGTGCTCGATATTGATTGTCCAACTGTGGTCAGTGATATGACTGTGATGGAAATTGGTTGTCTAACTGTGAGCAGTCATATGTCTGTGTAGGATATTGATTGTCTAACTGTGGATGGAGAAATGCCTGTGTTCGACATTGATTGTGTAACTGCGGACACTGATATGTTTGTGTTGGATATTGATTGTCTAGCTTTGGACGGGGATATGTCTGCGTTGGCTATGGTTTATCTAAATGTGGACAGTGATATCTCTGTGTTGGATATTGAGTGTTTAACTGTGATCAGTGATATGTCCCTGTTCGTATTGATTGTCTAACTGTGGTCAGTGATATGTCTGTGTTGGATGTTGATTAAGTGTGGTAATGAAATATCTGTTTGTACATTGATTGCTTAACTGTGGTCAGTGACATGTCTGTGTTGGAACTTCATTGTCTAACTGTGGCAAGTAACAAATCTGTGTTGGATATTGATTGTCTAACTGTGGTCAGTGATATGTCTGTGTTGGATATTGATTGTTTAACAGTGGTTGCTGCTATGTCTATTTTGGATATTAATTGGCTAACTGTATCAGTGATATGTTTATGTTGGACATTGATTATCAAAATGTGGACAGAGATCTGATTGTGTTGGATATTGATTGTCTAAATGTGGTCAGTGATATATTTATGTTGGATATTGATTGTCTAACTGTGGACAGTGACATATTTGTGTTGGATATAAAGTATCTAACTATGGTCTGTGATATGGCTGTGTTGGATATTGATTAACTGTGGTCGGTGATATTTCTGTAATGGATATTGATTAACTTTGGTGTGTGATATGTCTGTCTTGGATATTGATTGTCTAAAGGTGGTTAATTATGGTCTATGGTCAATTATATCTATGTGTTGGATATTGCTTGTCTAACTGTGGTCAACGATAGGTCTGTGTCAGTTATTTATTGCCATGAAATATCTGTGTTGGATATTGATTGTATAAATTTGGACAGTGATACCTGGGTGTTGGATATTGATTGTCTAACTGTGGTCAGTGATATGTTTGTGTTGGATATGGATTATCAAAATGTGGACAGTGATATCCCTGCTTTGGAATTTGATTGTCTAACTGTGGTAAGAAATGAGTCTGTGTTGGATATTGATTGTCTCACTGTGGTCAGCGATATGTCAGTGTTGGATATTGATTGTCTAACTATGGGCAGTGGTATGCTTGTGTTGGATATTGATTGTCTGGCTGTGGATAATGATACCTCTGTGTTGGATATTGATTGTCTAACTGGACAGTAGTATTCTCTGTTGGATATTAATTATCTAACTATAGTCAATGATATCTGTGTGTTGGATATTGATTGCCTAACTGTGGTCAATTATGTGTCTGTGTCAGATATTGATTACTGTGGCCATGAAATATCTCTTTTGGATATTGATTGTCTGACTGTGGATGGTGATATGCTTGTGGTGGATATTGATTGCCTAAATTTGGACAGTGATATCTCAATGTTTGATGTTGATTCTCTAACTATGGTTAGTGATATGTTTCTCTTGGAGATTAATTATCTAACTGTGGTCAGTGATATCTGTGTGTTGTATATTGATTGTCTAAATGTGGTCAGCGATATGCCAATGTTGGATGATTATTAAGTGTGGTGATGATATACCTGTGTTAGACATTGATTGCTTAACTGTGGTCAGTGACACGTCTGTGTTGGACCTTGACTGTCAAATTGTGGTCAGTGATATGCGTGTGTTGAATATTGATTGTCTAAATATGGACAGTAATACTTCTGTGTTGAATATTGATGGTCAAACTGTGATCATTGTTCTGTCTTTGCTGGATATTGATTGTCTAACATTGGTTTGTGATACGTTTGTGATGGATATTGATCGTATAACTGCGGTTGGTGATACATCTGTGTTGGGTATTGATTGCCTAACTATCATCAGTGATATGTGTGTGTTGGATATTGATTGTCTAAATGTGGTCAGAGATATCTCGAGGTTGGATATTGATTAACCATCATCGATGATATGCCTATGTTTGGATATTGATTGTCTAACTGTGCTCCATGATATGCCTGTGATGGATATTGATTGTCCAACTGTTGTCAGTGATGTGTCTGTGTTGGATATTGATTACTGTGGTCATGATATATCTGTGTTGGACATTGATTGTCTAACCATGGTCAGTGAGATGTAGAGGATGGATAATGATTAACAGTCGTTGGTGATATGTAGAGGTTGGATATTGATTATCTAACTTTGGTATCTGATTTGTCTAAATTGGATATTGGTTGTCTAATTATGGTCAGTGATATCTGCATTTTGGATATTGATTGTCAAACTGTGGTCAATGATATGTCTGTGTCAGATATTGATTACTGTGGTCATGATATATCTGTGTTGGATACTAATTGTCTAAATGTGGTCAGCAATTTGTCCATGTTGGATGTTCATTAAGTGTGGTGGTGATATATCTGTGTTGGACATTGATTGCTTAACTGTGGTCAGTAACATGTCTGTGTTGAACGTTGATTATATTACTGTGGTTGGTGATATGTCTGTGTTGAATTTTGATTGTCTAAAAGTGGTAGGTGACATGTTGATATTCGATATTGATTGTCTAACTGTGGTCGGTGATATGTGTGTGTTGTATTTTGATTGTCAAACTGTGGTCAGTGATATGTGTGTGTTGGATATTGATTGTCTAAATGTGGACAGTAATACTTCTGTGTTGAATATTGATTGTTTCACAGTGGTCAATGATACATCTGTGTTGAATATTGACAGTCAAACTGTGATCATTGATATGTCTTTGTTGGATATTGGTTGTCTAACTGTGGTCAGTGATATCTAGAGGTTGGATATTGATTAACTGTCATCAGTGATATGTCTGCACTGGATATTGATTGTCTAACTGTGGTCAGTGGTATCTGTGTGTTGGATATTGATTGTCTAACTGTGGTCAGTGATATGTCTGTGTTGGATATTGATAGTTAAAGTGTGGTCAATGATATGTCTGTGTTGGTTATTGTTTAACTGTGGTCGGTGATATGTCAGTATTGGATATTAATTAATGGTCATCAGTGATATGTCTGTGTTGGATATTGATAGTCAAAGTGTGGTCAGTGATACGTCTGTGTTGGTTATTGATTAACTGTGGTCGGTGATATGTTTGCGATGGATATCGATCGTATAACTGTGGTTGATGATACATCTGGGTTGGATATTGATTGTCAAACTGTGGTCAGTGATATGTGTGTGTTGGATATTGATTATCTGAATGTGGGCAGTAATACTTCTCTGTTGAATATTGATGGTCAAACTTTGATAATTGATATGTCTTTGTTGGATATTGATTGTCTAACTGTGGTCAGTGATATCTAGAGGTTGGATATTGATTAACCATCATTGTTGATATGCCTGTGTTGGATATTGATTGTCTAAATGTGGTCAGTGATATCTGTGTGTTGGATATGGATTTTCTAAATGTGGTCAGTGATATGCCTGTTTTGGAAATAAATTATCTAACTGTGGTCAGTGATATGACTGTGTTGGATATTGATTACTGTGGTCATGATATATTTGTGTTGGACATTGATTGTCTAACTGTGGTCTGTGATCTGTAGAGGATGCTTGTTGATTAACAGTTGTCAGTGATATGTAGAGGTTGGACATTGATTGTCTAACTTTGGAATGTGTGTATGTCCACGTTGGATATTGATTGTCTAACTGTGGTCAGTTATATGCCTATTTTGGATATTGATTAACTGGTCAGTGATATGTCTGTGCTGGATATTGATTACAGTGGTCATGATATATCTGCATTGGATATTGATCATATAACTGTGGTCAGTGATATGTCTGTGTTGGATATTGATTGTCAAATGTGGTCAGGGATATCTGTGTGTTGGATATTGATTGTCTAACTGTGGTCAGTGATGTGCCTCTGTTTGATATTGATGTTCAAACGGTGGTCAGTGATATGCCTTTGTTGGATATTGATTAACTGTAGTCCGTGATGTGTCCGTGTTGGATATTGATTAACTGTCATCGGTGATATATATATGTTGGGTATTGATAGTCAATGTGTGGTTAGTGAAATATCTGTGTTGGTTGATGATTAATTGTGGTTGGTGATATGCAGGTATTGAATATTAATTAATGGTTGTCAGTGATTTGTCTGTATTGGGTATTGATAGTCAGCGTGGTCAGTGATATGTCCGTGATGGTTATTGATTGTCTAACTGTGGTCAGTGTTATGTCTGTTTTGGATATTAATTATCTAACTGTGGACAGTGATATGTTTGTGTTGGATATTGGTTGTCTAAATTTGGATGGTGATATGCCTGTGTTGGACTTGGATTATCTAAATGTGGGCAGTGATATCTCTGTGTTGGATATTGATTGTCTAACTGTGATCAGTGATATGTTTGTGTTGGGTCTTGATTGTCTAACTGTGTTAATTGATATGTCTGTTTTGGACATTGATTTTCTAACTGTGATCAGTGATATGTCTGCTTGGGATATTGATTGTTTACCTGTGGTCGGTCACATGTTTGTATTGGATATTGACTCATTAACTGTGGTTGGTGATATCTCTGTGATGTATATTGCTTGCATAGCTGTGGTCAGTGTCATGTCTGTGTTGAACATTGATTGTCTTCTGTGGTCAGTGATATGTTTGTGTTGGATGTTGAATGTCTAACTGTGGTTGCTGATATGTTGTGTTGGATATTAATAGCCAAACTGTGGTCGGTGATATGCCTTTGTTGCATATTGATTCTCTAACTAGGGTCATTGATATATCTGTTGGATTTTGATTTTCTAACTGTGGTAAGTGGTAAGCCTGTGTTGGATAATCATTGATTAACAGTGGTCAGTGATATGCCTGTGTTGGACATTGCCTAACTGTGTCAGTCATATGTTAATGTTGGTACTGATTGTCTAACTGTGCTCAGTTATATGTGTGTGTTCGATATTGTTTGTCTAACTGTGCTCAATGATATGCCTGTGCTGTATATTGATTGTCTAAATGTGGACAGTGATACGTCTGTGTTGGATATTGAATGTCTAAATGTGGATGGTGATATTCTGTGTTGGACGTTGATTGTCTAATTGTGGACAATGATACGCCTGTGTTGGATTTTTACGGTCAAACTGTGGTGTGTGATATTTCTGTGTTGGATATTGATTGTCTAACTGTGGTCAATGATATCCGTGTATTGGATATTGATTGTCTAACTATGGACAATGACATGTTTGTGTTGCATATAAAGTATCTAAATGTGGTCCTTGATATGTCTGTGTTGGATATTTATTAACTGTGGTCATGATATATCTGTGTTGGATATTGATTGTCTAATGGTGGTCAGTGGCATGTCTGTGTTGAATATTGATTTTCTAACTGTGGTCAGTGATATGTCTGTGTTGGGTATTGATTACCTAAATATGGTCAGTGATTGCCTGTTTTGGATATTGATGGCTAACTTTGTTCAGTGATATCTGTGTGTTGGATATTGATTGTCTAACTGTGGTCAGCGACATTTCTGTGTTGGATATTGATGTCTAACTGTGCTCGGTGGTATGTCTGCATTGGATATTGATTAACTGTTGTTGGTGATATCACAGTGATGGATACTGAGTAACGGTATTCGGTGATATGTCTCTGTTAAATATTGATTGTCTAACTATGCTCAGAGATATGTTTGTGTTGGATATTGATTGTCTAACTGTAGTCAGTGATATGACTGTTTTGGATATTGATTGTCTAAATGTGGTCATTGATTTGTTTGTATTGTATATTAATTATGTAAATGTGGACAGTGATATGTCAATAATAAAAACAAAAAACTGCGGATGCTGGAAATCCAAAACAAAAACAGAAATACCTGGAAAAACTCAGCAGGTCTGGCAACACTGGGGGAGAAGAACAAAATTGACGTTTCGAGTCCTCATGACCCTTCAACAGAACTAAGTAGAAATAAGAAAGGGGTGAAATATAAGCTGGTTTAAGAGGGGGGGCGGGGAAGAAGGGGGGTGTGTGGGGGGTGGGTGGGGGTTTTGTCCCAACAACCCTCCCACCCTTCTTCCTGCCCTCCCCCCGCCCCTTAAAGCAGCTTATATTTACCCCTTTCCTATTTCTACTTAGTTCTGTTGAAGGGTCATGAGGACTCGAAACATCAATTTTGTTCTTCTCCACCAATGCTGCCAGACCTAGTGATATGTTAGTGTTGGATATTGATTGTCTATCTGTGGACAGTGGTATATCTGTGTTGGATATTGATTGTTTACCTGGGGTCAGTGACATTTCTGGGTTGGATATTGACTGCCTTACTGTGTTCAGCGATATGCCTGTGTTGGATATTGATTAGCTGTTGTTTGTGATATGTCTGTGTTGTGTATTGATTAGTTGTGGTCGGTGATAAGTCTGTGTTCGATATTTATAGTCTAACTGTGAATGGTGATATGTTGTGTTGGATTTTGATTGTCTAACTGTAGTCAGTGACATTTCTGTGTTGGATATTGATGTCTAACTGTGCTCAGTGATATGTCCGTGTTGGATATTGATTAACTGTTGTCGGTGATATCATAGTGATGGATATTGAGTAAAGGTGTTCCGTGATATGTTTCTGTTAGATATTGATTGAATAACTGTGGTCAGTGACATTTCAGTGTTGGATATTGATGTTTAACAGTGCTGGTGATATGCCTGAGTTGGATTTTGATTCGCTAGCTATGGGTAGTGATATGCCTGTTTTTGATACTGATGGTCAAACTGTGGTCAGTGATATGTCTTTGTTGGATATTGATTAACTGCAGTCGGTGATATGTAGCTGTTACATATTGATTAACGGTCGTCGGTGAAATGTCTGTGTTGGATATTGATAGTCAAAGTGTGGTCAGTGATATGTCTTTGTTGGTTATTGATTAACTGTGGTCGGTGATATGTAGGTATTAGATATTGTTTAACGGTCACCGGTGTTATGTTTATGTTGGATATTGATTGTCTAACTTTAGCCAGTGATATGCCTGTGTTGGATATTGATTGTCTAACTGTGGTGAGTGATATGTCTGTGTTGGATATTGATTATCTAACTGTGGTGAGTGATATGTTTGAGATAGAAACAGAGAAACATAGAAACTAGGAGCAGGAGTAGGCCATTCGGCCCTTCAAGCCTACTCTGCCATTCATTATGATCATGGCTGATCATCCAACTCAATAGCCTGCTCCCGCTTTCTCCCCATACCCTTTGATCCCTTTTGCCCCAAGAGCTATATCTAACTCCTTCTTGAAAACATACAATGATTTGGTCTCAACTACTTTCTGTGGTAACAAATTCCACAGGCTCACCACTCTCTGGGTGAAGAAATTTCTCCTCATATCAGTACTAAATGGTCTACCCCATATCCACAGACTGTGACCCCTGGTTATGGACTCCCCCACCATCAGGAACATCCTTCCTGCATCTACCCTGTCTAGTCCTGTTAGAATTTTATAGGTTTCTATGAGATCCCCTCCTCATTCTTCTGAACTCCAGCGAATATAATCCTAACCGACTCAATCTCTCCTCATATGTCAGTCCTGCCATCCCAGGAATCAGTCGGGTAAACCTTTGCTGCACTCCTTCTATAGCAAGTACATCCTTCCTCAGATAAGGAGACCAAAACTTCACACAATATTCCAGGTGTGGTCTCACCAAGGCCCTGTACAATTGCAGCAAGACATCCCTGTTCCTGTACTTGAATTCTCTGTCTATGAAGGCCAACATACCATTTGCCTTCTTTACCGCCTGCTGCACCTGCATGCTTACCATCAGCGACTGGTGTACGCGGACACCAAGGTCTCATTGCACATTCCCCTCTCTCAATTTATAGCCATTCAGATAATAATCTGCCTTCCTGTTTTTGCTACCAAAGTGGACAACCTCACATTTATCCACATTATATGGCATCTGCCATGCATTTGCCCACTCACTCAGCTTGCCCAAATCACACTGAAGCATCTCTGCATCCTCCTCACAGCTCACCCTCCCACCCAGCTTTGTGTCATCTGCAAATTTGGAGATATTACATTTAGTTCCCTCATATAAATCATTAATATATATTGTGAATAGCTGGGGTCCCAGCACCAATCCCTATGGTACCCCCTAGACACTGCCTCCCAATCGGAAAAAGACCCGTTTATTCCTACTCTTTGTTTCCTGTCTGCCGACCAGTTTTCTATCCATCTCAATATACTACTCCCAGTCCCATGCACTTTAATTTTACACGCCAATCTCTTATGTGGGACTTTGTCGAAAGCCTTCTGAAAGTCCAACTGAACCACATCCACTGGTTCCCCCCATCAACTCTACTCGTTACATCCTCGAAAAATTCCAGTAGAAATGTCAAGCTTGATTTCCCTTTCATAAATCCATGCTGACTCTGTCTGATTCTGCCACTGTTTTCCATGTGCTCAGCTATTAAATCTTTTATAATGGACTCTAGAATTTTCCCCACTACTGACATTAGGCTGACTGGTCTATAATTCCCTGTTTTCTCTCTGCCTCCCTTTTTAAATAGTGGGTTTACATTAGCTACCCTTCAATCTGTAGGAACTGTTCCAGAGTCTATAGAATCTTGGAAGATGACCACCAATGCATCCACTATTTCTAGGGCCACTTCCTTAAGTACTCTGGGATGTAGATTATCAGGCCCTGGGGATTTATCAGCCTTCAATCCCATCAATTTCCCCAACAACATTTCCCTACTAATACTGATTTCTTTCAGTTCCTCCCTCTCATTAAACCCTGTGTTCCCCAACATTTCTGGTATTAATTATCTAACAGCGGACATTGATATGTCTGTGTTGGAAATTGATTGTAAACTGTGGTCAGTGCTTTCTTTGCATTGGATATTGATTGTCTAACTGTGGTCAGTGATATGTCTGTGTTGGATATTGATTAACAGGTCAACGATACAACTGTTTCGGATATTGGTTACCTGTGGTCATGATATATCTGTGTTGGATATTGATTATCTACATGTAGTCAGTGTCATGAATGTGTTGGATATTGATGTCTAACTGTGGTCAGGGATATGCCTGTGTTGGATATAGTTTAACTGTGCTCTGTTATATCTCTGTGATGGATATCGATTAACGGTCTTCGATGACATGTCGCTGTTGGATATTGATGGCCTAACTGTAGTCAGTGATATGACTGTTTTGGATATTGATTGTCTAAATGTGGTAATTGATATGTTTGTGTTGTATATTAATTATCTAAATATGGAGAATGATATGTTTGTGTTGGATATTGATTGTCGAACTGTGGTCAGTGCTACGTAGAGGTTGGATACTGACTAACCATCGTTGGTGATATGTCTGGGTTGGATATTGATTGTCTAACTGTGCTATGTCATAGGTCTTTGTCGGATATTGCTTGTCTAACCGTGGCCAGTGATATCTGTGTGTTTGATACTGATTGTCTAACTTTGGCCAATGATACATAGAGGTTGGATATTGATTAACCATCATCGGTGATATGTCTGTTTTGGATATTGATTCTGTAATGGTAGCATGTGATGTCTATGTGTCGATATTGATTGCCTAAATGTGTCAGTGATATGAGGTGTTGGATATTGACTGGTCTAACTGTGCTCAGTGATATTTCTGTGTTGGATATTGACTGTCTAAATTTAGACAGTGATATCTGTGTGTTGGATATTGATTGACTAATTGTGGCTGATGATACGTCTGAGTTGGATTTTGATTCACTATCTGTGGACACTGATATGCTTGTTTTTGATATTGATGGCCAAACGGTGGTCAGTGATATGTCTTTGTTGGATATTGATTAACTGCAGTTAGTGATATGTTGCATATTGATTAACTGTCATCGAAGATATGTCTGCGTTGGATATTGATGGCCAATGATACATCTTTGTTGGATATTGATTAACTGCAGTTGGTGGTGGGAAGGTGTTGGACATTGATTAACTTGGTCATGATATACCTGTGTTTGAGATGGATATTAATTATCTATCTGTGGACATTCATGTGCCTGTGTTGGATATTGACTGTTTAAATTTGTTCAGTGATGTGTCTGTGTTGTATATTGATTGTCTAACTGTGGTCAGTTATATGTTTGTGTTGGGTGTTGACGACTGTGGTCATGATATATCTGTATTGGATATTGATTGTCTAAATGTAGTCAGTGGCATGTTTGTGTTGGATATTGATATCTAACTATGGTCAGGGGGATACGTTCATGTTCAATATTGATTAACTGTTGTTGGTGATTTCTCTGTGATGGATATCGATTAACGGTCTTCGGTGACATGTCTCTGTTGGATATTGATTGCCTAAATATGGAGAGTAATATGTCTTTGTTGGATATTGATTGTCTAACTATGGTCTGTGATCTGTTGAGCTTTCATAGAGATTGTCTAATTGTGGACAGTGATATCTCTGTGTTGGATATTGATTGTCTAACTGTGGACAGTGATAGGTTGTGTTGGATATTGATTATTTAACTTTGCACATTGACATGTCTGTTTTGGATATTGATTGTCTACCTGTGATCAGTATTATGTCTGTGTTGGATATTGATTGCCTAACCATAGTCAGTGATATGTCTACACTGAATATTGATTGTCTAACTGTGGTCGGTAATGTGTGTGTTGGAAATTGATTATCTAACTGTGGAAAGTGATATGTCCATGTGGGACATTGATAATCTAAATGTGGACAGTGATATGTGTGTAGTAGATATCGATTTTGTAACTGTGGTTGGTAATACATCTGTGTTCGAATTTGATTTTCTAACTGTGGTCAATGCTGTGTCTATGTTGGATATTGAGTAACAGTAGTCAGCACTATGACTGTGATTGATATTGATTGACTTTCTGTGGTCGCTGATATGCCTCTGTTGGATATTGTTTAACAGTGGTCAGTGATAAGTCTGTGTTCGATATTGATTATCTATTTGTGGACATTGATATGTTTGTTTGGATATTGATTGCCTAACTGTGGTCAATGATATGCTTGTGTTGGATATTGCTTGTGTAAATGTGATCGGTGATATGTCTGTGTTATATAGTCATTTTCTAAATGTGGACAGTGCAAGCTCTGTGTTGGATATTGATTATTGAAAAGTGGTCAGTATTATTTTTGTCTTCGATATTGATCATCTCACTGTGGTCAGTGATATGTTTTTTTATATTGATTGTCGAATTGTGGCCAGTAGTATGTCTGTGTTGGATATTGATTAACTGTGTCCAGTGATCTGTATGTGTTGGATATTGCTAATCTAACTGTGTACACTGATATGTCTATGTTGGATATTGATTGCCTAAATGTGGTCAGTGATAGGTTGTGCTGGATATTGATAGTTTATCCCTGTGTAGCGATATATCTGTCTTGAATATTGATTATCTATCTGTGGTCTGTGATATGTCTGTGTTGGATATTGAGTATCCATCTGTGGTCGGTGATATATCGGTGACATGTTATGTTGGATATTGATTAACTGTGGTCGGCGATAAGTCTGTGTTTGATATTGATTGTCTAACTGTGGTCAGTGATATGTCTGAGTTGGATACATATATTTAATGTGTTTGGTGATTTGTCTATGTTGGATATTGATTATTTAACTGTGGACATTCATGTATCTGTGTTGGATATTGATTGTCTAACTGTGGTCGGTGCTATGTCTGTGTTCGATATTCAATGTCTAACTGGTCGGTGGTATGTCTGTGGTCGATATTTATTATCCAACAGTTATGTCTGTCTTGGATATTGATTGTCTAACTGCGATCGATGATATGTCTGTGTTGGATATTGATTATCTAACTATGGGGAGTGATCTGTCTCATTTGGATATTTATTGTCTAACTGCGGTCGGTGATATATCTGTGTTGGAAATTGATTATCTAACTTTGGACAGTGATATTCCTGTGTTGGATTCTGATTGCCAAACTGTGGTCTGTGACCTGTCTGTTTTGGTAATAATTATTTAACTGTTGCCCGTGATATATCTATATTGGATATAGATTTTCAAACTGGGGATACTGATATGTCTCTATTGGAGACTGATTGTCTAACTGTCGTCAGTGATGTGTCTGTCTTTGCTAATAGTTTTCTAACTGTGGTCTGTGATATGTGCCTGTTGGATATTGATTAACTAACTGTGGACATTGATATGCTTGTGGTGGATATTGATTGCCTAACTGTGAACAGTGGTATGTCTATGCTGGATATTGATTGTCAAGCTGTGGTCAGTGATATGGTTGAGTTGGATATTGATATTTTAACCCTGTATAGTGATATGTCTGTGGAGGATATTGATTGCCTAACTACAAACTGGTGATATGTCGGTGTTAGATATTGATTGTCTAACTGTGGTCAATGATCTGGCTGTGTTGAGTATTGATTATCAAACTGTGATCGGTGATATGTCTGTGTTTGATACTGATTGTCTAACTGTGGTCAGAGATATGTCTATGTTGTATATTTATGAAATATTTTTGGTAATCTGCCTGTGTTGGATATTGATTATTTAACTGTGGACATTGATATGTCTTTTTTGAATTTTGATTGTCTAACTGGTCAGTGATGTGTCTTTGTTGGATATTCATTATTTAGCTCTGTCTAGTGATATGTCTGTTTTGGAAATTGATTGACAGCGGTCAGCGATGTGTCTGTGTTTCGTAATCATTGCCTAACTGTGGTCGGTGGTATGCCTGTGTTGGATATTTATTATCTAACAGTTATATCTGTCTCTCTGGATATTGATTATCCAACTGTGGTGGGTGATATGCCTGTGTTGGGTATTTATTATCTCACTGTGGACAGTGATCTGTCTCTTTTGGATATTGATTGACTAACTTTGGTCAGTGATATATCTGTGCTGGATATTGACTGCCTACCTATGGTGTATGATCTGTCTGTGTTGGGTATTGATTATTTAACAGCTGTCCATGATATATCTGTATTGGGCAGTGATATGTCTGTATTGGAGATTGATTGTCCAACTCTGGTCAGTAATGTGTCCGTATTTGCTATTGATTGCCTAACTGTGGTCAGTGATATGTGTCTGTTGGAGATTGATTGCATAACGGGTGTTCAATATTATGCCTGTGTTGGATTTTGATTGCCTAACTGCGGTCAGTGACATGTCTGCGTTGAATATTGATTGTCTAACTGTGGTCATTAATGTTTCTGTGTTGGAAATTGATTATCTAACTGTGGAATGTGATATGTCCGCATGGGATATTGATCATCTAAATATGGACAGTGCTTTGTGTGTGTTAGATATTGATTTTCTAACTGTGGTTGGTGATATGTCTGTAAGCGAATTTGATTTTCTAACTATGGTCACTGCTGTGTCTGTGCCGGTTATTGATTAACAGTGGTCAGCAACATGTCTGCGTGTGATATTAACTGACTAACTGTGGTCACTGACATGTCTCTGTCGGATATTCTTTAACAGTGATCGGTGATAAGTCTGTGTTGGATATTCATTATTTATCTATGGACATTGGTATGTTCATTTGGATATTGATTGTCTAACTGTGGTCAATGATATCTTCGTGTTGGATATTGATTGCAAATGTAACCGGTGATAGGTCTCTGTTATGTAGTCAATGCCCAACTGTGGACAGTGCAATGTCTGTGTTGGATATAGATTTTCTAATAGTGGTCAGTGATATATCAGTCTTTGATATTGACCATCTCACTACAATGTCAGTGATATGTTTCTGTTTGATATTGTCGAATTGTGGCCAGTGTTATGTTTGTGTTGGATATTGATTAACTGTGTTCGGTGATCTGTCTGTGTTGGATATTGCTGACCAAACTGTGGTCAGTGATAGGTTGTGTCGGATATTGATAGGTTAACCTTATATGGGGATATATCTGTGTTGAATATTGATTATCTAACAGTGGTCCATGATATGTCTATGTTGGATATTGAGTACCTAATTATGGACAGTCATCGGTATCTATTAGATATTGATTATCTAAATGTGGTCGGTGATATGCCTGTGTTGCAAATTGATTATCTAACTTCGGCCAGTTATATATCTGTGTTGGATATTGATTAACTGTGGTCAGTGATCTGTCTGTGCTGGTTATTGATAGTCTAACTGTGGTCAGTGATATTGCTGTGTTGGATATTGATTAGTTAACTGTGGACATTGATATATCTGTGTTGGATATTGATTGTGTAACTGTGGCCAGTGATATGTCTGTGTTGGATATTGATTACTTAGTTCTGTATAGTTATATGTCTGCTTTGGATATTGATTGTCTGACAAAGGTCGGTGATACGTCTGTGTTGGAAATTGATTATCTAACTTTGGACAGTGATAGATCTGTGTTGGATATTGATTGTCTAAATGTGGTCAGTGAAATGCCTGTGTTGGATACTGATTATCTAACTGTGGACAGCGATATGTCTGAGTTGGATATTGATGTTTCAATGTGGTCAGTGATATGTCTGTGTTGGATATTGATTATCTAACTGTGGACAGAGTGATGTCTTTGTTGAACTTGATTCACTGTGTTTGGTTATCTGTATGAGTTGGATATTGCTTATCTAACTCTGGACATTGATATTTCTGTGTTGGAAGCTGGTTGCCTAACTTTGTGGTCAGTGACATGGTTGTGTTGGATGTTGATTGTTTAGCACTGCAGTCAGTGATATGTCTGTGTTGGATATTGATTGTCTGATTGTGGTCGGTGATATCTCTGTGTTGGACATTGATTGTCTGAATGTGGCCGGTGATATCTCTGTGTTGGATATTCATTGTCTAACTGTGGTCAGCGATATGTCTATGGAGGATATTGATTGTCTAACTGTGTACAGCGATATGTTGGTGTTGGATATTGATTGTCAACCTGTGGCTGTGATATGTCTGTGTTTAATATTGATTATTTAACAGTTATCCATGATATATCTGTATTGGACATTGATTATCCAACTGTGGACAGTAATATGTCTGTATTGGAGATTCATTGTCTAACTCTCATCAGTGATGTGTCTGTGTTTGCTATTGATTGCCTAACTATGATCTGTGATATGTGTCTGTTGGAGGTTGTATAACTGTGGTCAGTATTATGCCTGTGTTGGATTTTGATTGCCTAACTGCAGTCAGTGATATATTTGTGTTGGATATTGATTGTGTAAATGTGGTTGGTGATATGTATGTGTTGGTTAATCATTGTCCAACTGTGCGCAGTGGGAAGAGCCAGGATTTGAAAAGGAGCGCGAGAGGAGCCGGCAGTTGAAGAGAAGCGCGAGAGGAGCTGGCAGTTGAAAAGGAGCTGGGAGAGCAGGGGTGACTGAAAGAGTTTGGTGAGGAGGGAACGAAGTGGTCCTTTGAGTGCCGTGAGTAGGGCCGGGTAAGCATTTACTACTTTTATTGCTTATAGTTTTTAAGGTCTTATTTTGTAGTTCATCATTTGTAGGGGCCAAATTCTGTAACAACGAAGAGCAGGGAAGAAGGGCCCGAGAGTAATTGACATTATTTGATATTGTGTATCTTCCAAAAGGTTTAATTTAATTTAAAGGAGTAAGTCATGGCAGGAGAGCTCAAAGCCATGATGTGCTCCTCCTGCTCTATCTGGGAAGCCGGGCACATTTCCAGTGCCCGGGGCAGCATGTGTGCAGGAAGTGTCTCCAGCTGCAGCTCCTGGAAGCCTGGGTTTTGGAGCTGGAGCAGCGGCTGGGGACACTGTGGAGCATCTGCAAGGTAGAGAGTATTGTGAATAGCACGTATAGAGAGGTGATCACACCACAGGCTAAGAGTCCACAGGCCGGAAGGGAATGGGTGACCATCAGGCAAAGCAAGAGGACTAGGCAGGCAGTGCAGGAATCTCCTGTGGCTATTCCCCTGCAAAACAGATTTAGATACTGTTGGGGGGAATAGTCTCTCATGAGAAAGCAGCAACAGCCAAATTTGTTGCACCACGGTTGGCTCTGCTGCACAGGGGAGGAGTAAAAAGTTTGGGAATGCAATAGTTATAGGGGATTCAACTGTAAGGAGAATAGATAGGCATTTCTGTGGCCGCAAACGAGACTCCAGGTTGGTATGTTGCCTCCCTGGTACTAGGGCCAAGGATGTCTCAGAACGACTAGAGGACATTCTGAAGGGGGAGGGAACAACCAGTGGTGTTGGATTTTGACGGTCAAACTGTGGTGTGTGATATTTCTGTGTTGGATATTGATTGTCTAACTGTGGTCAGTGATATCCGTGTGTTGGATATTGATTGTCTAACTATGGACAATGACATGTTTGTGTTGGATATAAAATATCTAGCTGTGGTGATTGATGTGTCTGTGTTGGATATTGATTGTCTAACAGTGGTCAGTGGCATGTCTGTGTTGAATATTGATTTTCTAACTGTGGTCGGTGATATGTCTGTGTTGGATATTGATTGTATAACTGTTGTCAGTGATTGCCTGTGTTGGATATTGATTGGCTAACTTTGTTCAGTGACATTTCTGTGTTGGATATTGATGTCTAACTGTGCTCGGTAATATGTCCGTGTTGGATTTTGATTAACTGTGGTTGATGAAATCACAGTGATGGATATTGAGTAAATGTGTTCGGTTATATGTCTCTGTTAAATATTGATTGTCTAACTGTGGTCAGTGATATGACTGTTTTGGATATTGATTGTCTAATTGTGGTCATTGATATGTTTGTATTGTATATTAATTATGTAAATGTGGACAGTGATATGTTAGTGTTGCATATTGATTGCTATCTGTGGACAGTGGTATATCTGTGTTGGATATTGATTGTTTAACTGTAGACGGTGATATGTCTGTGTTGGATATAAAGTATCTAAAGTGGTCAGTGATATGTCTGTGCTGGATGCTGATCAAGTATGGTCATGATATATCTGTGTTGGGTATTGATTGCTTAACTGGTCAGTGACATTTCTATGTTGGATCTTGATTTTCTGACTGTGGTCAGTGACATGTCTGTCTTGGATATTGATAATCTCACTCTGGTTATTGAACTTTCTGTGTTGGCTATTGATTTTCTAACTGTTGTCAGTGACATGTCTGTTTTGAATTGTCTAACTGTTGGCTATTGATTAACTGTGGTCAGTGATATGTAGGTATTGCATATAGTTTAACGGTAACCGGTGATGTATCTATGACTGTTTTGGATATTGATTGTCTAAATGTGGTAATTGATATGTTTGTGTTGTATATTAATTATCTAAATATGGAGCGTGATATGTTTGTGTTGGATATTGATTGTCGATCTGTGGTCAGTGCTACGTAATGGTTGGATACCGACTAACCATCATTGGTGATATGTCTTGGTTGGATATTGATTGTCTAACTGTGGTATATGATAGGTCTGTGTTGGATATTGCTTGTCTAATTGTGATCAGTGATACATAGATGTTGGATATTGTTTAACCATCATCGGTGATATGTCTGTGTTGGATATTGATTCTCTAATGGTGGTATGTGATGTGTTAGTGTGGATATTGATTGCCTAAATGTGTCAGTGATATGATGTGTTGGATATTGATTGGTCTAACTGTCCTCAGTGATATCTGTGTGTTGGATATTGATTGTCTAACTGTGCTCAGTGATATCTGTGTGTTGGATATTGATTGTCTAACTGTGCTCTGTGATATTTCTGTGTTTTGCTTATTGATGATCTAACTGTGGACAGTGATATGCCTATGATGGATATTGATTAACTGTGGCCACTGATATGTCTGTACTTGATATTGATTGTCCAACAGTGGTCACTGATATGTCTGTGTTGGATATTAATGGACTGTGCTCGGTGATCTGTCTGTGTTGGATATTGATTATGTAACTGTGGACAGTGATATATCTGTGTTGGATATTGATTGCCTCATTGTGTTCTGTGACATGTTTGTGTTGGATGTTGATTGTCTAGCTCTGTATAGTGAGATGTCTGCCTTGGACATTCATTGCTCTACTGTGGTCAATGGTATGTCTGTGTTGGATAGCGATTTTCTAATTGCGGTTGGTGATATGTTTGTGTTGGATATTGATTGTCTAACCTAACTGTGGTCAGTGATACATCCTTGTTCGATAGTGATTGTCTAACTGTGGTCAGTGATCTATCTGAATTGAATATTGATTATCTAACAGTGGTCTTTGATATGCCTGTTTTGGATATTTATTATCTAACAATGGTCAGTGGAATGACTGTGTTGTATATTGATTGTCTAATTGTGGACAGAGATATGCCTGTATTGGATATTGACTGTCTAACTGTGGTCACTGATGTGTCTGTGTTGGATACTGATCGTCTAACTCTGGTCGGTGATATGCCTTTGTTGGAAATTGATTATCTAACTGTGGACAGTGATATGTCCATGTGGGATATTGATTACCTAAATGCAGACAGTGATCTGTCTGTGTCGGAGATTGATTGTTTATCTATAGTGGGTATTATTTCTGTGTTGGGTATTGCTTAACAGTGGTCAGTGATTTGTCTATATTGGATATTGATTATCAACTGTGGACATTGATATGCCTGTGTTGGATATTGATATGCCTGTGTTCAGTGATGTGTTTGTGTTGGATATTGATTGTCTAACAGTGGTTGGCGATACATCTGTGTTGGATATTGATTGTCTATCTCTGGTAATTGATATACCTGCACTGTATATTGATTTTCCAGCAGTGGTAGGTGATATTTCTTTGTTTGAAATTGATTTTCTAACTGAGGACAGTGATGTGTCTTTGTTGGATATTCATTGTCCCACTGTGGTCAGTGATATGTCTGTGTTGGATATTAATTAACTGTTGTCAGCAATATCTCTGTGTTTGATACTGATTGTCTAACAGTGGTCAGTGATATATCTGTGTTGGATGTTGATTCACTGTGTTCGGTGATCTGTCTGTGTTGGGTATTGATTATTTAACTGCAGACATTGATATACCTGTGTTGGATATTGAATATGTAACTGTGGACAGTGATATATCTGTGTTAGATATTGATGATCTAACTATGGTTGGTGATATGTCTCTTTTGAATATTGATTGTCTAACTGGGTCAGTGATACGTCTTTCTTCGATATTGATTGTCTAACTGTGGTCAGTGTTGGGTCTGTGTTGGATGTTGATTATCTAACTGTGGACAATCATATGTCTTTGTTGAATGTTGATTTAACAGTGGTCGGTGAGGTGTCTGTGTTTGATATTGATAGCCTAGCAGTGGTCACTGATATGTCTGTGTTGGATGTTGATGGACTAGTCGGTGATCTGTCTGCGCTGGATATTGATGAACTGTAGTCGGTGATCTGTCTGTGTTGGATATTGATTATCTAACTGTGGACAGTGATATATCTGTATTGGATATTGATTGCCTCACTGTGGTCTGTGACATGGTTGTGTTGGATGTTGATTGTTTAGCTCTATATAGTGGTATGCCTGCCTTGGACATTCATTGCCTTACTGTGATCGGTGGTATGTCAGTGTTGGATAGTGATTGTCTCACTGCAGACACTGATATGTCTGTGTTCGATATTGATGGTATAACTGTGGTCAGCAATGTGTGTTGGGGTTCATACTGAAAGTGCAGGTGAGAGCAATGTAGAATTTCAGTTCTGCATGTCTGACTCCATTGTGTCAGCCTGACTCTGTTGTGTCTGCCTGACTCCATTGTGTCTGCCTGACTCTGTTGTGTCTGCCTGACTCCATTGTGTCTGCCTGACTCTGTTGTGTCTGCCTGGGGATTGGCAACAAATTCTGGCCCAGCCAGCTGTGCCCAAATCCCATGAGTGAATCAAAAAAAGCCTCACTCCCTGTCTCCCTCAGTCTCTGTGTGTCTCTCTCTGCCACCCTCACTCTCTCTCCCTCCATCTGTCTCGCTTTGCCTCTCTTTCGCTCTGTCCCTCTGCATTCTCTCTCTTCTCCTTCGCTCACTCCCTACCTGTCTCTCCATCCCACTCTCTGTCCCTGTTTGTCCCTCCATCTCTGACTCACTCCCTCTCTCTGTCTCCATCCCTCCCTCTCCCGCTCTCTCGAACACTCCCTCTCTTCCACGCTCACTCTCTCTCTCTCCCTCCATTTCTCTCTCCTGTTTTGTCCCTCTCTCTCTCCCTTCCTATCTCTCTCTCACTCTCTCTCCTTCCCTATGCCTCTCTCCCTCCCTCTCTGCCTCTCCCTCCTTCCCTCTCTCCCTTTCCCTGTCTTTCGCTCCTCCTCTTTCCCTCCTTCCCTCTCTCTTTCCTTCTCTCTCCCTCCCCTTCCCTCTCTCTCTTTCCTTCTCCCTCCCTCTCCCCTCTTCCCTCTCTCTCCTTTCCTCTCTCCCCTTCCGTCTCTCTCTTTCCTTCTCTCTCCCTCCCTCTCTCTCCCTCCCTCTCTCTGTCTCTCCTACACCCTCTTCCTCTCCCTCAACTTTCAATGTCACTGTGTTATGGCACGGCTGATGGTAAATTCCAAGCTGCCTAAATCCCATTTGGAAACTTGACACAGCTATAAAAATAGTTTTTGCAATTTGTACAGTATGATGTGAGGTTCTGAAATCAGGAAATGATGTCTGTGATTACTGGCACTCGGATGTCCAGTTGAACTTCTTTTTAAGAGTTCAGTTAACAGAGCAATGTTGCTGCTAAAACTTGGCATGAGCTTCCTGTAAAAACCACTCAAGAATGTAGGTAAAAATTAATCCTTTTGTTAAATTAACCCTTAAAACCCCCTCACTCAAATGCAGCCCAAAGCAGCGCTCCAGTGCTTGTTCAAGTTTAAGCTTCTACATTTATAACTGAAGTCTCATTACCTCCAGCTGTCACTCACTAGTTTCAGATATCCCTCCCACTATCAAATGCTGTGCTATTACTTCAGTTATATCTGATTTCCTTAATCCTGCAGTTAATTCTAATTGTAACTTATCTGCCAATTTTATTAATTTAGCTGTAGTTACCTTTTATAAACCATCCAAGGTTATAACTTCTGCTCCCAGACAAGTCATGGCAACTGCCAACGCCATTTTGCAATCTCCCAGTTAAAAATCTCACAATGCCAGTCCTGGTTCAGGATACTCTTCACCCTCGTTGCCCTTAAATTCACCAAATACAAGTCCATCAAGGGATTATTCTTTTAATATCCCGCAAAGTGTCCCCAATTTTGTTATGGCATGGCTGATAATAAATGCCAAGCTGCCCAAATCCCAAGGGCAACTTGAAACAGTTGGCAAAATTATTTTTGCAATTTGTATTGTATGAGGAGAGGTTTTGAAATCAGGAAATGATGTCCTTGATGACTTCTGATGATTTTGTACTGGAGTAAACATTTATTTAATGAATAAAGCCAAAAAAAAACACTATTACACTTAAATAAAAGGATGGTTTTACACTGTAAACAGGACTTTTAAACAGTTCCACGAGATCTTAACTTAACCACCCTCAGAGCTAACCTTCCCGTTTTCTGTTCAGAAATCACGAGGGAAATGGTACTGAGCAAATTAATGGAGCTGAAGGCTGGCAAGTCTCCGGGTCCCAACAGACTACATCCTAGGGTCTTAAAAGAGGTGGCTAATGAGGTAGTCGATGCGCTGGAGTTAATTTTCCAAAATTTGCTAGATTCTGGAAAGGTTCCATCAGGTTGGGAAGTAGCAAATATAACCCCTCCAGTGAAGAAAGGAGGGAGGCAGAAAACAGGAAACTATAGGCCAGTTAGCTTGATGTCTGTAATGGGGAAGTTATTAGAATCGATCATTAAGGAAGTTATAGCTGGGCACTTAGAAGAGCTCAAGGCAATAGGGAAGAGTCAGCATGATTTTGTGAAAGGAAAATCATATTTAACCAATTTATTGGAGTTTTTTGAAGGAGTAACATGCGCAGTGGATAAATGAGAGCTTGCAGACGTACTCTACGTGGGTTTCCAGAAGACATTTGATATGATACGACATCAAAGATTATTATGGAAAATAAAAGTGCATGTGTCGGGGGTAATATTTTAGCATGGATAGAAGATTGGCTGGCAGGCAGAAAGCAGAGAATATGCATAAATGGATCTTTTTCTGATTGGCAGGATGTGACAAGTGGAGTCTCATAGGGGTCTGTACTGGGGCCTCAACTTTTTACGATTTACATCAATTACTTAGATGAGGGGAGTGAAGACATGGTAGCTAAATTTTCAGATGACACAAAGATAGGTAGGAAAGTATGTTGTGAAGAGGACATGAGGTTGCAGATGAATATAGATAGGTTGAGTGAGTGGGAAAAGATCTGGCATATGGAGCTTAATGTGGGAATATGTGAAGTTGTTCACTTTGGGTGGAAGGACAAAAAAGCAGAGTATTACTTAAATGGAGAGCGGCAGAATAATTCTGAGGTGCAGAAGGATGTGTTCTAGTACATAAGTTGTGTATTGTGTTGTGTGTTCTAGTACATAAGTACATTGTGTTCTAGTACATAAGTAACAAATAGTTAGTATGCAGGTACAGCAAGCAATTAAGAAGACTAATGGAGTGCTATCCTTTATTATGAGAGGGATTGAACATAGAAGTAAGGATGTTATGCTTCAGTTATACAGGGCATTGGTGAGGCCACGCCTCAAACACTATGCAGTTTTGGTCTCATTTAAGGAAGGATGTAAATGCATTGGAGGCGGTTCAAAGGAAGTTTACTAGATTGATGCCTGGAATGAGTGGGTTGTCTTATGAGGAAAGGTTGGACAGGCTGGGCTTGTTTCCGCTGGAGTTTAGAAGAGTGAGAAAGTGAGGGGTGATTAGATTGAAGAATACAACATTTCCCCCCGCCCCCCCGCATCTCTCCCCCTCCCCCCCCCACCCGCCTCCCCCCTGCCTTTGGAGTTTCATCATTTGTTCTAACCCTTCAATCCTTTTTCATAAACTACAAACTATATCATTCCACTCCTCAGCAGGTTTTTAATGGTCTTTTGCAAACTGTCCACTTGCTGGATTCCAGCTGCCTTGTGTATTAACACCAGCAAGCACCTGTAAATCAGTGCCTCTGATCATTCACCTGGAAAGGCTCATTTTGCACTTTCAATCCTTTTTGTTGACAATTCTTAATTTCCAATCCTGTAGGCACTTCTGTTGCTTTTGTCCTGTCCATTACTGAGGTCGATACATCAGAAATGTTACTTAAATCAGTTCTTTTCTCAACTGGACCACAATTCAGCAAGGGGTTTTTATTCACAGGAACAACTTCAGAACTGTGACATTCCATAGCGCACATCTTCTCTTTCATTTTCTGCAGTTTGCTTTGAAGTTCAAGAATCTCATTGCTCTTTTCATGATGATGTTCTAACAGTCGTTAGTTTTAGGTTTTAATTCTGTATTCAACCAATTATTTTGTTTTACCAATAATTCCTTTTCTTGTTCAAGGCATTTTTCATGATATTTCATAGAGACTACATAGAGTCCATCAGGTTTTAACTGAAGATTGACCTTTGTTAAATTTACTTCTTCAAGTTTATCATTTCGACATTTCGAGTCCTCTGTCAATGTCCTCTACTTTCTGTGACTGAATGGTTATCCTCAGCAATTCTCCTTTTTTCATTAGCAACCTCCTCTTTTGCACATGAAAGTTGGTTTTCTCCATTGATCAGGTTGTTCTTCAATTGCTTGTTATTTGCAGTAAGCGTCTCATTTTCAGCCAGAGTAGTTTTCAGGAATTAATTAAGGTCACCAGGGGCCAGATGGATTGTTTCCGAGGCTGCTGAAGGAAGTCAGGGAGGAGATAGCAGATGCTCTGAGGATGGTTTTGCTATCTTCACTAGATACAGGGGAGGTACAGGAGGACTGGAGAAATGCAATAGTAGTTCCATTGTTTAAAAAGGGATCAAAGGAAATGCCAAATAATTATAGGCCAGTTAGTCTTACATCGGTGGTGAGCAAATTAGTAGAATCAATCCTGAGAGATAGGATTAACTGTCATGTGGAAAGGCATGGACTAGTCAGCGATGGTCAGCATGGATTTGTTAAAGGAAGGTCTTGCATCACAAATTTGATTGAATTCTTTGAGTAAGTGACAAGAAGGGTTGATGAAGGTAGTGCAGTGGACGTTGTGTACATGGATTTTAGCAAGGCATTTGACAAGGTCTCACATGGCAGATTGGTCAGGAAAGTAAAAGCCCATGGGATTCAGGGTAATGTGGTAAACTGGATAAAAGGTTGGTTTTGTAACAGCAAACAAAGGGTAATGGTCGATGGATGCCCTTGCGAATGGAAAGTAGTCTCAAGTGGTGTTCCACAGGGCTCGGTGTTGGGACCCTTGCTGTTTGTGTTATATATTAACGATTTGGATATGAACGTGGGGGGCATGATTGGGAAATTCGCAGATGACACAAAGATTGGCCAAGTAGTGGATAGTGTAGAGGATAGCCATAATCTCCAGAACGATATAGACGGATTGGTGGAGTGGGCGGTAAAGTGGCAGATGGATTTTAACATAGAGAGTGTGAGGTCACACATTTCGGGAGGTCAAACAGTTACGGGGATTACACAATAATTGGGAATATACTAAGAGGGGTAGAAGAAGTGTGAGATCTTGGCATACAAGGACACAGTTCCCTGAAGGCAGCAGTTCAAGTAGACAGGGTTGTAAAGAAGGCATATGGAATGCTCTCCTTCATTGGCAGAGATATAGAATATAAAAGTAAGGATATAATGTTGGAATTGTATAAAACACTGGTGAGGCCACAACTGGAGTATTGTGTGCAGTTCTGGTCACCACATTACAGGAAGGACATAATAGATCTGGAGAGAGTGTTTACAAGAATTTTGGAGGTTTCCAAGAATTTTGCCAGGGTTAGAAAAGTGTAACTATGAGGAAAGATTGGATAGGTTGGGGTTATTTTCCTTAGAACAAAGAAGGCTGAGAGGTGACTTGATTGAGGTGTACAAATTTATGAGGGGAATAGATAGAGTGGACAGAATAACATTGTTTCCCTTGATGGAGAATTCTAGAACCAGGGGACATAGATTCAAGATAAGTGGCAGAAAGTGTAGGGGGGACTTGAGGAAGAACTTTTTTATGCAGAGGGTAGTGGGTGTCTGGAATTCGCTGCCCAAGTTGGTGGTAGAGGCAGAAACTCTAAACTCTTTTAAAAAGTACCTGGATCTGCACCCTAAGTGCTGTAAGCTGCAGGGCTATGGGCCCGGTGCAGGAAGGTGGGATTAGAAAGGGCACCTGGGTGTCCTGGGGCTGGCATGGACAAGATGGGCCGAATGGCCTTCTTCTGTGCTGTAACTTTTTCTATGGTTCTATGATCAGCATGAACACCCATCTGCTGCAATACATTCATCACCATATTACTGTTTCCATGAGCCAAGTCATCACCCAGAGTAAAATTTACCCCTTCAAAAGGTGGTTTAGGGATAATTCCCACAGAAACCATTACTCTTATGAAGTGACTTTACAAGTTGACTTCACATAATGAAACAGGCTCATCAATTCCATTAATACCTTTTATTAATACTTTAAAACTATCCAGACCTGAAATTGCATCATCAACTACCATCAATGATTGATTTGTCCTGGTACCTCTTAAACTTTTGATCTGTTTACTTATTTTGCTGGGGGAGTAATGGAACACTTCTCCCTTCGAGACAAAACATCCAGAACCTCTCATCGCCTGACTTCCTTCACCAGTAATCAGAAAAGAATTCTTTGGGCTATCCTGAGCCATATCCCCCTTTCTCAAAGGCTCTGAGGGGTCACATTTCACCTGTACAGTTTTTAACAACCATTTCCTTTTCTGATGCAACCTTACCTGAGAATTCTTTAAGGCTTCCTACTACTGCAATAAGTCTCCCATTTAGTTTCCAGCAATGAGCCCAAAGATGTCCCACCTTGTTACAATGGAAACACCTAGGCCTTCGAATGTCACTGCCACCCTCAGCATCTTACTTTCTGGTCTGAGGAGGAGTTTCCAGGGAATTCCCAGCTGTCCTTCTCTTCCCTTGCTACTTGCATTCCTTTCACCTTCCCACCTTGTATCCCTCTCGGGACTGTGGAAGGGAAGAGGAAAGGGTTTGAATCTAGGACCAGCTCATAATTGTCAGCCATCTACATTGCCTGTCTAGTCATTTTAACCCTCTGATCTTCAACATGGGTTCTGACTACAGGAGGAAGTCATTTTTTAAATTCTTCCAGGAGAATTATTTCCCTCAGAGTGTCATGCATTGTTTCTACCTTTAATGCCCATATCCAATGGTTAAAATTACTTTGCCTCACCCTCTGAAACTCAATATACGTCTGCCTAGGCTGTTTCCCTATGTTACAAATTTTCTGCCTGTATGCCTCAGGAACCAACCTCCCTCCATCTCTCCCCCTTCTTTCCCTCTCCCTCCCTCCATCTCTCTCCTTCCATCTCTTCCTCTGTCTACCACATTCTCCATCTCTCTGCCTCTCTCTCCATCTATATCCCTTTCTCTCTTTCTCTCCCTCTCGCTCTCTCTCCACGTGCCTTTCTCTCCCCTCCAGCTGCCCCACCCCATCTCTCCCCCTCTACCTCCCTCTCTCCTTCTATCTAACTCTCTTTCCATTTCTTCCTCCCCTTTCCCTGTCTCCCTCCCTCTCTCTCCCCATCTTGCCCTGCCTTTCCTTCTCTCTGTCTATCCCTCTCCATCTCCCCTCTCCCTCCTTCTCGCTCTCTCCCGCGCTCTCCCTTCCGGTCTCTCTCCCTCCCTCTCTCTCTCCCCCTCGATTTCACCCTCTCCCTCCCTCACACACTCTCTCTCACCCTCTCACACTCACTGACACACTCTCTCCGACTCTCCCTCTCCCTCCATTTCTCCCTCTCCCTCTCGCTTTCTCCCCCTCTCTCTCCCTCCCCTCCCTCCCCCTCACACACTCTCTCTGTCCATCACACATTCCCTCACACACTCGCATCTCTCTTGCACACTTTCCCTCCCTCCCTCATACACTCTCTCTCTCTCTCTCTCCCTCACAGACTCTCTCACACACTCTTCCTGTCTCTCCCTCTCTCAGTCTCTCCCTCTCTCTATCACTGACTGTTATTTTGTGGTTCCATTGACAGGAATTTAATGATTGAATTTCGCAAGATGTCCCCACCTGTACTATACCCATTTAAACACCAGGTTAGATAATACCCCTGACAGCAGTCACTAATCTGCTGTGTGCAACTGACTGTGAGTAATGTGAAGAGTGTTGTAACCATCCCCTCCCTCTGTCTCACGGGGGTTTCCTCTCCTTTACAATAGGAGCTGCCCTCAGTGCATCTGCTGAGAGGGACTGGGAGTGGGAATGAGACTGGGACTGGGTGGAAGTCGGAGTGAGAGTGACTGACTGCAGCACCAACCTACTCCTGACATGGAACTTACACAGGCACGAATGATTTTCTACCCTATTCTTGCTGCTGTCTCTATCCCGGGTAAGTAATTGTGTTGATGCTCTTCCTGATAATCCCTCTCACTGTCTCTCTCTCTCTCTCTCTCTCTCTCTCTATGTCACTCTCTGTTTCACTATATCTCTCACTCTGTCTCTCACTCTCACTGTCCGTCTCCCTATTGCTGTCAGTGTTATCTATCTATCCCACTATGTCTTTCTTTTGAACATTTCCTTTGGCTGTCGCTATGAGTGTCTCTCTATGTGCCCCGCTCTGTCTCTAGCTGCTTCTCTCTCTATCCTGTCTCCTTCACTTTCTCTCCGTCTCCCTGTCTCCTGTTCTCTTGGCCTGTTCCTCACTATCCATTTCTGTACCCCTCTGTCTCTCTATGTCACTCTCTCTCTGTCTCCTTCTCTTTGCCTATCTATCAGTGTGTGTGTATATCTGTGTGTGTGTGCGTGTATGGGTATCTTTGTATATGTGTGTCTTTGTACCTTTGTGTGTATGTGTGTATTTTTGTGCGTATGTGTGTATCTTTGTGCCTGTGTGTGTGTGTGTGTGTGTGTATCTGTGTATCTTTGTGCCTGTGTGTGTGCCTTTGTGTGGATGTGTGTTCACTGAGCTGGGATGCTAGTGGTTTGTTAATGACGGTTCCTACATTCTGTCACTGTGTAAATTCGCAAACCTCAGGGAGTTGATGAAATGCAGTTTTCACAGTAACACTCCAGATTTCAGAGACTCTATTTTTATCCCTAAATTTGCTCATTCTCGTTCTGATACTGGTTCCTAAAACAAATTTATGTTCTCGTTGTGAGTCCATTGAAGCTCAGGTGTGAATCCTACAGGTTGTGTAAATGAGGCCAGAATCAAAAAATGTGGAAACTGCTTAATTCAGGAGCACAAAACAGCAGGCCTGTGGAAATAATGTCACTTTAGCATTTATGCATTGTTCTTTATGAAGAGATCGAACTATCAGGACCTAAACAGCTATTAAAATACCCAGGGATGTCTTCAGAACTCAAAGCTTCACTGGCCGAATTCAAGGAATAATTATGTGGATTCACGGTGTATATCCAGGGTTTAGCATTTGGTGTGGCATTACTTGGAGTTCCCCAGCAATGACCAAGTGAAATGGGTTCCAAGTTTGATGTAAACAGGTGCAGAATGTAGATCTCAAGGTGATATCTACAATCTTAACAAGTCCTCCGTTGGAGAACTGTGTACAGGATTGGGCTCCACAACGTAGAAAACCCACAGTGGGTCTAGAGAGGGTGGCACACGCGGATGTTCCCCAGCTTGAGGGAGGAGAAAGTTTTGAAAAGTGTTTTAATTCTTATAACAACTCAGGTACAAGGCAACATAATTGAAGAGTCTAAGATTGTGAAACAATGAGTCAGGCAGATAGAAGCAGATTGTTTCCATCAATTGAAGGGTTAATTACAAAGGGCCTCAGCCTTTTGATGCCGTGAGGATTACAGACGTGTTAGCACAATTGAAGAGAATGGGACTGGAAGTGCAGTTGTACCATGGAGCAATGTTCACTGAGAGAGGGAAAGTAAAGCAGTGAGGAACTTATGTTCCCCAGTCTGGAGGGAAGCAGACAGTGGTGTATCTCAGGATAAGCATGAGGGCCCAGCGCTCTATTTGCTATAGTTTTAAGTGTCTGCAGCTCAAGAAACTTGAACTCAGAGTGCTGAGCTGGATTCCGAGCTGCAGACATTGGGGGCCATTTGGGAGCTGGAGAGTTACTTGGAAAGTTTGTGCCTGTCAACCGTCACACCCATTGGTTACGTGGAACTCTAGAGTTGGTCAATGGTCATGGGTGAGATGATATGACTGTGAGTCAGACAGGTATGGGGATTGAGCATGTAGTAATGAGGGAATCTCAGGTACAAGGTACGTGCTCCCTGTATAGATGAGAAAAAGGCGTTGAAGGTGGTGATATTATCTAAAGAATGTGCTAATTAAGGGTAGAAAGCAGGACAAGCAAGGTACAGAGAGCCCTAGTGGGGGTGGGGTGGGGCAAAGGAATCGAAATAGGCTAAAAGGTAGAGATAAAACAATGGATGGAAATACATTTAAAAATAATGGAAATAAGTGGGAAAAGAAAAATCTATATAAATTATTGGAAAAAAAAGGGGGGGGATTGGAAAGGGGGTGGGGATGGAGGAGAGAGTTCATGATCTAAAATTGTTGAACTCAATATTCAGTCCAGAAGGCTGTAAAGTACCTAGTCGGAAGATGAGGTGCTGTTCCTCCAGTTTGCATTGAGCTTCACTGGAACATTGCAGCAGGCTAAGGACGATCATGTGGGCATGAGAGCAGGGTGGAGTGTTGAAATGGCCAGCGACAGGGAGGTCTGGGTAATGCTTGCGGACAGACCTAAGGTGTTCTGCAAAGAGGTCACCCAGTCTGTGTTTGGTCTCTCCAATATAGAGGAAACGGCATTGGGAGCAACGAATGCAGTAGACTAAATTGAAGGAAGTGCAAGTGAAATGCTGCTTCACTTGAAAGGAGTGTTTGGGCCCTTGGACGGTGAGGAGAGGGGAAGTAAAGGGGCAGGTGTTGCACCTACTCCGGTGCATGGGAAGGTGCCGTGGGAGGGGGCTGAGGTGTAGAGGGAGATGGAGGAGTGGACCAGAGTGTCCCGGAGGGAAAAATTCCTGTGGAATGCCATCAGGGTGGGTGAAGGGAAGATGTGTTTGGTGGTGGTATCGTGCTGGAGTTGGCGGAAATGGCGGAGGATGATCCTTTGAATGCGGAGGCTGGTGGGGTGATAAGTGAGGACAAGGGGGACCCCATCATGTTTCTGGGAGGGAGAGGAAGGTGTGAGGGCAGATGCGCGGGAGATGGGCCGGACACAGTTGAGGGCCCTGTCAACCACCGTGGGTGTAAAACCTCGGTTAAGGAAGAAGGAGGACATGTCAGAGGAACTGTTTTTGAAAGTGGCATCATCAGAACAGACGCGACGGAGGCAAAGGAACTGAGAGAATGGGATGGAGTCCTTACAGGAAATTGGGTGTGAGGAGCTGTAGTCGAGGTAGCTGTGGGAGTCGGTAGGCTTGTAATGGATATTGGTGGACAGTCTATCACCAGAAATTGAGATAGAGAAGTCAAGGAAGGGAAGGGAAGTTTCAGAGATGGACCATGTGAAAATGATGGAGGGGTGGAAATTGGAAGCAAAATTGATAAATTTTTCCAGGTCTAGACGAGAGCATGACGCAGCACCGAAGCAATCATCGATGTTCCGGAGAAAGGGTTGTGGGAGGGGGCCAGAGTAGGACTGGAACAAGGAAAGTTCCACATACCCCGTAAAGAGACAGGCATAGCTGGGGCCCATGCGGGTACCCATAGGTTTACCATCCTGGTAAACCTCCTCTGCACCCTCTCCAACGCCTCCATATCCTTCTCGTAATGTGGCCACCAGAATTGCATGCAATATTCCAAGTGTGGCCTAACCAAGGTTCTGTACAGCTGCAGCATGACTTCCCAGCTTTTATACTCAATACCCCTGCCAATGAAGGCAAGCATGCCATATGCCTTCCTGACTACCTTGTCCACCTGCTTTGCCACTTTCAGTGACCTGTGGACCTGTACACCCAGATCCCTCTGCCCGTTAATGCACTTAAGGGTTCTGCCATTTCCTGTATAATTCCTGCCTGTATTAGACCTTCCAAAATGCACTACCTCACATTTGTCTGGATTAAACTCCATCTGCCATTTCTCCGCCCAAGTCTCCAACCGATCTGGATACCGTTGTATTCTTTGACAATCCTCTTCACTAAAATAGTTGTTTAATTGCTCTACCATTTCCTTCTTCTCCATTATAAATTCTCCTGTTTCAGGCTGCAAGGGACCTACATTTGTTTTCACTAATCTTTGTCATTTTACATACTTACCTTTTAGGTTCTCCTTTCTAATGCAGTGCCTAATTCCTCATGCACACTCATCAGAACCTCTTTCCTTGTTCTACCTATGTAATTGATACCTACCTAGACCACAACAACTGGATCCTTCCCCTCCCACTGCATGTTCCTCTCCAGGCATGAGCAGATACCCTGAACTATGATACTGGGCAGGCAACAGACCCTCCTGGATTTTCACTCTTGGCTGCAGAAACAGTGTCTATCCCCCTGACTATACTGTCCCAAACTACCACTGCATTCCTTTTAAGCCTTGAATGGTTTCCTGGGCTCTGGTGCCAAGGTCAGTCTGGTCATGCACACTACAGCGATAATTCTTGTCCATAGAAGCTGCAAGAACCTCAAACTTGTTGCTCAATTGCAAGGGTTGACAATCCTCCACTCCCACCTTCTCAATCCCGTTACCCGGCTGTCTTGCGGCCACCCCCCCTGTCCCTGACCACTGACCAAATCAGATGACGCTAACCTAAGGGGTGTGACTACCTTTTTCAACTGTGTCCAGGTAATTTCCCCCCTCCTTGATACATTGTAGTGTCTGCAGCTTAGTCTCCAACTCATTAACTTTGCGTTAAATCTCCTCAAGCCCCCAACAGTTACTACAGATGTGGTTGCCATGGATAGCAGTAGCATACAGGAGCACCCACATGCTGCAGCTGTGACACATCACCCACACTGACACCTTTGTTGTGTTAATTCAATTTATTTTTCTTAATTAATTTATAGATCCCCTGCTCACCTAAATGCCCTCACACATCAAAGTGGCAGCTTGAAACTCTGTGTGGACACATAGTACCAGGTTGCCCTGTTTTTATATTCTCTGAAAAACAATAATGAGTCAGTTCTGCTGAAGCACAGAAACCAGTTGAAGCTAGCTACCTAATTAATTAGTTACAGCTGCTCTCAGGGTTTTTATAGCCCTGTTTCAGCCTGGAAGAAACTTAATTTACCTCTTAATTTAAACAGTAATTTTTAGTTAATTGCTAAAGATAAACAAATACGACATTTTAGAGAATGGTTAATCCTTAAGGTCCCTTCACTCATCAAAATGGCAGCTTGGAAACTCTGTGCAGATTTGAAGCTATGAATATCATTCCAGGATTAATCATGGAGGCAGCTATAATGCCAACATTCAACATTTGGTATATGAATGGAAAGGTGCTGAAAGAATATGGGAACATTGTGAGTGTATATGGTCAGGACTGTTTACTTGTGTGGAGGGTAAATACCAACATCGAATAAATGAGCTGAATGCCTCCCTGTTGTGATTGCAAAACGTTTCAATGTACAAAAATTCAGAAAATGTTTTGTCAACATTCTTGACTTACTTTAAGTCAATAAATGAATGAGGATACCATATTGTATCTTCAACACTAAATTAAGACATTAATCTCTTCCATTAAAAGATGAGTGATTTGCAGAGTGATCATAACACCAGTTGCTGCATTTCAGAAATACAACAATATTGTATTGGATTCAACTTTAACAACATGACTTACTCAACCTCACAGACTCAGTCTTAGCTGTTAGTCTGAACAATTCCAATGCAGCTCAGCTTAAAGGTTTTCTTTGAGGTTGCACAATGTCTCATTTTGTGTAGCCATATCCTTTTTGTATTCCACAACTAAATCTATGAAGTTATTAAAAATGGTGCTGACTTCCCTAATCCAGAACTGGTTGTACATCTGGTAGATGTTAAATTCTCTGCTGTGGTAATGTAGCTTCTTCCAACAATCCCTGCAATGCCTAGATTCAGTATCAAAACATTCCAGTGCTAGATCGAACATTTAATTATAACAGAGCTCTAAAACATAAGCTAGACCATGGATACTTCCAGAATCCAATCCATATAATGGACTATTTTATATCCTGCTATAACATGGCTAGTTATAATAATCCCAGCTATACCTGAGCAAGTTACAGCTATACTTACTTTATTTCTATTCATTTGTGGGATGTGGGCATCGTTGGCAAGACCAGCATTTATTGCCATCGCTAATTGCCCTTGAGAAGGTGGTGGTGAGCTCCCTTCTTGAACCGCTGCAGACTCTGTGGTGTTAGGACACCCAAAGTGCTGTTAGGGAGGGAGTTCCAGGATTTTGACCCAGCGACAGTGAAAGCATTGCAATATATTTCCAAGTGAAAATGGTGGGTGGCTTGGAGGGGAACTTCCAAGGTTGTTGTTCCCATGTATCTGCTGCCCTGTCCTTCTAGATGTGAGTGGCCAAGGGTTTATAAGGTGCTGCCTAGGGAGCTTGGTGAGTCCCTGCAGTGCATCTTGTAGATGGTAAACACTGCTGCCACTGTGGGTAGGTAGAGAAGGGAATGTGGAGGAGGTGCCAATCAAGTGGGCTGCTTTGTCCTCAATGGTGTCAAGTTTCTTGAGTGCTGTTGGAGCTGCACTCATCCAGGCAAGTGAGGAGTATTCCATCACATTCCTGACTTGTGCGTTGTAGATGGTGGACAGGCTTTGGGGAGTCAGGAGTTGAGTTACTCACCACATGATTCCCGTCTTTGACCTGCTCTTGTAGCCACAGTATTTATATGGCTAGTCCAGTTCAGTTTCTGGTCAATGGTATATCCCAGGATGTTGATAGTGGAGGATTCAGGGATGGTGATGACATTGAAACTCAAGGGTAGATGGTTAGATTCTCTGTTGTTGGAGATGGTCATGGCCTGGCACTTGTGTGACACAAATATTATTTGTCAGCCCAAGCCTGGATATTGTCCAGGTCTTGCTGCATTTGAACATGGACTGCTTCAGTATCTGAGGAGTCATGAATGGTGCTGAACATTGTGCAATCGTCAGTGAACATCCCCACTTCTGACCTTTTGATGGAAGGAAGGTCATTGATGAAGCAACTGAAGATGGTTGGGCCTAGGACACTACCCTGGGAACTCCTGAAGTGATGTCCAGGAACTAAGATGATTGACCTCCAACAACCACAACAACCCATCTTCCTTTGTGCTGGGTATGACTCCAACCAGTGGAAAGTTTTCCCCGATTCACAAGAACATAAGAACTAGGAGCAGGAGTAGGCAATTCAGCCCCTCGAGCCTGCCATGCCATTCAATACAATCGTGGCTGATCTCATTTTGGCCACAACTCCAATTTCCCACCCCCTCCCCATCACCTTTCAACCCGTTACTAATTAAAAATCCACAGATTCACAACCCTTTGAGAAAAGTAATTCCTCCTCATTTCTGATTTAAATCTACCACCCCTTAGACTAAAACTATGGCCTCTCATTCTAGAATGCCCCACAAGGGGAAATATCTGCTCCACGTCTACTTTGTCTATCCCCTTTAGCATCTTATATACCTCAATTAGATCTCCTCTCATCCTTCTAAACTCTAGTGATTATAGGCTTAAACTGCTCAATCTCTCCTCATAAGACAAGCCTCGCATCTCTGGAGTCAATCTAGTGAACCTCCTCTGAACCAGCTCCAATGCAACTACATCCTTCCTCAAGTAAAGGGACCAAAACTGTGCATAGTACTCCAAGTGCGGTCTCACCAATGCCTTGTACAGTTTCAACAACACTTCCCTATTATTATACTCTATTCCTTTAGCAATAAATGCCAAATTCCATTTGCCTTCCTTATTACTTGCTGTACCTGTATACTAGGTTTCAGCAATTCATGCACAAGGACACCCAGATCCCTCTGCACTGAAGCATTCCCGCTGACTCCAGTTTTTCTAGGGCTCCTTGATGCCACTTGGTCAAATGCTGCCTTGACGTCAGGGGCAGTCACTCTCACCTCACCTCGGGAGTTCAGCTCTTTTGTCCATGTTTGAACTAAGGCTGTAATGAGGTCAGGAGCTGAGTGGCCCCAGCGGAACCCAAACTGGGCGTCAGCGAGCAGTTTATTGCTGGGCAAGTGCCGCTTGATAGCACTGTTGATGACCTCTTCCATCACTTTGCTGAAGATCGACAGTGGATTCAAAATTGGCTTAGTTGTAGGAGACAGAGGGCGATGACAGAAGGATGCTTTATTGACTGGAAGCCAGTGTCCTGTGGCGTACCACAGGGATCTGTGCTGGGTCCCCTATTACTCGTCATTTATATAAACGACATAGACGACTGTGCTGGGGGTAGGATTCGTAAATTTTCAGATGACGCAAAGATTGGCTGGGTGGTTAACAGTGAGGTTGAGTGCCTTGGGCTACAGGAAGATATAGATGGAATGGTCAAATGGGCAAATAAGTGGCAGATGGAATTTAACCCTGAAAAATGTGAGGTGATATACTTTGGAAGGAGTAATTTGACAAGGAAGTATTCAATGAACAGCATGACACTAGGAAGTTCTGAGCAACAAAGGGATCTTGGCATGTGTGTCCATAGATCTCTGAAGGTGGAGGGGTACGTTAGCAGGGTGGTGAAAAAGGCATTTGGGACACTTGGCTTTATCAATCGAGGCTTAGATTGCAAAAGTAGGGAGGTCATGTTGGAGTTGTATAGAACCTTGGTGAGGCCACAGCTGGAGTACTGTGTGCAGTTCTGGTCACCACATTATAGGAAGGATGTGATTGCACTGGAGGGGGTGCAGAGGAGATTCACCAGGATGTTGCCTGGGATGAAACATTTAAGTTATGAAGAGAGGTTGGATAGACTTGTGTTGTTTTCATTGGAGCAGAGAAGACTGAAGGGCGACCTGATCGAGGTGTACAAGATTATGAGGGGCATGGAAATGGTGGATAGGGAGCAGCTGTTCCCCTTAGTTGAAGGGTCAGTCACAAGGGGACATAAGTTCAAGGTGAGGGGCAGGAAGTTTGGGGGGTGATGTGAGGAAAAACATTTTTACCCAGAGGGTGGTGATGGTGTGGAATGCGCATCCTGGGAGGGTGGTGGAGGCGGGTTGCCTCGCATCCTTTAAAAAGTACCTGGATGAGCACTTGGCACATCATAACATTCAAGGCTATGGGCCAAGTGCTGGTAAATGGGATTAGGAAGGTAGGTCAGGTGTTTCTCATGTATTGGCGCAAACTTGATGGGCCGAAGGGTCTCTTCTGCACTGTGTGATTCTGTAATTCTGTGAAGCATGTTTTTCCCTCTTGTTGGTTCCCTCACCAATTGCCACAGACCCAGTCTAGCAGCTATATCCTTTAGGACTGAGTCAGCTCACTCTGTCCTTCTGCTGCTGACCCACTCTTGGTGATGGACATTGAAGTCCCCCACCCAGAGTACATTCTGCACCATTGCCACTCTCAGTGCTTCCTCCAAGTAGTGTTCAACATGGAGGAGTACTGATTCATCAACTGTATACCACTGTGCCGCCACCTGTTGTGGGACTGTTCTGCTGGTGGGACAGGCCCTACCCAGGGATGGTGATGGTTGTGTCTGGAACATTGCCTGTAAGGTTTGTTTCTGTGATGATAACAATGTCAGGCTGTTGCTCGAGCAGTCTGTGAGACAGCTCTCCCAATTTCGGCACTAGTCTCCAGATGTTTTCAAGGAAGACTTTGCAGGGTTTACACGACTGAGTTTGTCGTTGTCATGTCCTGTGCCTAGGTCATAGCAGATCTGAACCACAATTCCATTTAGGCACCTTTGATCCATTTTTCTTATACTATGAACCAACAAAACTCTATCGACTTCAGTCTTGAAAATTTTTATTGATCCAATATTATTGACATCCATCCACCTCAGAAGAGGATGGACTGCACCCGGGGTGTTTGTCCACTCTGGATTGAACATGGCTGGTTGTATCAACCGATTCATAGGTGGTATCCCTTCCACAGCTGACACAGATGTATAGCGTTGACCAAGGTGGACTGATATTTTTATTTGTTGTGGTGAGTCTTTTCCTACATCTGGTCATTTCTTTTGTCCTCTGCTTTTTCCACTCCCTTCATGGCTGCTTGTCAGCAGCAAGGACTTCCCATGCATTGACTTCAATCCCGTTTAACTTGAAGTCTTGCTTGCAGACATCACTATATCAGAAGCACGGGAGAACTGTTCTGATGATGATAGCAAGTCTGCCACAGGGCAATGTCCTTGGCAATGCTGCTGACTCACGAGTGAAAAAATGCTGGGGGTCTCTCCATGTTGGTGTACTTCGACACTGTCTTGCCAGGAGATGCCCAATATTTGCCTGAGGCAACGGAGGTGGAAGCTGCTCAGCCACTTCGCTTCACCTGCACAAGTTATCCATGACTCGTTGTTGTAAAGGAGGGTGCAGAGAACACAAGTCTGGTACACATTGAGCTTTACGACTTCGGTTAGTTTGCTTTTGGTCCCACTTGACTTTGCAAATGTCCCACAGAACCATAATTTTGTTGGGCAAGAAGTTGTAGATTTTCACTACTTTATAAGATTGTGCTTCACAATTGCAATCTTGATTGACGGAGCTCGAATTCTGAAGATTTCTCCTCTTGTACTGGATTCCCCTGCAGAGAAAATAGTTTCTCTGCATCTATCTTGTCAAATCCCTTTATCATGTTAAGGAAATACACGTGATTTATGGAACCTGTCTTCATAATTTCACATTCTATTCCAGATATCACTCTGGCCAACATGCTCTATGCCCCCTCCAATGGCCACATATTTTTCCTGTGCTATGATGCCCAGGTTTCCCATGATGCCCATATTACCCTCCAGATGTTGTCTGACCAAGGCTCTGTACAATTGAATCAGCACTCTCTCTGCTTTGTATTCCAACCCTCTTAATTTAAAGGCCAACATTCCGTTAGCCTTTTTGATCGCTTTTTGTATATGTTCAGTAAATGTTAGTGGCTTCTCTGCCTGGACTGATATATCTCTCTGCTCCTATATTCTCACCATTAAACAAATGTTTCAATTCGACTTTCCAAGATCAAAATTGGAAGGCCTTGAACTTCTACATTCTGATCTCCATCTGCAATGGTTTTGCCCACTCACTTAGTCCATCTATGGCACTCTGTTACTGTCTCCTCCCATAGACACAACTCAATCGACCTCTTAATTTAGGGCCATCTGCAAACTGGGATATCCAATTCTCTATTTCATCACCATTAATTTATGGTAAGTAGCCGTGGACCCAGTGCAGTTTCCTGGGAAACAGGACATGTCATAGCCTGCCAATCAGGGAAGAAATTCTTTATCCCTAACCTCTGCCTCCCCCTCAATTACCAACCCATGTCACAAGATTACCTCCAAATAATTTTTACTAAGTATCTCTGGTGCAGAATCTTATCAACCATCTTTCGATCAACAAGATCCATCAGGCAAGTGACGTCCTCAACAAATTCAAATGGTTTAGTCAGACATTACCGAACCTTCACAAATCCATGCCAAACCTTTTGGATCAGATTATATTTCTGGGAGCTGGGAGTGGGCAGTCGCCTTGACCCTGATCATACATTCCAGTAATTTTCCTACAACTGACCATACCTAACAGGTCAGTTGTTACCTGGCTCCTCCCCTGTTCTTTTCAATAAAGGAGTGACATTTGCAATTTTCCAATCCAAAATAACAATTCATGAATTTAGAAAGGTTTGGAGAATTATCAGCAATTTGGTGACTTTTTCATTCCGTAGGATGAAATCCATCAGGTTCTGGATATTTGTCTGTTATGTCCCATATTTTTTCCATTACAAATGTAAATGAAACATATTGAATACCTCCTTTCGACTGATGTTGATGTCCCCTTGCTCCCTGGGGCTGTATCTTCTGGTCGGCGAGTGGGAGCAGGGCATGCTCGCCGATGCATAAAATGATGCGGGGATACACTGGGCGTGCATCCTGACATCACCCCGTGTCATTCAGACTTTCAGTTCAGCGGGCACGTAGCCGAGTTGGCTGCACACCTGCTGACCTGTCAACGGCCTATTAAGGCCATTAACAAAGTAGTTGATAAAAACAAAAAACTACTGCGGATGCTGGAAATCCAAAACAAAAACAGAATTACCTGGAAAAACTCAGCAGGTCTGGAGAGCATCGGTGGAGAAGAAAAGAGTCGATGTTTCGAGTCCACATGACCCTTCAACAGAACTGAGTATAGTTAGGAGAGGGGTGAAATATAAGCTGGTTTAAGGTGGGGGGCGGGGGGAGAGAAGTTGAGGGTGGGGTGGTTGTAGGGACAAGCAAGCAGTGATAGGAGCAGATAATCAAAAGATGTCACAGACAAAAGGATCAAAGAGGTGTTGAAGGTGGTGATATTATCTAAGAAAAATGCTAATTAAGAATGGATGGCAGGACACTCAAGGTACAGCTCTAGTGGGAGTAGGGTGGAAAGACTGACAAGGTATTAGTTGTAGATTTAAAAATAATGGAAATAGGTGGGAAAAGAAAAATCCATATAAATTATTGAAAAAAACAAGAGGGAGGGGGAAGAAACGGGGTGGGGATGGGGAGAGGGAGTTTAAGATCTAAAGTTGTTGAATTCAATATTCAGCCCGGAAGGCTGTAAAGTGCCTAGTCGGAAGATGAGGTGCTGTTCCTCCAGTTTGCATTGGGCTTCACTGGAACAATGCAGCAAGCCAAGGACAGGCATGTGGGCAAGAGAACAGGGTGGAGTGTTAAAATGGCAAGCGACAGGGAGGTTTGGGTCTTTCTTGCGGACAGATCGCAGGTGTTCTGCAAAGCGGTCGCCCAGTTTGCGTTTGGTCTCTCCAATGTAGAGGAGACCGCATTGGGAGCAACGAATACAGTAGACTAAGTTAGGGGAAATGCAAGTAAAATGCTGCTTCACTTGAAAGGAGTGTTTAGGCCCTTGGACGGTGAGGAGAGAGGAAGTGAAGGGACAGGTGTTGCATCTTCTGCGTGGGTATGGGGAGGTGCCATAGGTGGGGGTTGAGGAGCAGGGGGTGATGGAGGAGTGGACCAGGGTCTCCCGGAGGGAACGATCCCTACGGAATGCCGCCAGGGGGGGTGAAGGGAAGATGTGTTTGGTGGTGGCATCATGCTGGAGTTGGCGGAAATGGCGGAGGATGATCCTTTGAATGCGGAGGCTGGTGGGGTGATAAGTGAGGACAAGGGGGACCCTATCATGTTTCTGGGAGGGAGGAGAAGGCGTGAGGGCGGATGCGCGGGAGATGGGCCGGACACGGTTGAGGGCCCTGTCAACGACCGTGGGTGGAAAATCTCAGTTAAGGAAGAAGGAGGACATGTCAGAGGAACTGTTTTTGAAGGTAGCGTCATCAGAACAGTTGCGATGGAGGCAAAGTAGTTGAAGTCATTAATGGACCTACCTGTCCAACCTTAAGGCTAGCGGGCAGGCTGGGAGCCCTGGCAGGCTTCAGAAAAAGCATGAAACCTCATCCACCGGTGGGATGAGATTTCATGAGGATTTAAAAATCTTTCAATATTTTAAAATAAAAGTTATGGACATGTCGTAACTCATGTAACAGTGTCACATGAGGGGACATGGCAGAGAAATTTTTTTCTCAGCTTTATTTGAGGCAGCACTTTGACTCAGGGAGATCTGTGCACTCTTCCGTGCACATGCACGAAAGAGCGCATTCCCAGCTGAGGGAATTCCGCCCCCCCCCCCCCCCCCCCCCCCCACCCCCCGCCTGCACAGGGAGTGCATAGCGAGGACGTCACGCTGGGCGGGCCTTAATTGGCCCACCCACGTAAAATGGAGCCGCTCCCTCGATTGCGGGTGGGGGGATCAGAAGCCCGCCAGCCAGCACCCGCTCCCACACTTTACTCCCCCGACGGGGGGAAATGTTGCCCTGGTATTTTGTCCACTGCACAAATGGATATAAAACACTCGTTTAACAAGTCTGCGATTTCCTTGCTCATTGGCGTCTTCCTGCATCTGTCTTTAATAAGCCCACTTTTTCCCATAACACTCTTTTCTTCATATATTTATAACAGCTTTTGTTATTTATTTTCAGATTCATGCATTCTTTTTCTCTTTTTTTGCACATCTTCTAACTGCCTTTGTGGCTTTCTTTTGTTTCTGAAAGCTCTTCTAATCTAATGGACTGTTTGCTTTTGCTTTCAATTGTATGAGCCTATTCTGCCTTTTGCGAATATGCACTCATTTCATATTATTGAAGAAAAAGCTCAGTGAATACTTCCTACTGTTTGGCTGTTGGTTTATCCATTAACAGCTCAACCTAGGATTTTGCGATCAATTTATTTCTCATCCCTTTGAAGGTCACCTTGCTTAAATGCAACATGTCGCTTTGTGACACTGCTGCTCATATTCAAACACAATGTCAAATTCAATCATATTATGGTCAGGATTTGCGAGATATTCTTTTATCATCAGGTTGTTGGTGAACCAATTTGTTTTTGAAAATCACCATTGAATCTATTTTCATGACCCTTTCAGGTAGTGTATTCAGATCATAATTCTCATTGCAAGGGAAGCTTTATTCTTGGACTCAACTCTGTGTGTTCAGAGCTGAGGTTTCGAACTCCTGGCATGTCTGGGTCTCCGGCACTAGTGTACAGAGTGGTGGGGGACAGGCCGTGCATGCGTGCGTGAAAGGTGGCATAAGGTATTTTTGTAGTGAAAACCGTGTTTTTGGCGTGCAAGTTGTCCATGTGACAGGTTAGACAGCGCGAAAACCTATCTGTGGGCCTAGGGGATGGGGAGATGGTGGGGCCGGCGTGAAAGTGAGCTCAGGTGGCAGCTAGTCCGGAGCAGATGATGAAGAAGGTCAGCTTCGTGTGGCTGAGGTGCTGTTAGCACCGTGTTGCTGAGGGGTTGGTGCTCATAAAAGCCCTAGAGCAGTGGTTGCTCGGTGCAGCTGAGAGTTGGCATTCAGAACAGCCATGGAGCAGTTGTCAGCCCAGTGAAGCTGAAGTGAAGCTTCAAATGTCTGGCATTTGGGGCAAAGAAAGGCCATGAGGAACAGTTATTGTGAGAGACCTGGTGATTAGCTGCTGGCAGCCTGAGATGGAGCAGCTGTTGAAGGGAACGCAGGTGCTATATCCTCAAAGGAGAGGAGCTGAAACCCCTCATAAGGAAGACAGAGATTGAGGAAGAAGGATTTTGTGATTCACAGTGATCACTGGCATCTGGGTCGGTTGCTGAGAACTTTCATGGGATCTATCATGGTTGTGTCTCCTATTTAATGTTCTGTTTGTGGTGTGTTCGACCACAGTTTGCCTGTTAATTCATTTTTTGCTCATGTTGATTCTGAATAAAAGAGTAGAAGACAGATAATATTGACTGTTTGCTTTATTGACTCTTGTATGGTGAAGGTTCTCCAATTTGTTTAAGATAGTTGAATCTTGTGGCTTTATTCTCTTAGTAAATGCCTGGAATTTCAAATTTCATCCAATTTACTCAAAGTTTACTGATCCCTACCTGGACCAGAACAAAATTTGGTGCTCGTTGCAAGCTTTCAAACCCACAGACAGATATAGGAGCTAGGACTTGCTAGGATAGGGCTAACAAGATCTCATGGTGATTTGTACTATAATCATTGAAAAGCAACTATGGCTTTGTCAATTGCTATGACTTTTCTGTAGAGTGAAGATTTATCCTTGAGTAATTTGCAACCAAGGTAAGGTTAATAGCATTGGTGAAAAGTTGAAGTTAGAATTAAAAGCAAGTGCTAAAAGATCAAATATAATTGAGGTAAAATAGCACCGCATCTATGATTAGAAGAAGAAAAACCTGACACAGCTATAAAATAGTTTGAGTTAGCTAGAATTCAGTTGCAGATGAAGTAGCTTCAAAATATATAAAGAAATACATTAACTTGAAAAAAATAATGAAATGGAAATGTGAAAGCTTGAACTTTAGCTCCAGGAAGAGAAGTTAGCAAGCGAGCAAAGGAATAAGGAAGAGACCGAGAATTTCAAAGAGAAATGGAAGAGAGGCAGTTTGCCCTGGAAAAAGAAAAGCTTAGTTAATGGGGTGAAAGAAAGGATAATAATTCAGACAATGAGTTTAAAGCAAGTCCGAGCTTTGATAGACAGAAAACTCTTTGCCTCAAGCCTAAATTCACTGTGAACAAAGTTGAGAGATACTTCATCTCTTCTGAGAAAGTGACTTCAAAGCTTCTGATACATGGACACTTATTTTGCAAAGTAGTTTGGTGGGGAAAGCAATAGATGTTTATTCTCGTCCTTCAGAATAACAGCCCTCAGATTATTTGACAGTTAAAATTGGGGTATTTGATGCTTATGAGATTTTCCCCAAAATGTATCAATTAACATATCAGACTTTGAAAAAAAGACCAAATGAAACATTTATAGAATTTACCAGGGAGAAAGAAATGTTGTAGGATCTGTGTTTTCGCTCACTGAAACTTGGACAGAGAGAACATGAGTGACATATTGATAATGGAAGAATTTCAAATCAGCATCCCAATAGCCATCAGGTCATCCTTGTAAGCCGGCAAGGGTTCTAAATTAAAGGAAGTGGAGTTTTCTGGAAGGTGCGAATTAAAAATTGCATAGGCTTTTTCCCAGGATGGAAGAGTCAATTACTAGGGGACATAGATTTAAGGTGAGAGGAGAGAACTTTAGAGGAGACGCGCGGGGCAAGTTTTTTACGCAGAGGGTAGTGAGTGTCTGGAATTCGCTGCCAGAGGAGGTGGTGGAAGCAGGTACGATAGTGGTGTTTAAGAGGCAGCTTGACAAATACATCAATAGGATGGGAATAGAGGAATACGGACCCTGGAAGTGCAAAATGTTTTAGTTTGACAGGCAATATGATCGGCGCAGGCTTAGAGGGCTGAAGGGCCTGTTCCTGTGTTATACTTTTCTTTGTTCTGTTCTTTAGGCAGTAACAGGGCGGTAGATCACCATTTGTAAACCCACAAGGAAACAGGAGAAATAGAAAAGATTCTGGCTTTAGGGAGAAGGCAGAAGCTGTTCTAGCCAATAAAAATAATATTATAGAGAAGAAAGGTGATGTAAAGAAACTGGTATGCTTCCGTTTCTGTAATACGGGGCATGTAAAAGCAAATTGTTGGAAGCTGGGAGTTAAATTAGTGCCATAATAGGGACACCTAAAGAGTCTTCTGAAAGGACTGTACCAGCAAAGGAAATGGATGTTAAACCAGTAGCAATGATACAAGTGCAAAGTGTTCCCTTAGAACCGACTAGAATGGTGGATATGTCAAAGGGATTCATCCTTGAATACTGATGAAGTGAGTCAGGTTATTGGAGGTTCTAGAGGTATTCTCTTGAAGGAAGCAGTGTTCCTTTAATTTTTGCTGGAAAAAAAGAGACATTTTTGTCGAAGATTTCCGTCTTGCAGTCATCAGGACAATTTTCAAGAATTCCAAATGTAAAGGGAACAATAATTTGTACTGTATGAGAAGAGTGTGCTGATTGGTTGGCAACGGGACTCTGCTTGGTAGAGGCATTGCCATGGAGAATATTCCAGTTGATAGTGACTGACAGTAACTGCCAAGCATTGTTTGAAATTTAAACTAACTGCTTGACTCTGCCCAAGGCATTGCCCTGAGGAATGAACCAGCTTATTTTGTTTAGCTGAAACAGATGCAATGTGTGTACATGTTCTTTCTGTCTGCAAAGAACAGAGCCCTGTCTGTTAATATATGTAGCTTCCAGTGTGCACAAATATGCCACGTTGTAAGCCCAACTGGCATTCTTAAATTGCTTGTCAGCATAATTTTTAGCACACTGAGGATGATTAGCAAATGTTGTCCAATTGCAGAATCACATCTAATGTTGGACATTGTGTTTTGAGTTTTGCGAGCACAGGCTGCTTAGGTACTGTCTGTACTTTGCCCTTTGTGAACAGCGGCTGAGACATGATGTTTGATATGATCCCCCATTCTTTGAGACCTACGGCCTACATACCTAGTATCACACCAGAACTGAAATTCAAGTACCACATTACTCATTTGTGTGATAGGCAGAATGTCTTTTTGGTTTTGTGGCAGCATCCTGTTAGTAGCAAATACCACTCATGTTGCTACTACATTGTAGCAGCGTAAAACAGCTAGCTTCACCTGTTGCTCAAATTTTTGAGATACCTTACCCTTCCAGGATAACCTGAGGTAGACTGGGTGCTTTTCGGCCTCAGGCCCGTTCATGAGTTTGCGTGATATACGGCATGAAATGATCTGATCAGGGTAGCCATTATCCCTCAGGATGTCTTTGATGTGCCCTATTTCAGCATCAAGTTTGCAAGGTGAGCAAATGGCTTGGGCCCTATTTACGAGGTTGCCAATGAGGCCAATCTTATAGTGTGAGGAACTGTAAGAATCCCAACACATATATTGACCAGTGAAGGTAGGTTTGTGGTAGACTGTGGTAGAGAATCCTCTGGCAGATTTCTCAACAATAACGTCAAGGAAAGGGAGTTCATTTGACTGCTCCATTTCAAAGGTGAATTTGAGCACAGGATGGAGCCCATTATGACATGTAAGGAAATTATTACATGCAGCTGTGGATTTAAACATGTTGGTTTCCATGATTAACATGCCTTCGATGGAATGACACCTAACCGCCTAACCCTTGCATGTTTCTGGGATATGGATGATATGTTTGCTATATTTAAATCTGCAGCTGAAAAGGGGGATGAAATTCTTGAACTCTGATGCAATCTGGAGAGCAAAAAGGATGAGATGTGCTGTGTGGATGAGCAAATACAGGCTTTAAAAGCAGCTGAGGAAAGTTTTGAGAAACAGGTTGAGGATTTAATGGGTAAATTGAAAGAGTCTAAGGGGCAGTAAGCAACCATGGAGGAAAGATTCCAAAATGAATTGAAGATTCCAAAATGAATTGAAGTTGCCAAGCTTGTATAAATGTTCGGCAGATGACTTTGAAACAATATCAACTGCACTCATTAGAGCAGTTCAGCAGCTTCATAGTCGACTGAAACAAGCAAAAGAAGTTGATAAAATAGCTGAAGATTGATTGGTTGAGGTAGATACCTTCAAGACCAAAGCAATTGCTGAGCTGAATAAAAAGATCAATTGGTCAAAGCATTGCCTTGGGGAATGAACCAGGAAATGACTGTCCCTCAGCTTTTGTTTAGATGAAAAAGGCACAAAGTATGGACATGTGCCTTCTGTCTGCAAAGGATCAATCAGACCCTGACCAATCAGAGCCAACCTGTGCAGTTTGAATTTGAACAAAGCTGGGCAGTTAACTGTTCCATGCTGCATTCTCCATGGCAACACCTGCACCAATCAGAGTCTGCTTGTCAACCAATCAGCACTCTCTTCTTATGCAGTATAAATTGTTGCTCCCCTAATACAGTTGGTCATTTCTTGCAAGCTATCCTGATGGATGCAAGATAAAAAAAAACTTCAACAGAATGTCTTTTTTTATAGCAAAACTCATGTCCTGTATAACCATATGACAATTATTAATGAAGAGTCTATGGGTTCAAAACATTAACTCTGTTTCTCTCCCCACAGATGCTACCAGTCCTGCTGAGTGTTTCCAGTAGTTTCTGTTTTTATTTCCTATTGCCAGCACCCACAGTATTTTGCTTTTATTGATTAATCCTGTCTCATTAAAATAGCCGACTCCCTGGTTGGTTCCAGAATGTATAGCTCTAAGAAACTGTCCTGAATACATTCTATGAACTCATCCTCCAGGCTACCTTTGCCAAATTGATTTGTCCAATCTATTTGAAGATTAAAAATTCCCACAATTATTGCAGTATCTTTCTTACAAGCCCCAAGATTTCTTGATTAATATTCTGCCCTATGTAGTTACTGGCAGGGACCCTATAAATAACCCCCACCAGTGACTTCTTTCCTTTGACATTCCTTATCTTCACTCAAACTTATTCAATGATTTGATCCTCTGGAACAAAATGATTTCTCATTACTGTACCGATCTAATCTTTTATTAACAGAGCTACCCCACCCCCCTCCTTTTCCTTTTTTCCTGTCCTTACAAAATGTCAAATACCCTTGAATATTCAAGTCCCAGCAGTGGTCACTTTGCAATCATATCTCTGTAATGGTGATAATATCAGACTGAAATCATTCTATTTGTGCTACCAATTCACCCACCTTGTTACAAATGCTGTGACCATTCAGACAAAGAGCCTTTAATTCTGTCTTTTTACCATGTTTTCCTACTCTGACCCTATTTGCTGGTGCACTGTTACATTTGTATGCTCTGTCCTTCCTTGTCACTCTTTGGTGCCTGCACTGGAGATTTGTTAGACATGTTAAAAACCTTGAGGGGTCTGGATAGAGTAAATGGGGACAAGCTGTTCCCATCAGCAGAAGATCGAGAACATTAAGGTGGTTAACAAAAGAACCAGAGGTGATATGAGGAAAAACATCTTCATGTAACAAGTTGTTTGGATCTGGAATGCACTGCCTGGGCATGTGGTGGAGACAGATTCAATTACAGGTTTCAAAAGGGAACTGGATAATTATCTGAAAAGAAAAGATTTTACAGAGTTACATGGGAAAGGTGGAGGAGTGGGACTAGCTGAGTTGCTGTTGCAGAGAACTGACACAAAGACAATGTGCTGAATGGCCTCCTTCTGAGCTGTAACCATTCTATGATTCTAGCATAGATACATTCACAGAACTTGACAAAAATACAAGAAAGAAGCTGAAGGTTACCCTGATGGTGTGATCAAGAAGTGTCAGAGGAAGTTTGTGTGGAACGTAAACACCAATATAGATGGGGTGGGCCAAATGGTCTGATTCTATTCTGTAAATTCCATGTAAAGCTCCCAGTTGGGAATACAAACACTATGCTGTGCATCACATCTTCAGGCCATCACTTCCAAGGAATTAATGTGAATCACTCTCTCTCACTCCCCTCAAAACTCTCTCTCTCTCTCTGCCCCTCCCTCCATCCCTCCCTCACACCCACACACCCACTGTCCATTGTGCCCCTCCCTCCCCCCAAACCCTGCCTGCGCCTCATTCCCCCCACATACCCTCTCTGCCTCTCCCTACCTCCCCACACATGCTCTCTGCCCCTCTAACTCACATACTCTCTCTGCCCCCTTGCCCCCCACACACCCTCTCTGCCCTCCAACACACCCTCTCTACCCCCCACATATCCTCTTTCACATCCTACACACCCTCTTCCCCCCCACCAACTCCACACACCCTGTCTGCCTCCCCTTCCCCCATCCGCACACACCCTCTCAGCCCCCTACACACATTCTTGGCCCCCCTCCCCATGATATTCACTCTGCGCCCCCTCCCACCTACTCCCTCTGCCCCTCCCCCCAACTCTCTCTGCCCCTCTCCCCCACCACTCTCTCTGCCCCTCTCCCCCCCACTCTCTCTGCCCCTCTCCCCCCAACACTCTGCCCTACTCCCCCCACTCTCTCTGCCCCTCTCCCCCCCACTCTCTCTGCCCCTCTCCCACTCACTCTCTCTGCCCCTCTCCCCCCAACTCTCTCTGCCCATCTTCCTCCACACACCCACCCATATATACACTCTCTCCCTCTGCCCCTCCCTACCCCCAAAACATCCAATCTCTGCCCCTCTCCCCACCCACTCTCTCTGTCCCTCCTCCCCTCCACATTCCCTCTTTGCCCATCCCCCCCCCCATACCCTCTCTTCCCCCCTTCCCTCCCGACACCACCTCTGCCCGTCCCTCCACCCCACACAAGTTCTTTGCCCCACCGTCCCTCCCCCACAAACTCTCTGCACCCCCCTCCTGCCCCACGCATCCTCTCGGCCCCCCCAAACACACCCTCTTTCCCGGCCCACACACACCCTCTTTCCCTCCTCACCACAAACAACTTCCCGCCCCCCCCCCTCTCCACCACACACCCTGTCGGCACGCCCTCCAGCCCACACTCTTTCAGCCTCTCCCCCCCATCTCTCTCTGCCCCTCTTCCCCACTTCTTCCTGCCCCACTCCTCCTCTCACCCTCCCCCACGCCCCCATCAACACATTCTCTCTCTCTCTCTCTCTCTCTCTGCCACTCTCACCCACCACTCTCTCTGCCCCTCTCCTCCACCACTCGCTCTGCCCCTCTCAACCCCCCACCCAACACATACTCTCTCTCTGCCCCTCTCTCCCCGCCCAATCTCTGCCCCTCTCCCCACCCACTCTCTCTGCCCCACTCCCCCCCCAACTCTCCCTGCCAATTACCCCCCCACCCACACACACACTCTCTCTCTCCACCCCCCCACCCACTCTCTCTGTCCATCCCCGCCCACTCTCTCTGACCCTCACCCCCCAAATCTCCCTTCCCCCCACTGCACACCTTCCCACATCCCCCCTCCCCCATTCACCCTCCACTCCCACCCCCTAAGTACAACACATCCACCAGTTCCCCTTTATCCTCATTACATGTGACTCCTTCAAAGAACTTCAACAAATTGGTTAAACATGATTTCCCTTTTACAAAATCATGTTGACTCTGCCTGATTGCCTTGAACTTTTCTAAGTGCCCTGCTATAACATCTTTAATAATAGCTTCTAACATTTTCCCAGTGACAGAGGTCAAGCTAACTGGCCTGTAGTGTCCTACTTTCTGTCTCCCTCCCTTTTTGAATAAAGGAGTTATATTTCCCAATTTCCAATTTAATCAAACTTTCCCCGAATCTAGGGAATTTTGGAAAATTAAAACCGGTGCATCAACTATCTTCCTCGCCACTTCTTTCAAGACCTTAGGGTGAAGTCCATCCGGATATGGGGATTTGTCAGCCCCCAGCTCCAACAATTTGCTCAATTGCACCTCCCTGGTGTGTGTAATTTTCCTGAGTTCCTCCCTCCCTTCCATTTCCTGATTTACAGCTATTTCTGGGATGTTACTCATCCCCTCTGTAGTGAAGACTGAAGCAAAATACCTGTTTAATTGATCTGCCATCTCCCTACTTTCCATTATCAATTCCCCGGACACACTTTCTATAGGACCAACGCTCACTTTGTTAACTATTTTATTATTTAAATATCTATAGAAACTCTTACTATCCATCTTTATATTACTGGAAAGCTTTCTCTCATACTCAGATTTTCCCTCCTTATTAATCTTTTTGTCATTCTTGCTGTTCTTTATATTCTTTCCAATCTTCTGACCAGCCTGTGCGTAACTATATGCTTTTTCTTTAAGTTTGATACTGCCTTTAACGTTTTTAGTTAACCACAGATGCAGGGCCCTCCCCTCACCCCAACAGTTCCTTCCCCCCACCAGCTCCTTTCCCCTGCCACTGCCCCCACACACCCCCTACTCTTTCTCTCCTCCACCCCCTACATGAGCTGATCAGCAGCAAATGCAGGGAGGGAGCAGCCTGTGATTGGGTGAGCAGCTTCACAGCATTTTTCAAATATAAATCATGTGAATGTCGAACAGGTTTGGTGGGCACATTGAGCCTGCATTAAATAGAAAGTGGAGTACCAATCCAGTGCACTCTGGCAGCACCACACCCCTTGGCAGTGTTGTCTGTGTGTGCAGATAAGCCTGATTGGATTGTACTGCCTAGGTCTGGGGATTCATTTATATGCTGAATGCAGTAAATAAAATATTGAATTACTCTCAAATTGTCAAATTTTTGTTACCAGTCAGATGAATAATTCTTCTGATTTTTTGTTTTGGCTCTGATTTCTCACAGTTAACCTGCTGGTGATTCTGATCTTGTCTCGAAGAAAGTGTGGTCTGTCCCGATGTATCACCTGCTACCTAGTGGCAATGGCATCAGCTGATCTAACTGTTATCCTCACTGATGTGATAATGAACCAGATTATCCCACTTTATTCCAAGGCGCTATTCTCAAACAACATTACCCTGTGCGGTCTCATTGACTGTCTCACTCATGCAGCCACAGACCTTTCTGTCTGGTTCACAGTTGCTTTTACCTTTGACCGATTTGTGGCTATTTGTTGTCAGAAGCTGAAAAGTAAAATTTGCACCTGGAGAACTGCAGTGACAGTTATCGGAACAGTGACTGTGCTGAGCTGTTTGAAGAACGTCCCTTGGTATTTTCGATATGAAGCTGTGTATTTCTTTTTCATACCACTGTTTTGTATGGTGAAATTCAGCTACTACACCTCAGCTGTGTGGAAAGCATTTGACTTGTTGCATCGTGTGACAACCCCACTGCTCCCATTCGTTCTGATCCTGCTCCTCAATGCTCTCACTGTCAGGAATATTTTATTGGCGAGTAGAGCGCGCCAGAGGCTGCGGGGTCACAGTGAGATGGACAATCACAAGGACCCAGAGATGGAGAGTCGCAGGAGGTCCATCATTCTGCTCTTCAGCATATCTGCAAGCTTCATATCGTTGTGGATGACACAAGCTGTGTACACCATCCATGAACGAATTACATTAAATCACATCATTGATCTTCTTCTCAAAAATCGCCTTCCATTCATTATTGGTTACATTGGGCCAATGCTCCAGCTCCTCAGCTCCTGCAGCAACACTTGTATTTATGTAGCGACCCAGAACAAATTCAGAGAGGAATTGAGGTATGTGCTCACTTACCCCTTTGTTCTCACAGCCCAGTTAGTAAAATAACAGTAAGAACTGGTCACTCTCCTGCACTAGAACTGATTCTGTTTCACATTCCATCCAAATCTCATCCTGTCTGGAAAGACAAAACATCCCTGAAATAATCAGAATCATGAGCCATTTTAAAATGAGTCTAAAAATGAGCTTGGTGCCTGCATAATGCTGAGGTGGTGTTAGAGAATTGGTGAACAGATTTCTCCGTTTTAATTTTCATTATCAAATGAAACAAAGACTAATGCGATGATACAAAAGAGATACTTAAACCTCATCTTTACTGTCATCATTAGTGAGCGCTCCTCTCTACTTTTCTGTTGCCAATCGGCCCCCTGCTGGTTTTGTTGTCTCAGATACTCAGCAGCCTGTGGCGAGACAGTTCATCACTGTACTCAGGACCATGATTGTCCTGATTGGCCTGTGCTTTTGAAGTATTTCCTGGTAAAGGTTTCATCATAACATAATGCATCAATGTTTGATAATCTATTGCTACCCTATGCCCTTGGGCCCTGCTAAAGAAGGGAATCCACCTGATTGGGAGAGGTTAGAGAAAATGAGCCATGCTCTGCAGACTGCTCAATGTCTGACAGTCCCAACTTCAGGCTGTGCTAATTACAATACAGGCAGAGATTTTACTGGGACTTTAGAAATCACTGGTTAGGACTAGTTGGACTATTGTGGGCACCACACTTGAGGAAAGATATAAAGGTATTAGAAAGGGTCTGGAAGAGATTTAACAGGATGTTACCGGAGATGCGGCAGTTCAGTGATGAAGAAAGATTGAATCAGTTAGGACTGTTCAACTTTGAACAGAAATCCTTCAGAGGTGACATCATAATGTTTTAAAGATGGGGGAAAGCTCTTTCCCTCTGGTGAGTGGGTCAATAAAGAGAAATGATAACTTAAAACCACTGGCTGGATAGGAAACGAGAACTTTGTTGTTTCAGAGAGTTGTATGGATCTAGAATGCACTACCTGAAAAGTGGTGAAAAATGATTCTATAAATAATATTAAAAGAGTGTTGCACAGGGACTGGAGAATGAGGGACTGATAGAGTTACAGATAGCATGTGAGGATGCGGCACTAAGCACCACTGCTCTCCCAAAGGAACCACACCAGCACAGCAGGCCAAATGGACTCCAGTTTTGCTGTAAGTTTCTATGAACCTATGTAAGGCTGGCAATCTTTATTAAGAAATGGTATTTTTGATCTACTTTTCCTTGCTTCCTTAAACATCTCATGTTCCCTTTCAGTCTTTCTGTATAGATATGTTGTAATCAACTTTTGCCAACTGTTATCACTGATCAATGAGCTTCAACAGTCATTATTTGTGAGATTTGTATGTTCTATAAAGATGAGTATTATTTCTTGATCATTAGAATTTGCATTTACTGATTGCCCAGAATGTGAAGTATTGGACCAAGACACAAGTTGCCACCAATTTGAGTGTGTCATCTATCCATCTCTTTGAATCAGTATCATTTTCTGCTCAAACAAGTCTACCAATTGGTGATTCTTCATAATATTGCATTGAGATCGCTCAGTCCACACCCAACACAAAACCCTCAAAGTTCGGTAACTTCCCTCCTTGGATCCTTTCAGTTCTATCTCTCCCCTCTTAATTCTAACTGGCTCCTCTTGTTTCTGTATGGATCCTCTCTCACCTTTCCTGGTTTTGTTTGACCTGCTTGCTTTCAGTCTGATAGCTGCTGTCAGTTCCGTCTGGATCCTGTTGTTTCCCCAACATAGAAGCAAAATACTGCAGATTCTCAAAATCTGCAGTAGACAGAAAAATGCTGAAGACATTCAACAGGCCAGGCAGCATCTATGTAGACAGCACAAAAGTCAATCTTTCAAATTGATGACATTTCTTCAGAACGGTTGATTCTTTCTGGCTTCTGTTGGTTCAGCCTGTTTCCTTTAGGTTCTCTCTGCTTCCTAGTGGATTACTTCTGGGTCCATGGTTCTGTCTATAACAACAACAATTTATATTTATATAGCGCTTTAATGTAATGAAATGTTCCAAGGTGCTTCACAGGGATATTATAAAACAAAGTATTACAGTGAGCCACATAAGGAGATATTAGGTTAGTTAACCAAAAATGTGGTCAAAAAGATCTGTTTAAAGAGTGTCCGACAGGAGGAAAGTGAGGTAGAGAAGCAGAGAGGTTTAGGTGGGGAATCCCAGTCCTTAGGGCCTAGGCAACTGAACCATGACCATGAATAGGAAATAATGGGAATGCACAAGAGGTTAGAATTAGAAGAATGCAGATATGTCAAATGTTGTGGGTTTGGAGGAGATTGCAGAGATAGGGAGGGATTTGAAAACAAGAAAGAGAATTTTAAAATCAAGGTGTTGTTAGCCTGGGAGTCAATGTAGCCCAGTGAGCACACGAGTGAGAGGGAAACGGGACTTGCTGCCAGTTAAGACTGAGGCAGCTGAGCTTTGGTTGTCTTCAAATTTATGTCTGGGTTTGTGAGTCAGTATCTGTCCAGATCCAAAACAAAATAAAAACAGAATTACCTGGAAAAACTCAGCAAGTCTGGCAGCATCGGCGGAGAAGAAATCAGTCAACGTTTCGAGCCCGTTGACTGATTTCTTCTCCGCCGATGCTGCCAGACTTGCTGAGTTTTTCCAGGTAATTCTGTTTTTATTTTGTTTTGGATTTCCAGCATCCGCAGTAGCTTTTAGCTTTTTGTTTTTATCTGTCCAGATCCAGTCTATGCTTGGGTTGATGGTGTCATATACATCCAGGTCCAGTGGGTCAGCCTATGTTTCACTTTTTGGGCAGTCTGTATCCAGATCCAGCTGGTCATTCTATGCCCAGGTTCAGTGGGGTTTATGCTAATCTATGCTAATCTATCGTCTATGTCCTGCTATATGAACCAGTTTATTTTCCAGGTCTATGGACCAACCTATATCCAAGCGTATGCTCTAGTCTGTGCTGGATTTATGCTTCAGTCTGTATCCAGACCCACAGCAACGTGGTTGTCTCTTAAATGCTCTCTGACATGGCCTAGCGAGCCATTCAGTTTTATCAAAATGCTACAAAGCCTAAAAGGAATGAAACTGGATAGACTATCAGGCATCAACCAAAGCACCAGGAACCACAACGGCAAACTCAGCCCTGTTGACCCTGCAAAGTCCTCCTTATTAACATCTGGGGGCTTGTGCCAAAATTGGGAGAAACGTCCCTCAGACTAGTCAAGAAACAGCCTGACATGGTCAAACGCTTGGAATCATACCTTACAGACAATGTCCCAGACTCCACCATCACCATCCCTGGGTATGTCCTGTCCCTCCAACAGGACAGAGCCAACAGAGGTGTCGGCACAGTGTTATACAGTCAGGAGTGAGTTGCCCTGGAAATACTTAACATCGACCCTTGACCCCATGAAGTCTCATGGCATCAGATAAACATGGGCAAGGAAACCTCCTGCTGATTACCATGTACCGCCTTCCCTCAGCTGATGATTCAGTACTCCTCCATATTGAACACCACTTGGAGGAAGCACTGAGGGTGGCAAGGACGCAGGATAAACTCTGGGTGGGGACTTCAATGTCCGTCACCAAGAGTGGCTCGGTAGCACCACCACAAACCAAGTTGGCCAAGTCTTAAAGGATATAGGTGCTAGACTGCATCTACAGCAGGTGGTGAAGGAACCAACAAGGTGGAAAAACATACTTGACCTCATCCTCACCAACCTGCCTGCCACAGATGCATCTGTTCATGACAGTGTCAGTAGGAGTGACCACCGCACAGTCCTTGTGGAGACGAAGTCCCACCTTCACATTGAGGATACCCTCCATCGTGTTGTGTGACATAACCACCGTGGGATAGATTTTGAACAGATCTAGCAACTCAAAACTGAGCATCCATGAGGCACTGTGGGCCATCAGCAGCAGCAGAATTGTACTTGAACACAATCTGTAACCTCATGGCCCAGCATATACCCCACTCTACCATTACCACTAAGCCAGGGGATCGACCCTGGTTCAATGAAGAGTGCAGGAGGGCATGCCAGGAGCAGCACCAGGCTACCTAAAAATGAGGTGTCAACCTGGTGAAACTACACACACAGGATGACTTGCATGCCAAACAGCATAAGCAGCAAGTGCTAGACAGAGCTAAGCAATCCCACAACCAGCGGATCAGTCTAAGCTCTGCAGTCCTGCCACATCCAGTTGTGAATGGTGGTGGACAGTTAAACAAGTCACTGGAGGAGGAGGCTCCACAAATATCCCCATCCTCAATGATGGGGGAGCCCAGCACATCAGTGCAAAAGATAAGGCTGAAGCATTTGCTACAATCTTCAGCTAGAAGTGTCAAGTGGATGGTCCATCTCAGCCTCCTCCAGAGGCCCCCAGCATCACAGATGCCAATCTTCAGCCAATGATACCAGGAAACGGCTGAAGGCACTGGATACTGTGAAGGCTATGGGCTCTGAGAACATACCAGCAATAGTACTGATGGCTTGTGCTCCAGAACTTGCTGCGCCCCGAGACAAGCTGTTCCACTGCAGCTACAACACTGGCATCTACCCGGCATTGTGGAAAATTGCTCAGGTATGTCCTGTACACAAAAAGCAGGACAAATCCAACCTGGTCAATTATGTGAGCCTACTCTTGATAATCAGCAAAGTAATGGAAGAGGTCATCAACAGTGCTATCAAGCGGCACTCCCTTATCAACAACCTGCTCACTGAAACCCAGTGTGCGTTCTGCAGGGCCACTCAGCTTCTGACCTCGTACAGCCATGGACAAAATAGCTGAACTCCCGAGATGAGGTGAGAGTGACTGCCCTTGACATCAAGGCCGCATTTGACAGAATGTGGCATCAAAGAGCCCTAGCAAAACTGGAGTCAATGGGAATCGGAGGGAAAACTCTCCACTGGTTGGAGTATTACCTGGAACAAAGTAAGATGATTGTGGTTGTTGGAGGTCAGTCATCTCAGCTCCACGACATCACTGCAGGAGTTCCTCAGGGTAGTGTCTTCGGCCCAACCAATTTCAACTGTTTCATCAATGACCTTCCTTCCATCATAAGGTCAGAAGTGGGGATGTTCGCTGATAATTGAACAATGTTCAGCACTATTCGCGACTCCTCAGATCCTGAAACAGTCCATGTCCAAATGCAGCAAGAACTGGACAATATCTAGGCTTAGGCTGACAAGTTGCAAATAACATTTGTGCGACAGAGGTGCCAAGCAATCACCTTCTCCCACAAGAGAGAATCTAAGCATCTGATCTTGATATTGAATGGCATTACCATCACTGAATCCCCCCGGTATCAACATCCTGGGGGTTACCATTGACCAGAAACGGAACTGGACTAGCCATATAAATACTGTGGCTACAAGAGCAGGTCAAAGGCTGGGAATTCTGTGGAGAGTAACTCACCTCCTGACTCCCCAAAGCCTGTCCACCATCTATGTGGCACAAGTCAAGAGTGTGATGGAATACTCTCCGCTTGCCTGGATGAGTGCAGCTCCAACAACACTCAAGAGGCTCGACACCAACCAGGACAAAGTAGCCCACTTGATTGGCACCCTATCCACCACCTTCATCATTCACTCTCTCTACCACCGACGCACAGTAGCAGCAGATGTAGTACCATCTACAAGATGCACTGCAGAAACTCACCAGCAGTCTTGGTAAAGCACCTTCCAAACCCATGACCACTAACAACTAGAAGGACAAAGGCAGCAGATAGATGGGAATACTGCCAAGCCAGTCACCATCCTGACTTGGAAATATATCGCTGTTCCTTCACTGTTGCTGGGTCAAAACCCTGGAACTCCCTCCCGAACAGCACTGTGGGTGTACCTACGCCACATGGGCTGCAGCGGTTCAAGAAGGCAGCTCACCATCATCTTCTCAAGGGCAACCAGGGATGGGCAATAAATGTGGATCTTGCCAGCGACGCCCACATCCAATGATAGAATAAACAAAAGCATGGAGGTAGTACAAAGCTGGGTGTTTTACCAGAAGTGGCCAAACCGTGAACTGGGATACTATTGATTGGTCAGTTGAAAAGGAATTCTGCTGAGCTACACCAACGGGACTGTCGTGACCCGAGGGAGAGAGTGTTGTAGAATGTGCCTTGTTAATACTTTTACCATGAAACTCAAAGGTGAATCTGTTATAGATAGAACTCCTGAACTATCCTGTGTGAATAAAGAACAGCATATTGTGGAACTATGTAGCTACTTAGTGCTGGGGAATGCTTATGGTCGTGTAAGATGTATCTTTGTTGCATTGACTATTTAAAGCGAAATTTACCTTTCTATTTGAAGCATCATTTGCCTGTTAATTCATGTTTAATTTGTATTGTTTCTGATTCATATTAAGTAAAAGCTCCAAAAAGTGGAATTGTGTTGATAATTTCTGCATTTGGAGGTCATTCAGTAAATGTGGTTATTTAGGTTTACGGTTCCCCAATGGAGATTGTAACAATCTGAACATCCTTTCCAGGCATTTAACAGTTCATCTTTCCGGTAAATTTCATACACAAACTCCAAATAAAAGTCCAAACCTTCATCTTTATCAAACTGATGGGCATCCAGCTCACTAAATATTTACTTCTGGTTTTACTTTTTGAAGGGAGTGACAATGCCAAGGCCAAACCTTGTTTTTCCTTTGGTGGGGATGCAACCCATTTCCACATATCCAAAAGCAAAATACTGCTAGAAATCTGAAATATAAACGGAAAGTGCTGGAATTCTCAGCAGGTCAGGCAGCACCCGTGGAGAGAGAAACATAGTTAATGTTTCAGGTCAATGACCTTTCATCAGAACACATATCCGTTGCATTCTTTTGATTCAGAGTACAACCTATCACCCTTCCTCAGATGATGAATCAGTTGTTCTCCATGTTGAATGCCACTTGGAAAAATCATTGAGGGTGGCAAGGTTTAGGGACTTCAATGTCCATCACCAACATTAGCATCACTTTTGACCAAGTTAGCCGGGTCCTGAATACAGATCTGCCAGAATGAGCTGGTGGTGAAAATTATGGCCAACCCCAGCACATCAGTGCAATAGACAAGGCTGAATGAAGCATTTATAACCATCTTCAGCCAGAAGTGCTGAATGAATGGTCCATCTTGGCCTCCTCCTGAAGTTCCCACCATCATGGATGCCAGTGTTCAGCAAATTCAATTCACTTCAAGTGATATGAAGAAACAGCTAAAGGCACTGTATACCACATAGACTATGGACCCTGACAACATCTCAGCTGTAATACTGAAGACTTGTGCTCCAGAACTAGCTGCGCCCCTAGCCAAGCTGTTATAGCACAGCTACAATACTGATATCTCACCTGACAATAATGTGGGAAATTGCCCAGATATGTCCTTTCCTGTCCACAAAAAGCAGGACAAAACCAACGTGGCCAATGATCAGTCTACTCTTGAACACCAGCAAAGTGATTTAGGGTGCTGTTGACAGAGCTATCAAGCGGCACTTGTGTGCTGCTCACTATGGGTTCCACCAGGGTCTCTCAGCTCCAGCCCCAATTACAGCCTTGTTCCAAACATGGACAAAAGAGCTGAACTCCTGAGGTGAGGTGAGAGTGACAACCTTTGACGTCAAGGCAGCAATTGACCGAGTGTGTCATCAAGGGGCCCTAGCAAAACTGGAGTCAATGGGAATCAAGGGGAAAACTCTCCGCTGGTTGGCGTCATACCTAGCACAAAGGCAGATGATTGTAGTTTTATGTATATGTCCCTAGCTAAGCTGTAGTTGTTGGAAGCTAATCATCCTAGCCCCAGGACATTGCTGTGGTAGTTCCTCAGGGTAGTGTCCTAGGCCCACCCATCTTCAGCTACTTCATCAATGGCCTTCCCTTCATCATAAGGTCAGAAGTGGGAATGTTCGCTAATGATCACACAGTGTTCAGCACCATTTGCAACTGCTCAAACACTAAAGCAGTTTGTGTCCATATGCTGTAAGACCTGGACAACATTTAGACTTGAGCTAATAAGTGGCAAAGAACATTCATGTCACACAAGTGCCAGGTAATGATTATATCCAACAGAAAAGAGTCTAACCATCTCCCCTTGGCATTCAATGGCATTACCATCGTTGAATCCCCCACTATGATCATCCTGGGGGTTACCATTCACCAGAAACTTAAACTGGACGAGCCATATAAACACTGTGGCTACAAAAGCAGGTCCAAGGCTCAGAAGTTTGAGGTGAGTAACTCACCTCCTGGCTCCTCAAAATCTGCTCAACATCTACAAGGCACAATGTCAGGAGGATCCAGTCATTGTGGTCCATGTTGGGACCAACAATATGTGGAAGTGTAGGTGAAAATTCCTGTCCAGAGAAGCACTGAGCTAAACTAAAGTACAGGACCTCCAGGATTATAATCTTAATAATCTTATTAGCCAAGTCACATGCAAATTGGTATAGGGATAAGCAGATTAAAGAGGTGAACATGTGGCTGAAGGTGTGGTGTGGAGAAGAGGGATTCCATTTGAAGGACATTGGCACCAGGACTGGGACAGGGAGGAAGTGTAAAGTTTGAGCAGGCTGCCCAAACCGAGCTAGGACCAGATTCCTAGCAGAAAGGATTATTAGGACCATCTCAAGGAGTTTAAACTAGTAAATAGGGGCGTGGACTCAGGTAGGAAAGGCAGTATTAATAACAGTTCAAAAACAAAAAGGAAGAGAGTAGACTAATATTCAGAAGTTGTACTTTAAGCATAGCAAATGAAGGGAAAACTAAAATATGTCAAGTAAACCAGGAGAGAGAACTGGAAATGTAGAGGATAAATGATAGAGCCCAGCGCAGGTTAGGGCATGTGGCACAAATAAGTGCTCTTACGCACTGAATCTAAGGAACAAATTGAGTTGAGATGCAAATGATAGCTTTTATAGACACAGCTACCAGAGGGTCAGAACTGGTATTATAAATATACCAGGTTACAAGCTCTACAGGAATGATAGAGAAAATGATAGAGGGAGGTGAGTGGAGAGGATGTTTCCTCTTGTGGGAGAATCTAGGACTAGGGTCACTGTTTAAAAATAAGGGGTCGCTCATTTAAGACAGAGGTGAGAATTTTTTTCTCTCAGAGTTTTGTGAGTCTTTGGAACTCTCTTCCTCAAAAGGTGGTGGAAGCAGAGCCTTTTATGCACTCTCTCCAATGTCTTCACATCCTTCCCGAAGTATGGTGCCCAGAACAGGACGCAATACTCCAGTTGAGGCCGAACTAGTGACTTATACAAATTCAACATAACCCCCTTGCTCTTGTACTCTATATCCCTATTAATAAAGTCCGGGATACTGTCTGCTTTACTAACCGCCCTCTCAACCTGTCCTGCCACTTTCAATGATTTACACCCAACTCCCTCTGCTCCTGCTTCACCTTTAGAGTCGTACCCTTTATTTTATATTGTCTCTTCATGTCCTTCCTGCCTCACAATTCTCTGCATTGAACTTCATATGCCAATTGTCTGCCCACTCCACCAACCTATGTCCTTTTGAAGTTCTACACCATCCTCCTCACAGCTCACAATGCTTCCAAGTTTAGCATCATCCGCAAATTTTGAAATTGAGCCCTGTACACCAAGGCGCAGATCATTAATTTATATCAGGAAAAGCTGATCCCTGGGGAACTCCACTACGAACCTTCCTCCAACCCAAAAAACATTAATTAAATCCAATTCCATGTCCATGTTGCTACTGTCCCTTTTATTCCATGATCTATAACTTTGCTCACAAGTCTGCCGTGTGGCACTGTATTAAAAACCTTTTGGAAGTCCATGTACACCACGTCAACAGAATTACCCTCATCAACTCTCTCTGTTACCTCCTCAAAAAATTCCAGCGAGTTAGTCAAACATGATTCTCCCTTAAGAAATCCATGCTGGATTTCCCTAATTAACCCACATTTGTCCATGTGACTATTAACTTTGTCCTGAATTATTGTTCCTAGAAGTTTCCCCATCACCAAAGTTAAACTAACTGGTCTGTAGCTGCTGGCTTATCTTTGCCCCATTTTTTGAACCAGGATGTAACATTTGATATTCTCCAGTCCTCTGACACCACCCCTGAGTCAAAGAAAGACTGGGACCACAATTTCCACTCTCACTTCCCTCAGCATCCTTGAATGTATCTCAGCCGGTCCCGGTGCTTTGTCAACTTTTAAGTACAGATAACCTATCCAATAACTCCACATTTTTCAATTTTAAACACGTCTAGTGTCTCAATTTTCCCATCTTTCACCATGACCTGTGCAGTATCTGCTTTCTTGGTCAAGACAGATGCAAAGTATTCATTTAATACCTCAGCTATGCCCACTGCCTCCATGTGTAAGTCCCCGCTTTGGTCTGTAATTGGCCCTACTGCTCGTTTAACCACCCTTTTACTATTTACATGTCTTTAGAAGACTTTGGGATTCCCCTTTATGCTAGCTGCCAGTCTCTTCTCATACACCTTCTTTGCTTCTCTTATTTGCTCCTTTACCTCTCCCCTGAACTTCTTATATTCAGCTTGGTTTTCAATTGTATTTTCTACATCACATTTGTCACAAGCACATTTTTCCTTCTTTATCTTAATTTCTATCTCTTTTGTCAGGGAGCTCTGGATTTGTTTATCCTATCTTTCCTTTTTAAGGGAATATGCTTTGAATTGGCCTGAACCATCTCTTCTTTGAAGGCATCCCATTAATTGGCTACCATTTTTTCTGCCAAGCTTTGCCTTCAATTTATTCAGCCCAGATCCATTCTTACCCCATTGAAGTTGGCTTTCCCTCTGGACTGTTCTTTGTCCTTTTCCATAGTAAACTTAAACGATATGATACAATGATCACTATTCCCTAAATGCTCTCTCACTGACACTTGATCCACTTGGCCAACCTCATTCCCAAGGACCAGGCCTAGCAGTGCCTCCTTTCTCATTGGTTGGAAATATACTGCTGCAGGAAATTTTCCTGAACACACTCTAGGAACTCTTGCCCCACTCTGCCCTTTACACTACTACTATCCTTGTCTATATTTGGATAACTAAAGTCCTTCATTATAACTACTCTATATTCTTTGCACTTCTGTGTAATTTCTTTGCAAATTTGTTCCTCTACATCCTTCTCGGATATGTCAAGGCATATGGGACAAAGGTAGATAAATGGAGTTGAGGTACAGATCAGAGATGATCTAATTGAATAGTGAAATAGGTCTGAAGGGTTGAATGGCCTCACCCTATTCCTATGACACAGGTTTGAGGGCTGAATGGCCTCGTCCTATTCCTATGACACAGGTTTGAGGGTCTGAATGGCCTCGCCCTCTTCCTATGACATAGGTTTGAGGGCTGAATGGCCTTGCCCTATTCCTATGAAAATTCCACTTGTAGTGATGGGATTTTAGTCAGAGGAGCGCTTCTATTTGACAGTTGGTGAGTGTGATGAATGAGGACATTTTAAAGGTTGATTTCTATCTAAATTCTATTTTTTTCTCTTTTTCTTTAATTTAGCAATTAATTAAAAATTACTCCTTAAGTTAAGTTCTGTTGCAGCCTTAAAACAGGGGTATCCAAGCTTCCTGGGAGAAGCTGCAGCTAGTTAATTAGGTAGCTGGCTTAAACTAGTTTACAGAAGATTAAGTTAGTTGTTTCTCAGAAAGTATAAAAACAGTGCTTCCTCAGTGCTGTTTAGTCTGCATTGAGTGCTGCTTTGAGTGCACAGAGTATAAAGTGAGTGGGTGAGTGGGTTGCTCCTTTTTCTACCATTTTTTTCAGCCTTCAGTAGTTGGCTCTTACTTTGGTACAGGGGAGGAAGCTGATTGGTGAGTAAGTGGTAAGTTATGCTAATTATAATAAATTGCTTTTAAAGTTGCGGTATGACAGGTCATCTCAGCCCATTGGAATGTACATCTTGCGGTATGTGGGAAGTGATGGATGCACCATGTGTCCTAGACGAACACACCTGTAGGAAGTGTCACCAGCTGCAGGAGCTTGAGCTCTGGGTTTTGGAACTTAAATGGCAGCTGGGGTCACTGTTGTGCATTCACAAGGCAGAGAACTATATGCATAGCATGTTTAGGAAGGTGGTCGTACTGCAGGTTAAGAGCATGCAGGCAGAGAGGGAATGGGTGACTGCCAGGCAGTCTAAAAGGACCAGGCAGTTGGTGCAGGAGTCCCCTGAGTCTATCTTGCTTTCTAATTGGTTTTCCACTTTGGATACTGGTGAGGCCAATAGTTCCTCAAGGGAGTGGCACCATGTGTGTCTCAGCTGCACAGAAGGGGAGGAAGAAGAGTGGGATAGTGATAGGGGATTTGATAGTCAGGGGATCAGACAGGTGTTTCTGCAGCAGTAAATGTGACTCCAGGATGGTGTGTTGCCTCTCTGGTGCCAGGGCCAAGGATGTCATGGAGCTGCAGTAAGACATCCTTCTGGGGGAGGGTGAACAGCCGGAGGTTGTGGTCCACATTCTTACCAGACATAGGTAGGAGGAGGGATGAGGTCCTGAGAGCAGATTTGGGGAAGGAAATTAAAAAGCAGGACCTTCAAGAGAAGTGTTTTCAGGATTACTCCCAGCTAGTGCTAGTGAGAATAGGGTGATTGAGCGATTGAACACATAGCTGGAGAATTGTTGGAGGAGGGTAGGCATCAGATCTGAGGCATTGGGATTGGTTCTGGGGCAAGTGGGAACTGTGCAAGATGGACAGGTTACACCTTAACAGGACCAGGACTAATGTCCTCACAGGGGGATTTGCTAGGGTTGTTTGCAGGGGGAGGCAGTGAGTTTAAAATAGCTTGTGAAGGGGATGGGAACCTGAGGGGTAGCTCCCATTTGAAGCAAGTAAAGCTGCTAAAAGGAAGTAGAAAATTAGCAAGTGAAATTAGAAATCAGACAAAACTGAGGTGAGCATCAATGAAACCGAGAATGCAGAATAATGTCAAAACAACAAAGTGAAGGGCACTCTACCTAAATGCACGCAGCATTCACAACAAAGTTAGGTGATTTAAAGGCACAAATAGAGGGAAATGGGTATGATCTAATTACCATTATGTAAACATGGCTGCAGGGCGACCAAGACAGGGAATTGAATATTCAAGTGTATTCGACATTTCGGAAGGACAGGCAAAAAGGGAAAGGAGGTGGAGTTGCGCTGATAATGAGTGATGGGATCAGTACATTAGTAAGATAGGATCTCAGATCAGAAGAACAATGTGTGGAATCTGTTTGGGTGGAGCTAAGAGACAGCAAGGGACAGCAAACATTGGTTGGATTTGTTTATCGGCCACCAAACAGTAGTGATAATGTGGGGCATGGTATTAATCAGGAGATTAGAGTAGCATGTGGCATGGGTAATACAGTAATCATGGGTGACTTCAATCTGCATATAGACTGAGTAAACCTAATGAGCACTAATGCTGTGGAGGACGAGTTTCTGGAGTGTGTTAGGGATGGTTTTCTAGAGCAGTATGTTGAGGAACAGACTAAAGAACAGGCTAAATAGCATTTATTTATTATTGATTTAGCATTATATTATGAGAAGGGCCTGATTAATAACCTTGTTGTAAAAGAATCTTTAGGGATGAGTGACCATAATATGAAAGAGTTTTACACTGTTTGAAAGTGAGGAAGTTCAATCTGAAGCCAGGGTGTTAAAGTTGAACAAAGGAAATTATGAAGGTATGAGGGGCAAATTGGCTGAGGTTGATTGGGAAAATACATTAAAAGGATTGACGGTACATAGGCAATGGATAGTCATTAAAGAATTATTACATAGTTTACAGTAATTATACATTCCTTCAAGGCATAAAAACCCAAAAAGATAAGTCAGTCAATCACGGCTAACAAAGGAAGTTATGGATTGTATAAGATTAAAAGAAAAGGCCTCTACCAGTGCCAAAAATATCAGTGAACCTGAGGATTGGGAAGATTTTAGAATACAGCAAAGGAGAACCAAGAAACTGATAAAGAAAGGTAAAGAATATGAATGTAAACAAGCAAAAAACATAAAAACAGACTGTAAAGATTCTATAGGATTCTAAAAAGGAAATGTTTGGATAAGACAAATGTGGGTCCATTACAGGCAGAGCCAGGAGAATTTATAATGGGAAATATAGAAATGGCAGAGAAACTAAATGATTACTTTGTGTCCATCTTCACTGAAGAAGATACAAGAAATCTCCCAGAATTAGAAATCCAAGGGACTAGGGAGAATGAGGAGTTGAAGGAAATTAGGATTAGTAAGAAGGTTGTATTGGGGAAAGTAATGGGACTGAAGGTTAATAAGTCCCTGAGACCTGATATTCTACATCCCAGTGTGTTGAAAGAGGTAGCAATGGAGATAGTGGATGCATTGGTGATCATTACCCAAAATTCGATAGATTCTGGAATGGTTCCTGCAGATTGGAAGGTAGCAGAAGTCACCCCACTATTTAAGACGTGAGGGAGAGAGAAAACAGGGAACTACAGACCTGTTAGCCTTACATCAGTAGAACCATAGAACCATAGAAAAGTTACAGCACAGGAGGCCATTCGACCCATCTTGTCCATGCCAGCCCGAGGACACCCAGGTGCCCTTTCTAATCCCACCTTCCTGCACCTGGCCCATAACCCTGCAGCTTACAGCACTTAAGGTGCACATCCAGGTACTTTTTAAAAGAGTTTAGAGTTTCTACCTCTACCACCAACTTGGGCAGTGAATTCCAGACACCCACTACCCTCTGTGTAAAAAAGTTCTTCCTCATGTACACCCTACACCTTCTGCCACTTATCTTGAATCTATGTCCCCTGGTTCTAGAATTCTCCATCAAGGGAAACTATTTTATCCTGTCCACTCTATCTATTCCCCTCATAATTTTGTACACCTCAATCAAGTCACCTCTCAGCCTTTTTTGTTCTAAGGAAAACAACCTCAACCTATGTAATCTCTCCTCGTAGCTACACTTTTCTAACCTTGGCAACATTCTTGTAAACCTCCTCTGCACTCTCTCTAGAGCTATTACATCCTTCCTGTAATGTGGTGACCAGAACTGCACACCATACTCCAGTACAAAAATAAAAATACCTGGAAAATCTCAGCAGGTCTGACAGCATCTGCGGAGAGGAACACAGTTAACATTTCGAGTGCGTATGACTCTTCAACAGAACTAAGGAAAAAGAGAAAAGAGGTGAAATATAAGCTGGTTTAAGGGGGGCGGGGAGTGGGACAGGTAGAGCTGGATAGGGGGCCAGTGATAGGTGGAGATAGCCAAAAGATGTCATAGACAGAAGGACACAGAGGTGGAGATATTATCTAAGGAATGTGCTAATTGGTGACATTAAGGGTAGAAAGCAGGACAAGCAAGGTACAGTTAGCCCTAGTGGGGGTGGGGTGGGGGGAAGGGATCGAAATAGGCTAACAGGTAGAGATAAAACAATGGATGGAAATACATTTAAAAATAATGGAAATAGGTGGGAAAAGAAAAATCTATATAAATTATTGGAAAAAAGGGGGATTGGAAAGGGGGTGGGGATGGAGAAGAGAGTTCATGATCTAAAGTTGTTCAACTCAATATTCAGTCCAGAAGGCTGTAGAGTGCCTAGTCGGAAGATGAGGTGCTGTTCCTCTAGTTTGCATTGAGCTTCACTTCACAATACTCCAGTTGTGGCCTCACCAGTGTTTTATACAATTCCAACATTATATCCTTAATTTTAGATTCTATACCTCTGCCAATGAAGGAGAACATTCCTTGTCTACTTAAACTGCTGCCTTCAGGGACCTGTGTACTTGAACGCCAAGATCTCTCAATTCATCTACCCCGCTTAGTATATTCCCATTTATTGTGTAATCCCTGTAACTGTTTGTCCTCCCTAAATGTATGACCTCTCACTTCTCTATGTTAAAATCCATCTGCCACTTTACCGCCCACTCCACCAACCCATCTATATCATTTTGCAGATTATGGCTATCCTCTACACTATCCACTACTCGGCCAATCTTTGTGTCATCTGCAAATTTCCCAATCGTGCCTAAACGTTCACGTCCAAATTGTTAATATATAGCACAAACAGCAAGGGTCCCAACACCGAGCCCTGTGGAACACCACTTGAGACTACTTTCCATTCGCAAGGGCATCCATCGACGATTACCCTTTGTTTCCTGTTACAAAGCCAACCTTTTATCCAGTTTGCCACATTACCCTGAATCCCATGGGCTTTTACTTTCCCGACCAATCTGCCATGTCAACTGCCTTGCTAAAATCCATGTACACAACACCTACTGCACTATCTTCATCAACCCTTCTTGTCACTTCCTCAAAGAATTCAATCAAATTTGTGAGGCAAGACCTTCCTTTAACAAATCCATGCTGACCATCCCTGACTAGTCCATGCCTTTCCACATGACAGTTAATCCTATCTCTCAGGATTGATTCTACTCATTTGCTCACCACTGATGTAAGACTAACTGGCCTATAATTGTTTGGCATTTCCTTTGATCCCTTTTTAAACAATGGAACTACGTTTGCATTTCTCCAGTCCTCCGGTACCTCCCAATTATCTAGTGAAGATTTGGAAATCATCCTCAGAGCATCTGCTATCTCCTCCCTGACTTCCTTCAGCAGCCTCGGAAATAATCCATCTGGCCCTGGTGACTTATCAGCTTTCAAGGATTTCAACCATTCGAGTATTTCCTCTCTCTTTATGACTATCCCGTCCAATATCTCGCAGTGTTCCTCCTGGACTACTATATCTACATCCTCCCTTTCCTTTGTAAACACGGAGACAAAATATTTATTCAAAACCCTTCCCACAGCCTCTGCATCTACACACAAGTTTCCATCTTCATCTCTGATAGGTCCCACTTTTTCCTTAACTAACCTTTTAGCATTAATGTATTGGTAAAACATCTTTGGGTTATCTTTAACTTTACTTGCTAATCTTTTTTCATACCCTCTCTCTGATTTCCTTATTTCCTTTTTTACTTTGTCCCTGCACTTCCTATATTAGTCTAGGCTATCAGCAGTGCTTAGTTCTTTGTGCCTATCGTACGCTTTCTTTTTCTGTTTGATCTTCCCCTGTATTCCTCTAGACAACCGGGGGTCTAGATTTGGCAGTACCACTCTAATTTTTGTAGGGGACATGTCTACTTTGTATAATTAGGATCTCGCTTTTTAGTGCTTCCCACTGGTTTTCCACAGTTTTATCCTCCAGCAGTGCTGTCCAGTCCACCTCAGCCAAGTCCCTTCTCATTTCTGCAAAATTTTCCTTCCCCCAGTTCAAGACTTTTACTCCTGCCTTATCTCTGTTCTTTTCCATGGTAATGCTAAATCTAACTGAATTGTGATCACTGTCCCCGATATGGTCGCCAACTGTCACTTCACCCACTTGCCCTTCTTTGTTCCCCAAGACTAGGTCTAGAATTGCATCTCCTCTCGTTGGGTTTATCACTAATTGGCTGAAGAAATTTTCCTGGACACACTGCATGATTTTTTCTCCCTCAGTGCCCCTTATATTGTTTGAATCCCAGTTGATATTAGGATAGTTGAAGCCTGCTACTATTATTGCCCTCTTGTTCTTACAAGCAGAAATTTGCCTACATATTTGTTCTTCTATCTCCCTTTCACTATTTGGGGGTCTGTAGTATACACCCAGTAGTGTGACTGCCCCTTTTTTATTTCTAAGCTCAATCCATAAAGCCTCGTTTGTTGACCCATTTAGTATATCATCCCTTCCCACAACTGGAATTGATTCTTTAACCATTAGTGCTACCCCCTCCTTTTTTATCTCCTACTCTATCGTGTCTGAAGACTCTATAACCAGGGATATTAAGCTGCCAGTTTTGTCCTTCCTTTACCCAGGTCTCCGTCATTGCAATGATATCCTGCTGCCATGTGTCTACCTGTGCCCTTAACTCATCTACCTTTTTCGTAATACTCATTTCATTGAAGTATAAACAGTTTAACTCCGTCAATTTCCCTTTTGTAAACTTTGCTTCTCCTGTAACTCCATGTCTATCACAACGTCCTTAGCTAATGTTCTACCTCCATTTTTCTGATTTGAATCTGTCCTATTTGATCCTACTCCTGGATCCCATTCCCCTGCCACACTAGTTTAAATACTCCCCAACAGAACTAGCAAAAGCCCCCGCAAGGACACTGGTCGCAGCTCTGCCTGGGTGCAGCCCGTCCGGTTTGTATAGGTCCCACTTTCCCCAGAACCGGTCCCAGTGCCTCAAGAATCTGAATCCTTCCCGGCTACACCATCTCTCCAGCCATGTGTTCATTTGGTCTATCCTCTTATTCCTGCTCTCGCTAGCACGTGGAACTGGGAGTAATCCTGACATGGCTACATTTGAGGTCCTGTATTTTAATTTATCTCCTAACTTCCTGTACTGAGCTTGCAGGTCCTCATCCCCTGGTTTACCAATGTTGTTGGTACTGATGTGTACCATGACCACTGGCTGTTTACCTTCCCTCCCCAGAATGTCCTGCAGCCGCTCCATGACATCCTGGACCCTGGCACCAGGGAGGCAACATACCATCCTTGATTCACGTTTGCAGCCACAGAAGCATCTGTCTGTGCCCCTAGCTATTGAATCCCCTATCACTATAGCCCTGCCACTTGTTTCCCTCCCACCCCTCTGAGCAGCAGAGCCACACACGGTGCCATGATCTTGGCAGTTGCTGCTTTTCCCTGAGAGGCCATCCTCCCTACAGTATGCAAAGCTGCATATCTGTTAGAGATGGGGATGACCACAGGGGACTCCTGCACTACCTTCCTGAGCCTTTTACTGTTCCTGATGGCCACCCATTCCCTTTCTGCCTGTGTAATCTTCACCTGCGGTGTGACCACCTCACTAAACGTGCTATCCACGACTTGCTCAGCATCGTGGATGCTCCACAATGAGTCCACCCGCAGCTCCAGCTCCGAAATGCAGTTAGCTAGAAGCTGCATTTGGACACACCTCCCGCACACATGGTCAACAGGGATACTGGAAGCATCTCTCATTCCCCACATCCTGCAGGAGGAGCACATCAAGGGTCTGAGTTCTTCTGCCATGACATCCCTCTCGATTAAGCTAGTTACTCCCTTAAAAAATATGCTAGCTCGGGGCCTTATTTATGTTAGCTAGGAACCTTGTTTCTTGACTAATTATACTTGTAAAGTACTACTCTATACTTTTTATTTTAGCTCCTACCTCAGTATTAAGCAATGAATTACTTTAATAGATTGGAAAAAAAAACTCACCAGGATTTTCTCACCAATCAGCTGCTATTTTTAAAATCCACTTTCAGAAGAGTGTTCTTCGCAGGTCTGGTGCACTCCTGAAGGTATTGCCTTTCCTTCTCTCTCTCTCTTATTTTGGTTTGAGGAGTAGGGAGGGATGAAAACACTACAGCAACATGTTTGGCGTTCTTTGACAGTGGGTCCTCTTCAATCCCCTTCTGAGTTGCGGTGACTGCTCTGACTTCTCCCAGAATGCTTCTCAGTCACTTCTCACTACCCCCTTTTGTTGGATGCTCTTCCACCTGTTGAGAGCAAGGGTCCTTCCGCTCGATCCCCTTCTGAGCTGCGGTGACTGCGCTGACTTCTCCCAGAATGCTTCTCAGTCACTTCTCACTACCACCCTCTGTTGTAGTAGGGAAAATGCTAGAATCTATTCTAAAGGGTGTGGTAAATGGGCACTTGAATTGGGCATAGTCAGCATGGATTTGCAAATGGGAAATCATGTTTGATGAACCTGTTGGAGTTTTTTGAGGATGTTACTAACAAAATTGATGAAGGGGAGTCGGTGCATGTAGTGTACTTGGATTTTCAGAAGGCTTTTGATAAAGTTCCCCACAGGAGATTGATAAGTAAAGTTAAACTACATGGGATAGGAGGCAATATTCTGGCATGGATTAAGGATTGGTTAACAGGCAGAAAACAGTAGGAATAAGTGGGTTATTCTCACGTTGGCAGGCTGTGGCAGCTGGGGAAACTGGGCCTGTATTCTCCAGAGTTTCGCAGAATGAGAGGTGATCTCATCGAAACCTACAGAATACTTAAAGGGAAAGACAGGGTAGATGCAATAAGATGTTCCTCCTCGTTGGGGAGTTCAGTACCAGGGGACACAATTTCAAAATAAGAGGGAACCCACTTCGGACCGAGATGAGAAGCTTTTTTAACTCAGAGGGTTGTGAATCTTTGGAATTCTCTACCCCAGAGGGGCACGGAAGCTCAGTCATTGAGTTTGTTTAAAGCAGAGATTGACAGATTTCTAAATCCCAATGACATAAATGGATATGGGGATAGAGTGGAGAAAAGGTATTGAAGTGAATGATCAGCCATGATCATATTCAATGGCAGAATGTGCTTGATGGGATGAATGGCCTACTCTATGTTCCTATCCCAGGAGGGTGTATTACTGATGATTGGCCTTGGCAGTGGGATGTTCACTTCCTCCAAATCAGGATCTTCACTCTGCAGTTTCACTTCACCTGTAGCACCACTTGGGGGTGGGGGTGGGGGAGGGGGGGGGAGGGGGGTGGTAGGGGGCGGGGAAATGTAACTGTGCAGTTCCTTTCAAAATTGCAACTATCTTGCCTTTGGACCTCCATTTCTGATGCTACTGATTTACTCAACCACACCCTCAACTCCACCTTTGATGTCCAAGTCTCCAGTGTAACCATTACTCTATCTCACCCTCCCCTTTCCCCAGTTTTGGCCCTGAGCTCTACTCCCGTAAGTCTAAAAAACACAGACATGAAAGGATATGGTGGATTGGTTTGGCCATCCACTATCAGACCTGGCTGGACCACATAAAACACTACCAGGAGCTGCTTTTGTCTTCCAAAACTGCTCACTAATCCAGGGCCATCCTGGAATGCAAAGATAACCCTTCTTTTCTCCACTGCAAACCATTTTCTTAAACCCCCCTCCCCTGCCCCTTCCACCCTTACTTCCAACAAGTGCGAGGAGCTCATCGGGCTCCTGTCACTAAGATCAAAACAATTCAATCAGATGCATTCCAATGGCCCACCTGCCAAACTTCCCTTAAAACTCCCTATGTCCAACGCTGAACTCACATCTTTCTCTAGTCTCTTTCCTATCTTCCCTTCAGCCTCTCTGAGCTCATCTTGTCCATGAGCTTCACCTCTTAATCCCTCAACCCCATTCCGACCAAACTGCTGGCCACCCAGCTTCCCCCCCTGGTCCCCATGCTAGCTGATATTTTCAGTGGTTCTCTCTCTTCAGGTGCTGTCGCCCTCTCCTCTAGACCTGCGGTTATTCTCTGCTCCTTGAGAAAATAACCCTTGACCCCGCCATCCTTACAAGCCATCATCCCATCTCCAACCTCCCTTTCCTCTCCAAAGACCTTGAATGTGCTGTCATTTCCCAAATCCGTTTCCATCTTTCCCGGACCTCCATGTTTGAATCTGACCAATCAGGTTTCTCCCTCTGCCACAGAACTGAAACAGCTCTTATCAAAGTTACAAATGACATCCTGTGTGACTGTGAGAAAGAAACATTCCCTGGTCCTTCTCGACCTGTCTGCAGCCTTTGACACAGTGACCACACCATCCTCCTCCAGCCCCTCTCCACTGTCGTCCAGCTGGGTGGGACTGCTCTTACCTGGCTCCATTCTTATCGAGCTAATCTTAGCCAGAGAGTCACTTGCAATGGTTTCTCTTCCTGCTCTAACACCATTACCTCTGGGGTCCCCCAACATCCCCCCCATATCCTTGGCTCCCTCCTATTTCTCATCTATATGCCACCTCGTAGTGTTAGTTTTCACATGTACGTTGTTGACACCCAGCTCTACTTCACCACAAACTCTCTTGACTCCTCCACTATTGGACTCACTGTTGTTGCTACACTGTTGCTAATTATCAGACTCCTTATGTGACATCCGGTATTGGATGAGCAGAAATGTCCTCCAATTAAATATTGGGAAGACTGAAGCCAAAGTTTTTGTTCCCTGCTCCAAACTCCATTCCCTAGCTACTGATTCCATCCCTCTCCATGGCAACAGTTTGAGATTAAACCATAAGATAAAAGCAAAAAACTGCGGATGCTGGAAATTCAAAACAAAAACAAAAATACCTAGAAAAACTCAGCAGGTCTGACAGCATCTGCGGAGAGGAACACAGTTAAGGTTTCGAGTCCATATGACTCTTCAACAGAACTAAGGAAAAATAGAAAAGAGGTGAAATATAAGCTGGTTTAAGGGTGGGGGGAGGAGGGGACAAGTAGAGCTGGATAGAGGGCCAGTGATAGGTGGAGATAACCAAAAGATGTTATAGACAAAAGGTCAAAGGGGTGTTGAAGCTGGTGATATTATATAAGGAATGTGATAATAAAGGTACAGAGAGCCTTAGTGGGGATGGGGTGGGGGGAAGGGATCGAAATAGGCTAAAAGGCAAAGATAAAACAACAGATGGAAATACAATTAAAAATAATAGAAATAGGTGCGAAAAGAAAAATCTATATAAATTATTGGGAAAAAGGGGGGATCGGAAAGGGGGTGGGGATGGAGGAGAGAGTTCATGATCTAAAATTGTTGAACTCAATATTCAGTCCGGAAGGTTGTAAAGTGCCTAGTCGGAAGATGAGGTGCTGTTCCTCCAGTTTGCGTTGAGCTTCACTGGAACAATGCAGCAGGCCAAGGACGGACATGTGGGCATGAGAGCAGGGTGGAGTGTTGAAATGGCAAGCGACAGGGAGGTCAGGGTGATGCTTGCGGACAGACCTAAGGTGTTCCGCAATGCGGTCACCCAGTCTGCGCTTGGTCTCTCCAATATAGAGGAAACCGCATTGGGAGCAACGAATGCAGTAGACTAAATTGAGGGAAGTGCAAATGAAATGCTCCGTCTGGCTGAACTTGTTCTCACACTGAACAATTTCTCCTTAAACTCCTCTCACTTCCTCCAAATAAAAGATGTGGCTATGGGTACCCGCATGGGCCCCAGTTATGCCTGTCCTTTATGGGGTATGTGGAACATTCTTTGTTCCAGTCCTACTCCGGCCCCCTCCCACAACTCTTTCTCCGGTACATCGATGATTGCTTCGGTGCTGCTTCATGCTCTCGTCTGGACCTGGAAAAATTTATTAATTTTGCTTCCAATTTCCACCCCTCCATCATTTTCACATGGTCCATCTCTGACACTTCCTTTCCTTTCCTTGACCTCTCTGTCTCAATTTCTGGTGATAGACTGTCCACCAATATTCATTACAAGCCTACCGACTTCCACAGCTACCTTGACTACAGCTCCTCACACCCCGCTTCCTGTAAGGACTCCATCCCATTCTCTCAGTTCCTTCGCCTCCATCGCAGCTGTTCTGATGATGCCACTTTCAAAAACAGTTCCTCTGACATGTCCTCCTTCTTCCTTAACCGAGGTTTTCCACCCACGGTGGTTGACAGGTCCCTCAACTGTGTCCGGCCCATCTCCCGCACATCCGCCCTCACACCTTCCTCTCCATCCCAGAAACATGATAGGGTCCCCCTTCTCCTCACTTATCACCCCACCACCCTCCACATTCAAAGGATCATCCTCCGCCATTTCCGCCAACTCCAGCATGATGCCACCACTAAACACATCTTCCCTTCACCCCCCCTGGCGGCATTCCGCAGGGAAAGTTCCCTCCGGGACACCCTGGTCCATCCTCCATCACTCCCTACACCTCAACCCCCTCCCACGCAACCGCAGAAGGTGCAACACCTGCCCCTTTACTTCCCCCCTCCTCACCGTCCAAGTGCCCAAACAATCCTTTCAAGTGAAGAAGCATTCACTTGCACTTTCCTCAATTTAGTCCACTGCATTCGCTGCTCCCAATGCGGTTTCCTCTACATTGGAGAGACCAAACGCAGACTGGGTGACCGCTTTGCGGAACGCCTTTGGTCTGTCCACAAGCATTACCCAGACCTCCCTGTCGCTTGCCATTTCAACACTCCACCCTGCTCTCATGCCCACATGTCCGTCCTTGGCCTGCTGCATTGTTCCAGTGAAGCTCAATGCAAACTGGAGGAACAGCATCTCATCTTCCGACTAGGCACTTTACAACCTTCCGGACTGAATATTGAGTTCAACAATTTTAGATCATGAACTCTCTCCTCCATCCCCACCCCCTTTTTTTCCAATAATTTATATAAATTTTTCTTTTCCCACCTATTTCCATTATTTTTAAATGTATTTCCATCCATTGTTTTATCTTTGCCTTTTAGCCTATTTCGATCCCTTCCCCCTACCCCATCCCCACTAGGGCTATCTGTACCTTTATTATCACATTCCTTATATATCACCAGCTTCAACACCTCTTTGACCTTTTGTCTATAACATCTTTTGGTTATCTCCATCTATCACTGGCCCTCTATCCAGCTCTACTTGTCCCACCCCCGCCCCCCCCCCTTAAACCAGCTTATATTTCACCTCTTTTCTATTTTTCCTTAGTTCTGTCGAAGAGTCATACGGACTCGAAACGTTAACTGTGCTCCTCTCCACAGATGCTGTCAGACCTGCTGAGTTTTTCCAGGTATTTTTGTTTTTGTTTGAGATTAAACCAGTTTGTTTGCAACATTTGACATTGAGATGAGCTTCCTTCCTCATTCATTCCATTAGCAAGACTGTCTCTTTCCACCTTAGTAACATTGCCTAACTTTGCCTCATTCATGCATTCGTTGGCCCTAGACTCGACTATTCCAACATGTTCCTGGCTGGTCTCCCACATTCTACCTCTGTAAACTTGAAGTCATCCAAAAGTCTTCTGCCTGTGTCTTAACTTACAGCAAGTCCCGTTCCCCTATCCCTCCTGTGCTCGCTGACCGACATAGGCTCCCGGTCAAGCAACATTATGATTTAAAAATTTCCACCTTGTTTTAAGATCCATTCATGGCCTCACCTACCCACCCACTACCTCTAACTTCCTCCGAGATGTGTGCTCCTCTAATTCTGGCCTTTTGTGCATCCACAATTTTCTTGCTTCGCCATTGGAGGCTGCGCCTTGAATTACAGAGACCCAAAGCTCTACAATACACTCCCTTCACCTCTCTACATTGCCTTCCTCCTTTAAGACGTTCATTAAGTGTTCCTTCTTTGACCAAACTTCTGATCGTCTGGCCTTCTATCTTCTTGTGTGGTTTGGCATCATTCTTTGTTTCATAATGTTCCTGCGAAGTATCTTGGGGCATTTCATTATGTTAAGGGCACTATACCAATGTTGTTGTTGTTGTTGTTAACTTAAGATATGTTGTAGACAAATTCCGACAATGATATAACAAGCAGTTCCACTAGAATCAGCAGATGCTGCCAAGCCCCATATCTTGTTCTCAGTTTCAGAGTGCAATGGGGCAGATGTCATGGCCATTGCCATTCTATCCATCCCATCCCATCCCAACCCAATGTCTGTACAGCTGGTGATTCAGGATTGAAGTCCCTTGGTAAATGGGTTCCTTCCCAAACCGTGTTCCTCCCATGAGTCCCATGCTGACATTACACCCCAGTAGTTATAGGTAAGGTAATATATTCATGTTACTAGACTAGTAATTCCGAGGAGTAGACTAATGTTCCAGAGACATGAGTTCAAATCCCACAGCAACTGGAGAAATTAAAATTCATCTAAATAAATCTGGAACAAAAAGCCAGTTTCAGTAATGGTGATCATGAAACTACTCAATTGTTGTAAAAAAACAAACTCATCTGGTTCACAGATTCCCTTCCCTGAAGGGTATTAGTCTTCCTTACCTGGTCTGGCCTACATGTGACTGCAGACCCAGAGCAATATGGCTGATATTCAACTGCCCTCTGAACTGGCCTAGCAAACTACTCAATTGTGTTCAAGAAAGTGGCTCACCACGATCTGTTCAAGGGCAATTAGGGATGGGCAACAAATGCTGGCCCAGAAATGCCCACACCCCGTGACAATAAAAAACAGAAGTGTGCCATGAAATGGAGAAAGTTTGCAGCCAAGATCCTAACAGCCGCCTTGTCTTGATGCAAGCAAGGTTGTCAGAGACTCAAGGAACTGCATGTTTCCGGACTAGCATGGAGTTGGAAAGATGAAGAGGAAGCAATAAGGGGAACTGTACATGGACTGGTTCTGTCTGAACTGGTTCTGAAGGTCTGCATTAAACCCAATAAGTACTCAGGGTTTATGTTCATGTTGCTGTAAACCTCTGATAGTCAATGGCAATGCCTGGTTATCACATTCATTGGCTGATACACAAATGGTGAAAGAGCTCTTCAGTATTGAGTCTGCTTGTGTTTGCCAGGGCCTGTTTTCATGGTAACACGCTGGATGGTTAGGGATATATATAGATGTGTTTCATCTGAGGGCAAGAGCATCCACCCTCCGTGCTCCAAGTGGACCTTTTGTATTTTTGAAATCTTTCAGTGAGAATCCAACAACCGAGAATCAGACTGCAGAAACGTGAACTATATACATCAGGTACAAATATATCCAGCACTGACACCCCAAGAGGAGAGCTGGGCAAACCTGCAAAGTGCATCAACAAGTTGGTGAGGTGCATAATGCTCTCGGTTATTGTGGCTTTGCCAGCAGTTGGTCAGACACATTTAATCATCACCAACACATAGTGATGAGACTGTTGGGATTCTCAAAGTCAGAAAAACAGTATCACGGTGGAGAATTCTACAGAAGAGTATTGGGGTACCAGAACAGCACATTCCAGTGACTTTCTGGAGGTAATGAAAAAAAAAAACAGAATTACCTGGAAAAACTCAGCAGGTCTGGCAGCATTGGTGGAGAAGAAATCAGTTAACGTTTCGAGCCTTCACGGCCCTTCGGCAGAACTGAAGCACAGTTAGGAGAGGGGAGAAATATAAGCTGGTTTAAGGTGGGAGGGCGGGGGGAGAGAGAAGTTGAGGGTGTGGTGATTGTGGAGATAAGCAAGCAGTGATAGGAGCAGATAATCAAAAGATGTCACAGACAAAAGGATCAAAGAGGTGTTGAAGGTGGTGATATTTGTCTAAGAAAAGTGCTAATTAAGAATGGAAGACAGGACACTCAAAGTGCAGCTCTAGTATGGGTGGGGTGGAAAGACTAACAAGGTTTTAGTTTTAGATTTAAAAATAATAGAAATAGGTGGGGAAAGACGAATCTATATAAATTATTGAAAAAAAAGGGGGAGGGGGGAGAAACGGGGTGGGGATGGGGGGAGGGGGAGTTTAAGATCTAAAGTTGTTGAATTCAATATTCAGCCCGGAAGGCTGTAAAATGCCTAGTCGGAAGATGAGGTGCTGTTCCTCCAGTTTGCGTTGGGCTTCACTGGAACAATGCAGCAAGCCAAGGACAGACATGTGGGCAAGAGAACAGGGTGGAGTGTTAAAATGGCAAGCGACAGGGAGGTTTGGGTCTTTCTTGCGGACAGACCGCAGGTGTTCTGCAAAACGGTCGCCCAGTTTGCATTTGGTCTCTCCAATGTAGAGGAGACCGCATTGGGAGCAACGAATGCAGTAGACTAAGTTAGGGGAAATGCAAGTGAAATGCTGCTTCACTTGAAAGGAGTGTTTGGGCCCTTGGACGGTGAGGAGAGAGGAAGTGAAGGGGCAGGTGTTGCATCTTCTGCGTGGGCATGGGGAGGTGCCATAGGTGGGGGTTGAGGAGTAGGGGGTGATGGAGGAGTGGACCAGGGTGTCCCGGAGGGAACGATCCCTACGGAATGCCGTCAGGAGGGGTGAAGGGAAGATGTGTTTGGTGGTGGCATCATGCTGGAGTTGGCGGAAATGGCGGAGGATGATCCTTTGAATGCGGAGGCTGGTGGGGTGATAAGTGAGGACAAGGGGGACCCTATCATGTTTCTGGGAAGGAGGAGAAGGCGTGAGGGAGGATGCGCGGGATATGGGCCGGACATGGTTGAGGGCCCTGTCAACGACCGTGGATGGAAAACCTCGGTTAAGGAAGAAGGAGGACATGTCAGAGGAGCTGTTTTTGAAGGTAGCGTCATCAGAACAGATGCGACGGAGGCGAAGGAACTGAGAGAATGGGATGGAGTCTTTACAGGAAGCGGGGTGTGAGGAGCTGTAGTCGAGGTAGCTGTGGGAGTCGGTAGGCTTGTAATGGATATTGGTGGACAGTCTATCATCAGAAATTGAGACAAAGAGGTCAAGGAAGGGAAGAGAAGTGTCAGAGATGGACCATGTGAAAATGATGGAGGGGTGGAGATTGGAAGCAAAATTAATACATTTTTCCAGGTCCCGACGAGAGCATGAAGCAGCACCGAAGTAATCATCGATGTACCGGAGAAAGAGTTGTGGGAGGGGGCCGGAGTAGGACTGGAACAAGGAACGTTCCACATACCCCATAAAGAGACAGGCATAGCTGGGGCCCATGCGGGTACCCATAGCCATACCTTTTATTTGGAGGAAGTGAGAGGAGTTAAAGGAGAAATTGTTCAGTGTGAGAACAAGTTCAGCCAGACGGAGGAGAGTAGTGGTGGATGGGGATTGTTCGGGCCTCTGTTCAAGAAAGAAGCTAAGGGCCCTCAGACCATCCTGGTGGGGGATGGAGGTGTAGAGGGATTAGACATCCATGGTGAAGAGGAAGCGGTTGGGGCCAGGGAATTGGAAATTGTTGATGTGACATAAGGTGTCAGAGGAATCACGGATGTAGGTGGGAAGGGACTGGACAAGGGGAGAAGGGAGTCAAGATAACGAGAAATGAGTTCCGTGGGGCAGGAACAGGCTGACACGATCGGTCTGCTGGACCATGACCCCATCACAGAACATCAGGCCATTGTTTCCAGGACTGTCACTGACCTCATTTCCTCTGGAGATCTTCCTCCCACAGCTTCCAACTTGATAGTCGCCCAACCTCGGACGGCCCGCTTCTATCTCCTACCCAAAATCCACAAACAGAACTGTCCTGGCAGACCGATCGCGTCGGCCTGTTCCTGCCCCACGGAACTCATTTCTCGTTATCTTGACTCCACTTGAATTCAACAACTTTAGATCTTTAACTCCCCCTCCCCCCATCCCCACCCCGTTTCTCCCCCCTCCCCCTTTTTTTTTCAATAATTTATATAGATTCTTCTTTCCCCACCTATTTCTATTATTTTTAAAACTAAAACTAAAACCTTGTTAGTCTTTCCAACCCACCCCTACTAGAGCTGTACTTTGAGTGTCCTGTCTTCCATTCTTAATTAGCACTTTTCTTAGACAAATATCACCACCTTCAACACCTCTTTGATCCTTTTGTCTGTGACATCTTTTGATTATCTGCTCCTATCACTGCTTGCTTATCTCCACAATCACCACACCCTCAACTTCTCTCTCCCCCCGCCCCCCCACCTTAAACCAGCTTATATTTCTCCCCTCTCCTAACTGTGCTTCAGTTCTGCTGAAGGGCCGTGAAGGCTCGAAACGTTAACTGATTTCTTCTCCACCGATGCTGCCAGACCTGCTGAGTTTTTCCAGGTAATTCTGTTTTTGTTTTGGATTTCCAGCATCCGCAGTAGCTTTTAGCTTTTTGTTTTTATTTCTGGAGGTAATGATTAACAGCCTCTATTATTTTATAAGAATGATGTGTGAACTATTAACACCCCTGACAGTGATTGTGTATGTGTTGGGAAATTGTGTTCATGTGGTTTGAGTCTCTTTCATTCTTGCCTCTCAACATGAGATAATAAAGGGACAGAAAAAAATCAAAAAGTAGAACTGCGAGATAGGAAGCCAGTGAAGGACTATACCATTCATGTAAGGAGGGTCGCAGGTCTGTAAAAACCTACCTTTAGACAAGGGGGTAAATTTCCAATGAGTTCTCCGGCTGGTTCCCCATAACTTCAGCAGGAGAACCTCAAAGTCCTAGAAAAAGCATTGATGTTGGCTCTCTGGAATTGGGAGTTACAATAGTGAAGGAGGAAAACTCTTCTTTAGTGTCGGATCATTTATTTTCATATAAATTCCCATTTCTTTGTGCAATATTCATACCACGATATCCACACATTAAAATGAACACAGCCCATTCATATAGTATGTATTTAATAAAACATGTAATACCAACATTAAACATGGCACCAAGTTAGGATTTAAACTCTCTATAAAACAGCATATATTCCATCAGAAGTGTCTTACTGGTATGGTGAATACACTAGACTATACGGAATGTGTTATCGGAAGTGAATCAAGGCAGACAACAAGACAGCTGTGGATGGCAAGTTCAGACCTCTTTCAGGGGGTCCATGGTTGGAGCAGTCTCCTTCCAGAGAGGGGGCCAGGTAGCCTGGATACTAGGTCGCACCTTCACTCGATTGTAATAATCTAGCAGACAGGGATATCTTTTCTGTGACAGTCTACAATCCAAATGAAGAATATGTTATTAGAACTTTAGCATTGCAGGATTTCAATCAAGTTATTTGGCCTCCAGGAGTAAAACATTCAGTCCCTTTAGTTTCTTTATTTTGTACCCATTCACTGAACTTCACTCATCCTACATTGCATTAGGGCTTGGTCTCTGGTTTCCCTCCTCACTGGGAGTGAACAACAGATCGACAGTAGCAGCTACTATGACAGAATTTGCCCGGTCATCTCTCATACCAACACGGCAGTGGGGGTGGGGGAGGTAGGGAGGGGTACAAGGGGGGTGGTGGGTGGCAGAGAGTGAAAGGTCGCAAAGTGAATACAGGAGTCACAACAAGTATAACAAACACCAGCATTTATGTAGTGCCTTCATCATAGTAAAATGTCCCAAGGCACTTTACAGCACTGTTTTCAAACAAAATTTGACACTGAGCCACGTAAGGGAGTAGAAGGACAGATGACCTAAAATTTAGACAAAAAGGTAGGATTTAAGGAGCGTCATAAAGGGGGTAGAGAGGGTTGGGGAGCGAATTCCAGAGCTTAGGGGTTAGGCAACTGATGGCATAGCCACTAATATCAGAGCAATTAAAACTGGAAATGCACAAGAGGCCGGAATTGGATGAGCACAGATGCCTCAGAAAGATAAAAACAAAAAGCTAAAAGCTACTGCGGATGCTGGAAATCCAAAACAAAACAAAAACAGAATTACCTGGAAAAACTCAGCAAGTCTGGCAGCATCGGCGGAGAAGAAATCAGTCAACGTTTCGAGCCTCCATGGCCCTTCGGCAGTTCTGCCGAAGGGCCATGGAGGCTCGAAACATTGACTGATTTCTTCTCCGCCGATGCTGCCAGACTTGCTGAGTTTTTCCAGGTAATTCTGTTTTTGTTTTGCCTCAGAAAGATGTAGGGCTGGAGGAGATTACAGAAAGAGGGAGGGCCAAGGCCACAAGATAAGAATAAGAATTTTAAGATCGAGGCAGTAAAAGACCAGGAGCCAGTGTAGGTCAGTGATCACAGGGGTAATGAATGAATACGACTCGGTACAAATACAAGCAGAAGAGGAACTGAAGCCCACAGAGGAGGTGGGGGCAAGATGGAAGACTGACCAGGGGAGCATTAGAATAGTCAAGTCTAGAGGTAACAAGGCTGTAGATGAGGATTTAAGCAGTAGATCAGCTGAGGTAGGAGTGGAGCCAGGGGAAGATATTGAAGTAGAAGTACGCAGTCTTGGTAATGGTGTGGATATGTGGTCAGAAGTTCAGCTTGAGGTTAAATACAACACGAAGATTGCAAATAGTCTGGTTCAGCCACAGCTGCCAGAGAGAGGGATGGAGTCGGTGGCTAGGGAACAGATATTGTGGCAGGGGCTATAGGCAAGGTGAAGAGGCTGCAGTGGTGGTGGGGGAGGTAGGGGACACGGTACAGTAGATGATGGTACAGGCCCAGGTTAACAATTAGAAGTTGCACGTAATATACCAGAACTAAGTAGCAGTCATGTGAGGGCAGGCACAGTGGTACTGACACACAAGACAATGCATGAATAATAATGTAGCTGGTTACAAATTAGTACCACTTGCTAACCAGCCTGTAGTTGTTGCTGATCTGGGATCCAATAGATTGTAAGGCAGCTGGTGCTGACGGAATTGTTACAAACACTGGTCTTTATAAGATGATTATGTTTTAAACTGTCTCCCTTAATTCAAGGTAAAATTGAGTATTTTGGAAAAGGGGGAATATGACCTCCTACGATATCTGGACAGTGGACATTTGGAAGCACCGGGGTCTCAGTCAGTCAGGAAGATCTGAAGAGGGAGACTAGTAACAGGTGCTACTAAACCAGGCAGAGGAAAAGGACTGTTTTTTGAGTTAGCACCAAGCAGAGTGCTGGTGAGGATGGATCCCCTGTTCAAAGAAACTAGGCTTGTCTCAAGGAGTCGCCAGAGGGTGTCTTGCTACTGGAAATCAATTCAATTATGCTCATAAGATTAAGTGAGGGGGACTTTGTTTAAAAGGACACTGGAAGATTCACCTGGTTGGGCAGGGAGATGAGATCCTGTTAAAGCCGGGAGGATTTTGGGAGTGAAACACAAGACTCATTTCTACTGAGTGCAGTATAATGTTTACACATGACTTGGGGTTTTTGGTTGTGTTAAGAAGTTAATGGGAAATATCTTTTCTGTAGATTAGTGGATCAGTTACCTACTGAACAATGTTCATTCAATGTTGCTTTTAGTTTGTTTGTTACAGTAAAAGTCTTAAAACATGAAATCGTGTTGATTCTTTGCACTGGTTACTGGCAACTTCATATCTTTTTTAAAAAAAGTTATTGATCTCCAGAGGGATCATAACAGGACCCAATGGACAGGTGTAAACCAGCTAGAATCCAATGGTCTGGGGCAATCCTGCTGGGTTAGCCTGTCATTACCCTGATTCCTTTCTCTCCCTAGCTCCAGATCACCAGGCATGCACTAAGTGCTAAGTTCTAATGGCCCCAGTACAGATTCTTGTGGAACGCCATTGGTGACTCCTTTGATTTTTCAATACAACTTTATCAACCACCATTTGCTATCACTGGTTTGGCCAATCATCAGAAGTTTGCCTCAAATCTCAACACTAGTGTCATGGATGATGAGTCAGAAACCTTTCTAAGATCTAAACGTAACACATTCACAACATAATGGCACAGGCAACCCAATGTTGCCTCTTCAAAGATCAGCAGCAGATCTGTTCAGGAAGTTCACTTGCCCATAATCCATGCTGACTTCCTCACACCATCCATTCCCCACCTGAGGGTTCATTAATCCCCTCACCATCCCACTGTGGGGGATTCATTACTCACCCCACCATCCCATTGTACCTGCAGCTTCATTAACCTCACTCAATGGGGAGAATGTGGGGCCGGGGGGGCGGGGGGGTGGGGGGCATTGATGGGCGTGTGTGGGGGCGAGGACCTTTATGTTTTTATTTTAACTGGGACAAAGTCCCACAGCACTGAAGTGGGCCTTTTAAACAACCCGCCTCCACACCCTTCAGCCCCTGTGGCTGCCTCCTTTCCCAGGTTGGCTGGCCCAACTCCAGCCCACACTTGCCCCTGGCAATGAGGATCATGCCTTTGTGGGCACATCCTCCCGGGGCAGGTGGAGCATGCTGGAAATTTTCCTAACTCCCGCTACCCAACTCAGTCATGAAAATCCGGGCCTTAAATTCAATTTATTAATAAATCTAATAAAATTCTGGTCTCTTTAATAATGATCATGAAACCATTGGATTGTCATAAAAACCCATTTGGTTTGCTAATGTCCTTCAGGGAAGGAAATCTGCTGTGCTTACCCGGTCTGGCTCATGTGCAACTCCAGACCTGCAGCAATGTGGTTAACTCTTAACTGCCCTCTGAAATGGCCTAGCACACCACTCAGTTGAAGGCAGCTCACCTGTTCAAGGGGTAATTAGCGGTGGGCGATAAATGCTGGCCTTGCCAGCAACGCTCACATCACAAGAACGAAAAAAATTAACCCTCTCAACATCCATCGCAATCTGGGAGGAATTCACTGAACTCTTACATAATCCAACAATCAGCAAGATATGTCCCAAAAACATGTTTCTTTTAACTTCATTATGATTATCGCTTCATGAATCTATGCAATCTATTAAATACCTATTTGGGAAGTTAATGGAGAACCTGGCACAATTACTCCAATTAATTGTGCGTCAGCAGTAATGCATCCAAACTCTCAGGAAGCTCAGGGTAAAGTTGTGCGATGCTGCTAATGCAGAAAACAACACAGAGAAAAAGCTCATCTTGTTGAAAGCATCCTCAGTACATGCTATAAAAAAACCCAAGATCAGTTGGACTTTGAAATTGACATTGGTTTCAGGTATTTATTGAATTCAAATTCCACCATCTGCCTGTAGTGAGATTCAAACCCCGGTCCCCAGAGCATTACCCTGGGTCTCTGGATTACTAGTCCAGTGACACCGGTGGCATTGTGGTGTTGTCACTGGACTAGTAATCCAGAGACCCAGGGTAATGCTCTGGGGACCGGGGTTTGAATCCCACCACAGGCAGATGGTGGAATTTGAATTCAATAAATACCTGAAACCAAGGTCAATTTTTTGCAGCAGTTTCTATAGAGATATTTTATATTTAACAACGCAGCAGTCAGTAACTCACCCAAATCGGACACAGAGGGCCAGATGTGGGAACAGGACGACATCAGCCATGGTGAAGTTCTTCCCTGCTATATATGATTGTGGTGGCATCTGAAAACAGGAGAAAGGAGAGATTAGAGCTGCATATTAACACAAAATAGCAAAGAGATGACAGCATACAAGTTTGTGAAAGGACATCGTCGATGGTCCAATGCCCTTCCTTCTTTGGGAGCTATTGCTTCCCTTCCTCATTCCCACACAAGCTATTCGAGCATCAACTCTCTCTATCACGCAGCTACAATACCAAACACTGACCTCCACCGGTCCTGTACCAGCTACAATACCAAAGACTGACCTCCACCGGTCCTGTACCAGCTACAATACCAAAGACTGACCTCCACCGGTCCTGTACCAGCTACAATACCAAACACTGACTTCCACCGGTCCTGTACCAGCTACAATACCAAAGACTGACCTCCACCGGTCCTGTACCAGCTACAATACCAAAGACTGACCTCCACCGGTCCTGTACCAGCTACAATATCAAACACTGACCTCCACCGGTCCTACCTGTAATTGCTATCGAGTGACCCCAGCAAGGATTCATGGATGGAATCAATGTGTCAAACACAGAAAACCTAATCCGCCAACAATCATTTAAAAAGCATTTTTTTCCTTTTCCTTTGCTCAGAACAGAAACGGATAAGTGGCTGGAAGGTTCTATCTACTAATGCTTCCCTTCATTTCCATCAATAACGAAAAAATTAGCCTAAATTTGATTTTAATTCATGACAGTATATTAAAGATGGCAGTATCACTTTGAGTTTTGAAACCGGATTGGTCAGTCTCAGTCAGGTACTCCAGATTGTGTGAAATGGGATTGGTCAGTCTCAATCCAGCTCCCCTGAACTGTGTGAAGTGGGAATAGTCAGTCTCAGTCAGGTCCTCCAGGCTATGTGAAATGGGATTGGTCAGTCTCAGTTCAGTTCGTCCAGAATGTGAGAAATGAGATTGGTCAGTCTCAGTCCAGTTCCTCCAGACAGTGTGAAATGGGATTGGTCAGTCTCAGTCCAGTTCCTCCAGACTGTGTGAAATGGGATTGGTCAATCTCAGTCCAGTTCCTCCAGACTGTGTGAAATGGGATTGGTCAGTCTCACTCCAGTTCCTCCAGAATGTGTGAAATGGGATTGGTCAGTCTCAGTCAGGACCTCCAGACTGTGTGAAATGGGATTGGTCATTCTCAATCCAGCTCCCCTGAACTGTGTGAAATGGGATTGGTCAGTCTCAGTCCAGTCACTCAAGGCTATGTGAAATGGGATTGGTCAGTCTCAGTCCAGTTCGTCCAGAATGTGAGAAACGAGGTTGGTCAGTCTCAGTCAGGTCCTCCAGGCTGTGTGAAATGGGATTGGTCAGTTTCAGTCCAGTTCCTCCAGACAGTGTGAAATGGGTTTGGTCAGTCTCAGTCCAGCTCCTCCAGACTGTGTGAAATGGGTTTGGTCAGTCTCAGTCCAGACCCTCCAGACAGTGTGAAATGGGATTGGTCAGTCTCAGTCCAGACCCTCCAGACAGTGTGAAATGGGATTGGTCAGTCTCAGTCCAGTTCCTCCAGACAGTGTGAAATGGGATTGGTCCGTCTCAGTCCAGTTCGTCCACCATCTGTGAAACTGGATTGGTCAGTTTCAGACCTGGTCAGACAGTGTAAAATGGGGTTAGTCAGTTTCACTCCAGTTCCTCCAGACTGTGTGAAATGGGATTGGTCTGTCTCAGTCCAGTTCGTCCAGAATGTGTGAAACTGGATTGGTCAGTTTCAGTCCTGGTCATTCAGACTGTGTGAAATGGGATTGGTCAGTCTCAGTCCAGACCCTCCAGACTGTGTGAAACGGGATTGGTCAGTCTCAGTCCAGGCCCTCCAGAATGTGTGAAATGGGATTGGTCAGTCTCAGTCCAGTTCCTCCAGACAGTGTGAAATGGGTTTGGTCAGTCTCAGTCCAGTTCCTCCAGACAGTGTGAAATGGGATTGGTCAGTCTGAGTCCAGTTCCTCCAGACAGTGTGAAATGGGATTGGTCAGTTTCAGTCCAGTTCCTCCAGACAGTGTGAAATGGGATTGGTCAGTCTCAGTCCAGTTCCTCCAGACAGTGTGAAATGGGTTTGGTCAGTCTCAGTCTAGTTCCTCCAGACAGTGTGAAATGGGATTGGTCAGTCTCAGTCCAGTTCCTCCAGACAGTGTGAAATGGGATTGGTCCGTCTCAGTCCAGTTCGTCCAGAATGTGTGAAACTTGATTGGTCAGTTTCAGACCTGGTCATTCAGACTGTGTAAAATGGGGTTGGTCAGTTTCACTCCAGTTCCTCCAGACTGTGAAATGGGATTGGTCAGTCTGTCAGGTCCTCCAGACTGTGTGAAATGGAATTGGTCAGTCTCAGTCCAGTTCGTCCAGAATGTGTGAATCTGGATTGGTCAGTTTCAGTCCTGGTCATTCAGACTGTGTGAAATGGGATTGGTCAGTCTCAGTCCAGGCCCTCCAGAATGCGTGAAATGGGATTGGTCAGTCTGTCAGGTCCTCTAGACTGTGTGAAATGGGATTGGTCAGTCTCAGTCCAATTCCTCCAGACTGTGTGACTGGGATTGGTCAGTCTCAGTCCAGTTCCTCCAGACTGTGTGACTGGGATTGATCAGTCTCACTCCAGTTCCTCCAGGATGTGTGAAATGGGAATGGTCAGTCTCACTCCAGTTCCTCCAGACTGTGTGAATGGGGTTGGTCAGCCTTAGTCCAGTTTCTCCAGTCTGTGTGAATGAGATTGGTCAGTCTCATGGATACTCAGTTTTGAGCTGCTAGATCTGATGTCTATCTTTCCCATTCTGCATGGTGGTAGTGTCAGACAACACGATGGAGAGTATCCTCAGTGTGAGGACAGTCTTAATCTCCACAACGGCTGCACGCTGGTCGCTCCTAGAGTGTCCAGAAATGATGATGCTGTTGTCTGTGGGGGTTTAGCTCTGTGTGGCAGCTCAGGTTAGCACCTTTCAGCCCACTTGATTGTCATCCCATCCACCACTTTAAACATTTATGCCCTCCACAAGTAGCACACAACAGTGTGTACCATCTACAAGATGCACGGCAGCAGCAACCCAAGGCTCCTTTGACAGCACTTTCCAAATCCATGAGCTGTACACCGAGATGCACAAGGGCAGCAGACATATGGAAACAGCGCCACCTGGGGGAGGCAGTGGCATAGTGCTATTATAACTGGACATGCGTTTGGAGACCCAGGGTAATGCTCTAGGGACTTGGTTTCGAATACCGCCAAGGTAGATGGTGAAATTTGAATTAAATAAAAATCCAGAATTAAAAACCTGATTGTGACCCTGAAACCATTGCTGATTGTCTGTTTCACCTACGCCCTACCATCCTTTCCTGGCTACATGTGACTCCAGACCCACAGCAATGTGGTTGACTCTTAAATGCCCTCTGAATGAGGGCAATTAGGAATGAGAAATAAATGCCAGCCTAGCCAGTGATGCCCAGATCCCATGAATGAATAAAAAAAAAGTTTCCCTCCAAGTCACACAGCATCCTGACTTGGAACTACATTCCCCTGGCCTCACTGTTGCTGGTCAAAATTCTGGAACTCCATCCCTAACACCACATGGACTGCAGCAGTTCAAGAAGGCAGCTCACCACCGAACTCTCAAGGGCAATTAGGGATGAGCAATAAATGCTGGCCTGGCCACCCATGCCCATTTCCTGTGAATGAATATAAACATAACCCTTACCCAACAAAATTCTATCAATCTCAGTCTTGAAAATGCCACGTTTCCACTTCCCTCTGTGCAAGCAAAAAAGTGCTGCCTAATTTCATTCCTGAGCAGCCTAGCTCTAATTATCAAAATGTGTCCCCTCGTTCTGGACTCCCCCATCAAGGAAATAGTTTATCTCTATCTAGCCTCCTTTTCTGATTTTAAGGCCCTCAATTAGTTCACCCCTCAATGCTGTAAACTTAAGGGAATACAAGCCTAGCTTATGCAGCCTGTCTTCATAATTTAACCTGTTAAGCCTGACTGTCATTGTAGACAATGATGTACAGCCTCCAGTGCTAATGTGTCCTTCCTGAGGTGTGGTGCCCCAAACTGAACCTAGTATTCCAGATGGGGTATAACCACTGCTCTAGACAACTGAAGCATCACTTTGTCCTCATTGCATTCCAGTCCCCTTGAGTTAAGGAACCTACCTTCTTCAGATATCCTTCCCAGAGAGTAAACTCTGTAGTCAGTGCAGATTTATTTCTCGCCAGTGCAGTATCATGTCGCTCTGGTTCCGGAACCATCCAATTGTAGAAAGCAAAATCAGCTGCAGGTAGAATAAGAATGAGATTAAAACAGTTCCTGCTTCTCATAACATTGATAAACCTCTCATCCGAATGTCACTGTCACAGCGATTGCTGTAATCTTGCCGTTATTCAGGTGAGCTGCTCACCATTAGCAGTTAGATTCCAGCAATTCCTGCAACAGTTCACTTGCCTTTTCTAAAATCACCTCCCAACCAGGAAGCCCGTTGAGAGTCAGCTGCCATTTTCCTGTGAGCCGCTGAGGAAGACTCAGTGTAGTTTGTTGAAGGCAATCTATCGGGCCGTACGGACACAGACTGTGCTGAGTTAGGTTTAGCTTCAGGAACTGATGGAGATGGGACTGTGTGCGCTGAACCATTTGGATCCTTACTCCACAGGAGCTATTCTAGCTTTCCTTCTCAAGCAATGTGTGTATGCGTGTAGTGGCCCTGCTCTGTGAAAATGGGTTCCTGAATACCCCCGCCACCTCACTCTCCTCCTTATCCCCACTCCTCCATCTGCCTCCTCTGCACACACTCCTTCTGCCTCTCCATCTGCCTTGCCCCTCCCCCTTCCTTCTGCTCAACCTTCCTCTACCCTTCATACCCCCACTTTCCCACACCCCTCTTCACCTCCCCCTTACCTCATTCTCCCCTTGCCTCCCTCTAACCTGCCCCTTCTACATCACTCCTCCCTCTTCCCTGCACTTCATACTCTCCTTCCCTCCCTTCTATCTCACCAGCCTACCCCCACCCCCAGAACACAATTGCGAGTATTGCAGTCTGAATGAATTGTAACAGCAGCACAATGTCTCTCAGTCAGAAACTTACCCATTTTCTGGTGCAGAGTTAAAACTTCAAACATTCTCTGGTAAACCAGAGCTTGTTCTGCTGGGGCATCTGGAATCAGTTGGTAGCCTTGGGATTTGTACTGACCCTGTAAGGCAGAGGAGAACAGAGGATATAAACATACAAGGAAATCCTGAGGAATGTTTTGTTTCAAGCTATTTGAAACTTCACTTTCAAACGTAGTCACTTTTTATTCACTCATGGCTTTGTGGTAAGATGGGCCATAACTTCCCTCACCTCCAGTCATTCCTGCACATTTACCCAGTTTAACTGGCAGCAGCTGTAACACTGGCAGAGATTGAATTACTAACTCTGCCAGGTATATTCCAAGAGGTTTCATCATGTGATGTGATAGCTTTAAGAACTGGATCAGTCAAAACTTGCACAACTGGTATATTATTAATTCTTTGTATATGGAGGGGACTATTCATGCCGGGTTTTATGGAGTTTTAAAATCAGTTTCTGATATTGGCTTAAGATCTGATGTAATTGAAGAGGAGCCAGTGAGCCTGTGCCTAATTGGTGCTGTCAGTTCATACGGTGTTGGGTTATACAGTCTTCAGGAATGATAATATGTTACAAGGTTCAAGGCATTTTGAAGATTCCCTAGGATTGGGAAATTATTCTTCAATTCCTGTACATTCCAGGACAATCCTAGAGAGTTGAGCACCTCACATAGACATGTCATCATGGCAAAGACACTAGCATAGGTGAAGAAATTCCAAGAAGTGTGTTTTAAAATTTACAGCTAGTTTTTTCAAAATTTAATTCTTGCTGGTTTTCTCCCTTCCTCATATCTTCTTCTGTCAGGAAGTGATTTTACTTCCCAGAGTTACCAACAGCCACCTGCTGTTAACGGCTGAGATCAGTGAATGCGACACTGACACTTGTGGTACCTGGAATTCCACGCCCATCATATAAAATGGCACAAAGCACAACTCAACAAACTCACTGCGAATGCTAGGGACTGCCTGCTCCTCTTAAAGTCACATCATACCACAGATGGCAGCCATGGCTCAGTGGTTGCAACCCTGCCTTGGAGTCAGAAGGTTGTCATTTCAAGTCCCACTCCACGGGCTGGAGCACAAAACCCTGGCTGAAACTCCAGGGATACAAACCCACCATTATTGGAGCAGGGGAGAAGACCATACCGGGGGGGGGGGAGGGAGTGCCTATGGGGGCACAGATGGCAACACCTATCCTTGGGCTGAAGACACAGTCGGGAGAGTAATGGGGCTGATCGCTGAAGGTGGAATGTGAAAGGAGCCAAGGAACAGTGACAGTCTTGGATACACCTGAGTATCAGCAAATGACTGAGTTCCATTTAGTAATGCCAATTCAAAATGACTCTAGATGTTAGAGCCAAGAAAAATGTGATTTAAAAAATGCTTATGGTTCAACATCGCATCTGAACTTTGGATATATGTGTGTGAGATTGTACGAGGGGTCGGAATGCACCAGAAGGTGACGAGGAACAGCCAACAGCTTGCAAATAATGGGCTGCCGATCTTGTTTGGTACAGTTTCCTCGCTGGGTTCCTTTGTGATTGGGCTTCCTCTTCATCTAGCACCAGGCCCTGCAGATAGTGAGCACTGTGCTGAGATGGGCCAAGAAGAGAACAATCTGATAACCCACCCTGTACGCACCAACCTGTCTACTGAACTACCTGCCAGTTGGAGCGGGAGGGGATCTATTCCAGTTAGAACCAATCACCAGGGCTTTGACCTTTCTCACTCATTCCAGCCTGACTGGGTGTCATTTCCAACTAGCTCTTATCTCACTAATCCACATCTTCACCAAGGTTGGCAAATATCTGAAACTGATTTTCAAATTAAAAGGCTGTCTCCATACTCCATAAAGCATCTTAACTTTAATAAAAACAGAAAATTCTGGAAAACTCAGCAGGTCTAACAGCATCTGTGGAGAGAGAAACAGAGTTAATGTTTTGAGTCTGTATGACCCTTCTTCAGAGCTCCAAGCTCCACAAGGGAACGCCAGGTTGATAACATTGAGACCCTGCAGACTTTATCCTTTATTTTATAACACCCATCCTCCAAAGCCCATCTCTGCAGAGAGACTGTATCTGTTTGTCCTTTGTCTGTGTGTGTATGCCTGTGTGTGTGTGTGTATGTGTGTGTGTGTGTGCATGTGCGTGCGTGGGAGGAATTCTTTAGGAAGAGATAGATCGTTCTACTTCCTGATTACAATTGTGTGTTAACCAGTAGTTGAAACTCATTTAAAAGGAGTGTTGTTTTAAAATAAATTATCCATTCTAAGTTTTTTTTGAAAGAAGCCTGGTCAGTCTCTTTTCTTCTGGGTACTAGAGATATAGGTAAACAACTGGCCATTTTGGTGACATAACTAAACATTTAAATGAATGGTACAGCCTGCAGAGTAGTGGGGCTTGATAATTCGCACACTCCTCCCATCCCTTTAATTTGGACCTGCTGCTCAATATTAACCATCCCACTCCCATCATGGAAGGTCACCCATCCACAGAGGTCTGCACTGGCACCATAGCACAAAAATAAGTACCATAGTGGTTTAGGTACAGAAAATAGAAATACTGGGCCGGTCAGGCAGCACCTTCAGAGAGACAAACAAGGTTAAAGTTTCAGGTCAGTGACCTTTCATCAGGACTGGCAAAAGAAAGTTAACAGGTTTAAAACATGTACAGAGGCAGGGAAAGGGGAGAGGAGAGGAATGACTAAAAAGGAAGGTCTGTAATAGGACAAGAGAGATTAAATGACAAAAGGGCTGATAGTGTAAGACAAAAGAAGGTGGTAATGGGACAGGTGGAAAACAAAAGATGGGTCTGGATGGATCTATAAATGAGAAAAGCAGAATCATCGCTGGTCTCTGTCACCTGAAAACAAGCTGGCCTTTCCCTGGGGGGATGCTGAATGCCAGCTCTCCGGCACCTCCTCCTACCTCCCTCTGGACCATGACCCCACTACCATGGTTTTCAGGGAACTGTCACTGACCTCACCTCCTCTGGAGATTTTCCCTCCACTTCCTCCAACATAATAGGCTCTAACCCCCTTCTCAAAATTACCAATCCTGATACATCCATCATTTTAGCCTGTTCCTGCCCCACTGAATAAATCTCTTTGTATCTTGACTCTAATCTTTCTTCCTGTGAGTTTCTTCCCACCAATGTTCAAGAATCTCCCAGTGACAGTTTGCAGTACTGGCTTGAACCGTCTTCTCTTCATCATGGACATCCAAATCCCCTCCATCTTCCACCTGGACAGTCTGAGATTCTCTTTGCTTCTTCCCTGAACAGAGGCCCAAACGGTCTCTATCCATCACCACCCTCCTCTCCCTGGCTAAACTTGTTCTAACATTCCACAACTTTTCTTTTTAACTCAGCTCAGCTCCTCCAAATAAAAGGCATTAGTTACTATAGGTAAGCAAATGGGCTCTAGTTATGCCTTTCATTTTGTGTGATATGTGGAGCATTCTTTGTTCCAGTCCTACTCGGCCCCCGCCCCCTACCCCTCTTTTTCCGGCTGCGCTAATAACTCTGTCAGTGCCTCTTGGGGCGCTCACCCTGAACCAGGAAATTTCAATCAACTTTGATTCCAATTTCCGTCCCACCCTCACACGGTCCATGGCGGATCATCCACTTCTTTGTCTCCATTGCTGGAGATAGACTATCGATCAATATCCAGGAGAAGCGCAACGGCTCCTTCGATTATCTGAGTATTTGCAACATGTCCTGTTTTTATTTCCGATTTCACTTTTGTGCACTTTGAGCTCCCTGAGCCTTCCTGGTTTGTCTGGGCTACGGATACTTTGAACCATCGGGGGGAGCTCTTGGCGACTCAAAACGGACATCTCAGGTCGTCCAAACATCCAGACTGAGAGTGAGCGTCCGGAAACCTGGCCACATGGATGTAGTTTGGATCTGAAGCACAGTGACACTTACCTCCAGGTACATGCAGGCCGCCAAAGATTCGTTCACGATGTTGCCGTTGTGCTTGAAGCTTGGAAGCTGGGACGGAAAAATGGTCACAAAATGAAGTCAGTTCAAGAATGACTGGAAAGTTGTTAACCCGATTTTAAGTTGTAAAATAGCAAGTTTATCTCAGAAAGACACGGGACCGGGCAGTGTAGTGTAGAGAAAAAACTATACAGAACTGTTTACACACTCTGGATTAACTACAGAACCCTGCTCAGAGCATAAAAGTTTTCATTACTTGTCCCCTGGGGTTTATTGCCAGAACTTCCGGTGACTTGTGCTCCTGTTTGTCAAAACTCAGCAATTTTTGCGGGATCGCATGCAGTTTCTTCTCTTGGAGAGCGATCATGATCCTCCAGCAGGGCGGCGAGCCCGAACCCCAGAATAAGATCGTGTTGTCAGCCATTGATCAGCTCTGGACACGCTATACCCACACTCGTCCGTCTGCCGGCTTCTTTCTGCTAACTCACCACCGCACCCACGGTTTTATCTGAGCCTGGAGTCAGCTGATCGTAAATCGTGTTGTAATCCAGGAAATGACATTGCAAAAGTGAAAAAGATGATGAGCCCATTCACCTGGAATACGTATTTCACAGGATAAAAGCAAAATACTGCGGATGCTGGAAATCTGACACACAAACAGGAAATGCTGGAAAAACGCAGCAGGTCTGGCAGCATCTGTGGAGAGAGAAACAGAGTTAACTCGATGGGCCGAATGGCCTAATTTCTGCTCCTGTGTCTTACGGTCTTATGGTTTCGGGATCCTTTCAGGATCATTTGGACTTGAAATGTTAACTCTGTTTCTCTCTCCACAGATGCTGCCAGACCTGCTGAGTTTTTCCAGCATTTCCTGTTTTTGTTTCAGTATTTCAAAGGACTTTGACTCCCTTGATAAATGTTTTTGCCAGAAGGTGTCTCACTTTGTGTGAGTGAGAGAACTTGTTGGTGATGTTCAACCACCCCCTGGCACAGCATGTGGCTGGAAAAAGCTGGTACTCCAGGGAACCATTTAGCCCTCAGTTAAAGTGCAGTTCCACAGATAGTTCACTGACTTTACGAGAGAAAACTAAATTGTAAACGGTCTCTGCGAGAAGGGCCACTCTGTTCTCCATGTGACAATTGATTTTCTGGTTGCTGGCAGTAACAGAATTTTTCTTTTATTCATTCACGGGATGTTGGCATCGCTGGCGGGGCCAGCATTTGTTGCCCAGCCCTAATTGCCCTTGAGAAGGTGGTGTTGAGCTGCTTTCTTGAACCGCTGCAGTCCGCTTGTACCGGGATACTTGTCTGCTGGTCCATAAGGATACTGGATTGTAAAAGTGAGGAAACAAAACTATACAGGGTGTAATCATTTAAACATCAAGCCCCAACTAAACAAAAAGGACACTTAATATCTAAATCACAACACTGTTATCAAAACAGAAAATGCTAGAAATACTCCCTGCTTAGGCAGCATCTGTGGAGACAGAAACACAATGAACGACTTCTCATCAGAACTGGAGAGTTAGATATAACGGGTTTTATAACAGAGGCAGGGAAAATGGGGGAGTGGAGAGGGGGAAGGGGAGAACAAAAGGGGCCTGTGATTAAACAACAAAAGAGAGGCGATGATGGAGTAGTATTGTTGGTGGGCTAATAATCCAGAGAGCCAGGGTAATGCCCTGGGGACCGGGTTCAAATCCTGCCACAACAGATGCGGAATTTGACTCCAATAAAAATTCGTAATTAAAAGTCTAATGATTTTTGTTAAAAATAACATCTGATTCACTAATGTGAAGGGAAGGAAATCTCCCTCCTTACCTGGCCTACATGTACTCCAGACCCACAGCAATGTGGTTGACTCTGAAATAGCCTATCAAGCCGTATCAAACTTCTACAAAGCCTCAAAAAACAAATGAAACTGGACGGAACCCCGACATTGACCTAGGCACCAAAGGCAAATTCAGCCCAGTCGACCCTGCAAAGTCCTCCTTGTTAACATGTGGGGGCTTGTGCCAAAATTGGGAGAGCTATCTCATAGACTAATTATCCTCACGGAATCATACCTTACAGATAATGTCCCAAACACCACCATCACCATCCCTGGCCCACCGGCAGGACAGCCCCAGCAGAGGTGATGGCACAGTGGTATACAGTCAGGAGGGAGTTGCCCTGGGAGTCCTCAACATCGACTCCAGACTCATGGCATGTGGGCAAGGAAACCTTCGTCAGCTGATGAATCAGTGCTCCTCCATGTTGAACATCACTTGGAGGAAGCACTGAGGGTAGCAAGGGCGTAGAATGTACTCTGGGTGGGGGACTTCGGAGTCCATCACCAAGAGTGGCTCAGTCGCACCACTATTGACCAAGCTGGCTAAGTCCTAAAGGACATAGCTGCTAGACTGGGTCTGTGGCAGGTGGTGAGAGAACCAACAACAGGGAAAAACATATTTCACCTCATCCTCACCAACCTGGTGCAGATGCATCTGTCCATGATAGTACCGCACAGTCATTGTGGAGATAAAGTCCCGCCTTCACATTGACGATACCCCCCATCGTGTTGTGTGGCATTACCACTTTGCTAAATGGGATAGATTTCGAACAGATCTAGCAACTCAAGACTGGACATCCATGAGGCGCTGTGGGCCATCAGCAGCAGAATTGTAGTGGAACACAATCTGTAACCTCATGGCCCAGCATATCCCCCACTCTATCATTACCATCAAGCCAGGGGATCAACCCTGGGTCAATGAAGAATGCAGGAGGGCATGACAGGAGCATCACCAGGCATACCTGAAAATGAGGTGTTAACCTGGTGAAGCTACAACACAGGACTACTTGCGTGCCAAACAGCATAAGCATCAAGCAATAGACAGCAGAGCTAAGCGATCCGACAACCAACGGATCAGATATAAGCTCTGCAGTCCTATGAATGGTAGTGGATAATTAAACAACTCACTGGTGGAGAAGGCTCCACAAATATCCCCATCCTCAATGATGGAGGAGCCCAGCACATCAGTGCAATAAGATAAGATTCATTCCTCGTGATATCAAGAAACAGCTGAAGGCACTGGATACTGCAAAGGCTATGGGCCCTGACAATATTCCTGCAATAGTACTGATGACTTGTGCTCCAGAACTTGCTGCACCCCTAGCCAAGCTGTTCCAGTACAGCTACAACATCGGCATCTACCCACCTATGTGTAAAATTGCCCAGGTACACAAAAAACAGAACTCACCTGGCCAATTACCCCCCCTACCCATCAGTCTACTCTCAATCATCAGTATAGTAATGGAAGGGGTCATCAACAGTGCTATCAAGTGGGCTTAGCAATAACCTGCTCATTGATGCCCAGTTTGGGTTCCGCCAGGGTCACTCAGCTCCTGACCTCATTACAGCCTTGGTTCAAACATGGAGGTGAGGTGAGAGTGACTGCCCTTGATATCAAGGTTGCATTTGACTGAGTGTGGCATTAAGGAGCCCTAGCAAAACTGGAGTCAACAGGAATCAGGGGAAAACTCTCCACAGGTTGGAGTCATACCTAGCACAAAGGAAGATGGTTGTCATTGTTGGAGGTCAGTCACCTCAGCTCCAGGACATCACTGCAGGAGTTCCTCAGCATAGTGTCCTTGGCCCAACCATCTTCAGCTGCTTTATCAATGACCTTCCTTCCATCATAAAGTCAGAAATGGGGATGTTCGCTGATGATTGCACAGTGTTCAGCACCATTCACAACTCCTCAGATATTGAAGCAGTCCATGTCCAAATGCAGCAAGACCTGGAGAATATCCAGGCTTGGGCTGACAAGTGGCAAGTAACATTCGTGCCACACAAGTGCCAGGCAATGACCATCTCCAACAACAGAGATCTAACCATTGCCCCTTGACATTCAATAGCATTACCATCACTGAATCCCCCACTATCAACATCCTGGGGGTTACCATTGACCAGAAACTGAACGGGACTAGCCATATAAATACTGTGGCTAAAAGAGCAGATCAGAGGCTAGGAATCCTGCAATGAGTAACTCACCTCCTGACTCCCCATAACCTGTCCACCATCTACAAGGCACAAGTCAGGAGTGTGATGGAATACCCCCCACTTGCCTGGATGAATGCAGCTCCCAGAACACTCTAGAAACTTGACACCGTCCAGGACAAAGCAGTCTGCTTGATTGGCACCACATCCACAAACATTCACTCCCTCCACCACCGACGCACAGTAGCAGCAGTGTGTACCAACTACAAGATGCACGGCAGGAATTCACCAAGGCTCCTTAGACAGCACCTTCCAAACCCACGACCACTGCCATCTAGAAGGACAAGGACAGCAGATAGATGGGGACAGCAGATAGACGGGAACACCACAACCTGGAGGTTCCCCTCCAAGTCACTCACCAGCTGGACTTGGAAATATATCACCGTTGCTTCACTGTCGCTGGGTCAAAGTCCTAGAGCTCCCTCCCTAACAGCACTGTGGGTGTACCTACACCACATGCACTGCAGCAGTTCAAGAAGGCAGCTCACTACCATCGTCTCAAGGGCAACTATGTATGGGCAATAAATGCTGGCCTAGCCAGTGAAGCCCACATCCCGTGAAAGAATAACAAAAAAAGATGAGTGCAAGGGAAAAGGAGATGGTAATAAAACAATTGGAAGATGAAGAGGTGTAAATGGGAAAAGCAGAATCCGCTCACCAAAGCTGCCATCTGAAACAACCGGGAGGAGCAGCTCCAATCTAAATTCAACTCTGTGCATTACCTTTATCTAAACAACTAATGTGGACAGAATATAAAGGCCAAATACTGCAGATGCTGGAAATTTAAAACAAAAACTGCTGGAAAAACTCAGCAGGTCTGACAACATCTGTGGAGAGGAAGACAGAGTTAACAAACCACCAATTCCACCACCAAACACATCTTCCCTTCACCACCCCCCCCCATCGGCATTCCGCAGGGACTGTTCCCTCCGGGACACCCATGTCCACTCCTCCAACACCCCCTACACCTCAACCCCCTCCCACGGCATCTTCCCATGCAACCGCAGAAGGCGCAACACCTGCCCCTTTACTTCCCCCCTCCTCACCGTCCCAGGGCCCAAACACTGCTTTCAAGTGAAGTAGCACTTTGCTTGAACTTCCCTATATTTAGTCTACTGCATTCGCTGCTCCCAATGCGGCCTCCTCTATATTGGAGAGACCAAATGCAGACTGGGTGACCACTTTGCGGAACACCTTCTGTCTGTCCACAAGCATGACCCAGACCTCCCTGTCACTTGCCATTTCAACACACCACCCTGCTCTCATGCCCACATGTCTGTCCTTGGCCTGCTGCAATGTTCCAGTGAAGCTCAACGCAAACTGGAGGAACAGCACCTCATCTTCCGACTAGGTACTTTACAGCCTTCCGGACTTAACGTTGAGTTCAACAACTTCAGATCATGAACTCACTCCTCCATCCCCACCCACTTTCTGATCCCCCTTTTTCCAATAATTTTTTTAAAATATATTTTTCTTTTCCCACCTATTTCTATTATTTTTTAATTTATTTCCATCCATTGTTTTATCTCCACCTTTTAGCCTATTTCGATCCCTTCCCCCCACCCACACTAGGGCTATCTGTCACTTGCTTGTCCTGCTTTCTACCCATAATGTCATCATTAGCACATCCTTTAGCTAATATCATTACCGTCAACACCCTTTTGTCTATGACATCTTTGGCAATCTCTTCTTTGCCTCCACCTATCACTGGCAATCTACCCAGCTCCCTGTCCCACCCCCCTTAAAGAGCTTATATTTCACATTTCTATCTTTCTTTAGTTCTGATGAAGAGTCATATGGACTCGAAACGTTAATTGTGTTCCTCTCTGCAGATGCTGTCAGACCTGCTGAGTTTTTCCAGCTATTTTTGTTTTCAAGACAGAGTTAACATTTCGAGTCTGTATGACTCTTGGCTGTCCCAGTGTCATCAAACACTAGTGCACAACTGATAATAAAAATGCCAAACCATAAAAGAGAACAAGGAATCTTATAGAATTAAAAAATAGAGCCATTATCCGCAATCAGTACACACGCCAGTCCCTGCACATGGAAGGCATCAAGTGTACTGACAGAGACCACAAGATCCTTCTCCAGGGTGAACAAACCTGCAGAAGAGAGGCAAGCAGCCAGAGTGGTCAGACTGAACATTAAACAATGTGTCTGCTTCTTGTCAGACCAACCTTGTGTGTTCTGCCCAATCTGTTCGGGTCCACCTTGAGCATAACAATCTAGGCTGACACTCCAGTACTGGAGAGTTCTGCACTGCCAGAGCTGCCTCTTTCTGATGAGATGTTAAACTGGAGCCCCATCTGCGTCCTCAGTTGGAGGTAAAAGATCCCAAGGCATTGTTTCGAAGAAGAATAGGGGTGTTCTCCCTGGTTGTTCAGCTGATCTCTATTCCTCAACCAACATCACAAAATCAGATTACTCCCCTGGCCACTCACATTGCTATTTATGGGAGTTTGCAGTGTATAAATTTGCTGCTGAATTTCATTTCTAATCATAGCTACCGTGAACAGGCAGTGCCCAGGTCCAGTCAGACAGACCTTGAGAAATTTGTTCAGTTCTGGTCATACGCACCTCGATTAATGCGTCTAGTTCTGGTCATACCCACATTGAGTAGTTTCTCTCGTTCTGGACATAGTCACCTTGACTAGTGTGCCTAATTCTGGACATAGCCACCTCAAATAGTGCATCTAGTTCTCGACATAGCCACTTCAAGCTGTGTGTCTAGTTCTGGACATACCCACCTTGAGTATTGCAACTAGCTCTGGACATACTTGTTTCAAGTAGTGCATCAATTCTGGTCATACTCACCTTGAGTAGTGTGCCTACTTCTGGATATAATACCCTCGAGGAGTGTGTTGAGTTTTGGACGTACCCACCTCGAGTAGTTTGCCTCGTTCTGGTCATACTCACCTCAAGTAGTGTATCTAGTTCTGGACATACTCACCTGGACTATTGCAACGAGTTCTGGACATACTCACTTTGAGTATTGCTTCTAGTTCTTGTTATGCCCACCTGGAGTAGTGTGTCTAGTTCTGGACATTCCCACCTCGAGTAGTGCATCCAGATCTGGTCATACCCATCTCGAGTAGTGTGTCTATTTCTGATCATACTCACCTCGAGTAGGGCATCAATTCTGGTCATACCCACCTCAAGTAGTGTGTCTAGTTAGGCCATATCCACCTCAAGTAGTGTGTCTAGTTCTGGACGTACTAACCTTGAGTAGTGTGTCTCATTCTGGTCATATCCACCTCAAGTAGTGTCTCTCATTCTGGACATACCCAGCGTGTCTAATTCTGGACATAGCCACCTTGAGCAGTCCATCAATTCTGGGCATACTCACCTCGATTAGAGCATCAATTCTGGTCATGCGCACCTCGAGTAGTGCATCCAGTTCTCAACATAGCCACCTCGAAGTAGTGTGTCTAGTTCTGGATATACAACCCTTGAGTAGTGTGTTGAGTTTTGGACGTACCCACCTTGAGCAGTGCTTGGAGTTCTGGTCATACCTCAAGTAGTGTGTCTGGTTCGCGATATACCCACTTAGAGTATGTGTTTAGTTCTGATCACACCCACTTCGAGTAGTGCATTTAATTCTGATCATACTCACCTCGTATGGTGTGTCTAGTTCTGGTCATACTCACCTTGAGTAGTGTGTATAGTTCTGGACATAGCCACTTGTGTCTAGTGTCTAGATCTCGTCATACCTCAAGTAATGTGTTTCATTCTGGACGTATCCACCTCGGGTAGTGTGTCAATTATGGGCATACCCACCTTGAGTAGTGTGTCTAGTCCTGAACAAACTCACCTTGAGTCATGTGTCTAGTTCTGGACGTACCCGCCTCGAGTAGTGTGTCTAGTTCTTGTCGTATTGTATCTTGGGTATTGTATCTAGTTCTGGACATATTTACCTTGAGTATTGTGTCTAGATCTGCTCATACCCTTCTTGAATAGTGTGTCTATTTCTGGTCATACTCACTTCGAGTAGTGTCACTCGTTCTGGACATACCCACCACGATAGTGCATCTAATTCTGATCATACTCACCTCGGGTAGTGTGTCTAGTTCTGGTCATCCCCACACTTTGAGTAGTCTGCCTAGTTTTCGATGTACTCACATCGAGTATTGTGTCTAGTTCTGGATATATCCACCTTGAGTATTGCAACTAATTCTGGCATACTCACCTCAAGTCGTGCGTCCAGTTCTGGACATACCCCGAGTAGTCTGTCTAGTTCTGGTCATCTCCACCTCAAGTAGTCTGCCTAGTTCTCGATGTACTCACATCGAGTATTGTGTCTAGTTCTGGATATATCCACCTTGAGTATTGCAACTAATTCTGGCAAACTCACCTCAAGTAGTGCATCTAGTTCTGGTCATACACACCTCAGGTAGTGTACCTGTTCTGGTCATTCCCACCTTGAGTAGTGTGCCTAATTTTGGACATACTCACCTCAAGTATTGTGTCAATTCTGGTCATACCCACATTGGGTAGTGTGTCTAGTTCTGATCATACCCACATCAAGTAGTATGTCTAGTCCTGGTTATACCCACCTCGAGTAGTGTGGCTAGTTCTGGACGTACTAACTTTGAGTAGTGCGTCTAGTTCTGATCATACCCACCTTGAGTAGCATGTCTATTTCTGGTTCATACCCAACTCAAGTAGTGTCTCTCATTCTGGACAAACCCACCTCTTGTATTGCATCTAATTCTCAACAAGAAGCATCTAGTCCCACACATACTCACTGTGAGCAGTGCGTCTAGTAGTGTGTTAAGTTCTGGTCACATCCACCTTGAGTAGTGTGTCTAGTTCTGGAGAGACCCCGAGTGGTGTGTCTAGTTCTGGTCATACCCACCTTAAGTAATGTGTCTCATTCTGGTCATATCCACCTCAGGTAGTGAGTCAATTCTGGGCATACCCACCTCTAATAGTGTGTCCAGTTCTAGTCATACCCACCTCGACTAGTGTGCCCAGTTCTGAATATACTCACCTTGATTGTGTGTCTAGTTCTGAACAAACTCACCTCGAGTAGTGTCTCTCAAACTGGACATACCCACCTCGATACTGTGTTTAATTCTGATCATACCTCAAGTAGTGTGTCTAGTTCTGGACATAACTCACCTTGAGTAGCGTGTATAGTTCTGGACATAGCCACCTCGAGTATGCATCAATTCTGGTCATACCCGCCTCGGGTAGTGTGTGTCTTTCTTTACATACCCACCTCAAGTAGTGCATCGAGTTCTGCTCGTACTCACCACAAGTATTGCATCTAGTTCTGGACATACCTCGAATAGTCTGTCTAGTTCTTGATGTACTCACATCGGGTAGTGTGTCTAGTCCTGGTCATAAACACCTCTAGTAGTGTGTCTAGTTCTGGTAATACTCACCTGGAGTATTGCATCGATTCTGGTCATACCCACATCGAGTATTGCGTCTAGCTCTGTTCATACCCACCTCTAGTAGTGCGTCTAGGTCTGGTCATACCCACCTCAAGTATTTTGTCTAGATCCACTCATATCCACAGTAAGTAGTGTGTCTCATTCTGTTCAGACCCGCCTCGAGTAGTGTCTCTTATTCTGGATATACTCACCTCAAGTAGTTTGTCTAGTTCTAGTCACACCCACTTTGAGTAGTGTGTCTAGTTCTGGACATACCCACCTCGAGTTGTGTGTCAAGTTTTGGTCATTACCACCATGAGTAGTGTGTCTAGTTCTGGACAGACCTTGAGTAGTGCATCTAGTTCTGGACATAGCCCCCACGAGTGTTGCGTCTAGTTCTGGTCATACTCACCTCGAGTAGCCCGTCTAGTTCTGGACATTCTAACCTCAAGTAACCTTTCTAGTTCTCGATGTACTCACATCAAGTAGTGTGTCTAGTTCTGGATATACCCGCCTCAAGTATTGCAACTAGTTCTGGACATACTCACATTGAGTAGTGCATCTAGTTCTGGTCATATCCACCTTTAGTAGTGTCTAATTCTGGTCATGCTCACCTCGTGTATTGCCTCAATTCTGGTCATACCCACCTCAAGTAGTGTGTCAAGTTCTGGTCATATCCACCTTGAGTAGTGTGTCTAGTTCTGGTCATACTCACCTCGGGTAGTGTGTCTAGTTCTGGTCATACTCACCTCGGGTAGTGTGTCTAGTTCTGGTCATACTCACCTAGAATAGTATGGTGCTAGTCATACCCACCTCGAGTAGTGTGTCTCGTTCTGGTCATACCCACCTCGAGTCGTGTGTCTAGTTCTGGTCATACCCACCTCAAGTAGTGTGTCTTGTTCTGGTCATACCTACCTTGAGTAGTGTTTCTAGTTCTGGTCATACCCACCTTGGGTAGTGTGTCTAGTTCTGGTCATACCCACCTTGAGTAGTGTTTCTAGTTCTGGTCATACCCACCTCGAGTAGTGTGTCTAGTTCTGGACATGGCCACCATGAGTATGCATCAATTCTGGTCATACCCACCTCAGTAGTGTGTGTCTTTCATCACATACCCACCTCGAGAAGTGCATCGAGGTCTGGACATACCCATCTCGAGTAGTGTGACTAGTTCTGGGCTATTGACCTCGAGTAGTGTGTCTGCTACTGGTTATACCCACCTCAAGTAGTGTGTCTAGTTCTGGTCATACCCACCTCAAGTAGTATGTCTTGTTCTGGTCATGCCCACCTCAAGTAGTGTGTCTAGTTCTGGTCATGCCCACCTCAAGTAGTGTGTCTAGTTCTGGTCATACCCACCTTGAGTAGTGTGTCTAGTTCTGGTCATACTCACCTCGAGTAGTGTGTCTTGTTCTGGTCATACCCACCTTAAGCAGTGTGTCTAGTTCTGGTCATACCCACCTTGAGTAGTGTGTCTGGTTCTGGTGAAAACCATGATCCAAGGTGTCTGAGAGGAGAGTTTATAGATACTGATAATATAGTTCAGGGAATAGAAATGACAAATCCAGAAGATTATTATAAATTGAGGGTAGGATAAGTGACACAGGTTGTTTTGTCTTTTTCATTCTTGGAATCTAAGTGTCACAAGCAAGGCCAGCATTTAATCCATGTTATTAGTCACTCTTGAACGTGGTGAGCTACCTTCTTGAATGGCTGGAGTCCATGTGATGGACCTAACGTGCTATTGGGAACAGAGTTCCAGGAATTTAACCCAGTGACTTGGAGGGCAATTTGGAGATGGAGGTGTTTTCATGCATCTGAGACCTTTGTCCTTCTAGGTGGTACGGTTGTGGTTTGGAAGGTGCTGTTGAAGAAGCCTTGGCAAATTGCTGCAGTGCTTCTTGTACATGGTACACACTGCTGCTACAACTCACCAGTGGTGGAGGGAGTGAATGTTTAAAGTGGTGGATGGCATGCTAATCAAGTGGGTTGCTTTGTCTTGGATGGTGTTGAGCTTTGTAACTGTTGTTTGAGCTGCACTTCTCTAGCCCAGTGGAGAGTATTCCATCACACTACTGACTTGTGCCTTGTAGTTGGTCAACAGGATTTGGGGAGTCAGGAGCTGAGTTACTCTCCACAGAATTCCCAGCTTTTAACCTACTCTTGTAGCCACAGTATTTGTATGGCTGGTGTAGTTCAGTTTCTGGTCAATGGTAACCCCCATGATGTTGACAGTGTGGAATTCAGCGATGGTAATGTACTTGAATGCCAAAAGATGGTTGGATTCTCCCTTGTTGGAGATGGTCATTGTCTGGCACTTGTGTGGCACGAATGTTATTTGCCCAAGGCTGAATGTTGTCCAGGTCTTGCTGCATATGGACATGGACTGCTTCAGTATCTGAGGAACTGAACACTGTGCAATCATCAATGAACATCCCCATTTCTGACCTTATGACAAAGGGAAGGTTATTGATGGTGCAACTGAACATGATTGGGCCTAGGACATTACCCTGAGGAAATCCTGCAGTAATATCCTGAGACTGAGATGATTGACCTTCAACAACCATAACCATCTTCCTTTGTGTGAGGTATGACTCCAACCAATGAAAGTTTCCCTCCTGATTCCCATTGACTTCAATATTGCTAGAACTCCTGTATGCCAAATGTTTAGTCAAATGTTGCCTTGATTTCAAGAATTGTCACTCCCACCTCACTCTTAAGGTCAGCTCTTTTGTCTGATGTTTGTATCAAGGCTATAATGAGGTCAGGTACTGAGTGGCTCTGGCAGAACCCAATCTGAGCATCAGTGAGCAGTTTATTGCTGAGTAAGTGCTACTTGATAGCACTGTCAACAACTCCTTTCATCACTTTGCTGATGTTTGAGTAGACTGATGCGGCAGTAACTGGTTGCATTGGATCTGTCCTATATTTTGTGGACAAAACATACCTGGGCAAATTTCCACATTGTCAGGTAGATGTTGTAGCTGTACTGTAACAGCTTGGCTAGAGGCATAACCTGTTCTAGATCACAGATCTTCAGTACTAATGCTGCAATGTTGTCAGACCCAAAGCCTTTGCAGTATCCAGTGCCTTCAGCCATTTCTTGATATACATGGAATGAATTGAATCATCTGAAGACCAGCCTGTGTGATGCTGGGGACTTCAGGATTAGGCCGAGATGGATCATCCATGAGGCTGGCTGAAAATGGTTGCAAATGCTTCAGCCTTGTCTTATGCTGGGCTCCCTATCATTGAGGATGGGGTATTTTTGGAGCCTCCACCTCCAGCTAGTTGTTTAATTACCCACCATTCACAAATACTAACAGGTTAAGTAAGGGCTGATATGGAATTTAATTCAGAGTAACAAAAACACGGTGCAGATTCACAGATATTCTATTGGAAGCAGGAATCCTGAAACCATTTAAAAATCTTTTTGATGCTGCAATCAGAGGTACTATAGGGTCTTTAGGAATGACTAATTAAGATGTGCAAAATGACCTTCCTGGTAATTATTTTGCGATTGTAGATGCGTACCAGGACCTGTTTCCTGCCAATGGCAGTTATGTTTCACAGAGAGTCAGTCAGGATGCTGAAAGGAGGTAGGAGCAAACTCCTCTTTCCAGATGGTTGGTGTATACCTGACAGAGTTAATCAGGATGTCTTAAAAGGTAGCAAATCTTGTTGTTTCTAGCAGCATTACTGTCATGCCCCTAAGACACGAAAAAGATCATAAACTGTTTAAATCAAACCTTACTTTTTTTCTTATTTAAAAAGTGGACTTTGCTGAACCAAAAGATGTCTGCCACAGGTCACATGATTCATGGTTGGTATGATTTCTGGAAATTTCCAACAGCAGATACAGGACAAAAGCTCAAACCTCATCCTTGTGGAATCTCAAACCTCTCATTGTGAGAACACATTAAAATTGACAAAACCAGGGACCAGCAGATGATCTGTCTCCCCAGCCTGGTCTTATAACAAAGGGAGAGCCATCAAAACTCATTATACCTATAGAGGCACTAATTGCCACCATCTATCTCCTAAGGTGAACAATGAATTTTGACCAGAGGCATAGAAAACTGCTCGTTAACCTGCAACTGACTCATTAATGGACAACATCACATGACCTAAGCTTCTGGTCTTTGGAAAGTTTTAATATTACATTATGATCCAACTGATGTCAATGCTGGGCAAGTCAGATCCCAGACAGTGAAACCTGATAGATCCTAACTTTCTTTAGAAATCATGGAGGTAAGTTATTGAACAAATTTACAGAAGACTGATCAACTTTTAATACAAAAAATAAAGGATAAAATATTTATTAAAACAAGTGAACTATATTACAGCAGACAAAAAGATTGGAAAGATCTCACTACAAATGCAAGAAGATTATTCAAATTCCCACTATTCCTTTACCCCAACAATATCTTTACAGACTCATAAACCAATGAAGAGTTGCCCCTAGCTTGACATAAAAGCTTCTTGCTTGGGACTGGCACAGTTGCAAACGGTTTTTTTCAGGTGAATTCCTGAGAATTCACTTGATGTTTCTCACCCAACTTGTATATCTCCCAGGACACCCAAACACTGCACGTTGAGCTCATGGTTTCTTCAATTGCAGAGTAAACAAATTTGTTCCCTAAACTCAGTCTTCCAGAAGCACCTCTGTGAAACTGATTACTGAGCCCTATAACTGATTGTTCGGTTAATTACTGTCCCAATAGCCTTGTAGTTTTTCTTCTCAGAGAGCTTAAAGTCCTTCTCTTCACTCTGACACATACTGAACTCTCCACAATGAATGACAGGTGCAACCAAAGCAGATTCCATGGATTTCTTAACAACCCACCCAGACATTTATCGCAATGTGAGCCAATCAATCTCTCTTTCTCACAAGGGTTTCCAATCTCCACATTTGAAGATCTCACCTTGGAATTCTTTCCAAAAGTCACTCCCACTCAGGCGGTTTCAACAATGGCCAACCTCACAGGGTTTCAATCTTGCCTTCTAAGATTCCTTTCCCCTGGATTTTCGAGTACACTCAAGCATCACCTTCCAAGCACAATTTCAGATGTTCAGCCATGCCAAGCAGAACACCATTGCTTCAAAGGGGTACCTTTGCCTCTATGGTCCATAGCATGGATTCACCAACCTTCAGCTGCCTTTTCAGGTCTTCAGAGCTTCTCTCAAGCTCTCTTCAAGTCTGCTCACTGCAGCTCTTTAACTTGGAGTCTATTTCTCTGCTCCTTTCTTTTAGCTTAATGGGATCTATTCTTGATCCCAGTGGTTGTCCCTTATCTGGGACTTTCTTCTGGGAACCCTCCCTGTCCCCCTCCTTGGCTTGGGACCTTCCTGTCCCTCTCCCGTGTTTTGCTTCCTGGGACCTCTACTTGGTAATGGTGCTCGGTTCAGGTCATGTGACCTGCTTTTTCATGCCGTTTGTCCTTCCTTGCTTCTGCTCAGGTGCTGAGGAGGTAAAGAAACAAACTGCACATGTGGGGCCATTTCCCGGCTGGCACATGCAAGTTCCCGACTTCTGATTAAAGTAAGTATTTGAGTTTCATCACAACATTTCCAGACTTGCAACTCAGTCTGCTATTTTAATTCTAGCCTGCAAACATCAAAGCGGAACTCCAGGCTGACCAACAGCCTGCATTAAGTCCAAGCCTCCTCGAAGCTTGTTTTCTCCGGAAAATTCCTGCCATCGCCTGCTGAGCAGACCGAGTAGTACAAGTGCCCCCTCAGTCTGAGCAAAAAACTCTTTAAAACATAATGTCCAACCAATTTAGGCATAGAGTAAACCAGTCAGGGTCTAATTATTATGGTCAATAATGCAGTTGAAGAGGTGGTGGGTTTGAAGGGAGTGCAATGTGTGGGGCACAAAGCACATCGGAGCAGGAGCTGGTGCAGCAAAGGAATTACCAGCTACCCGAGGGTCAGGGTGCATTCATTCTCAGTTGATAAGGACTTGGAGAAGACTGCATGGGCCTTCCATTTGAAAGACGGAGCACAGCTGGTACTGGAAAGGACTGTCAGCTGATGTGGAGCATTCCATAAACCACATGGGTGCCATTCAGGAAACAGGCTAGAGATTGAAGTACATCATGGAGTGCATGGGGACAGTCAGCGCTCTCCTTGAGATTGTGCTCATGTAGATCATTAGGCAGTTGAGACAGTGCCCAATGGCAGGAGCAGGTGAGGAGTGACCATGGATCAGGTTGCTGTCTTTATGGATATTAACACTTTTGTACCTTCATCTCATGACCACACATTGACCAACAGGCAGCCCGTGCATTCACCAGACAGCAGGCCGCAGCTGGGTCATAACATACAAAATCTAAATGACAGGAAAAGACATCCGCTGGTTCAGCCAGCCCCACCCCACCCCACTCTCTCCAACCCCACCCCCACTCAGTCCACCCGCACTCTCTGAGCCTGTCCCGACTCTTCAAACCCCGCCCCCACTCTCAAACCCCGCCCCGCTCTCTCAAACCCCGCCCCGCTCTCTCAAACCCCGCCCCTGCACTCTCAAACCCCGCCCTCACTCAGCCTGCCCCCTCCCTCAAACCCCGCCCCCACTCTCTCAATCCCAGCCCCCACCCTCAAACCCCGCCCCCACTCTCATTCCCCCAATATCCCCCCTCGCCCACTATCCTGCTGTGCTTTCAGTATACTAATAGCAACCTTTGCCTTTATTTTATGGAAATCGTGATATATGAATGTTAAATGCATCACCTACACAGCAAAATGACTGTAGCTTCCATTAAAGTTAAATAAAGATGCCTAACAATCCCCCATGCTTCCATCTCCAAGCCACCACTATCCCCCCCACCCATTCACACTGCTGTTCCGCACAGCCGCTCGATATCGCGATAACTGATCGCGCGGGGTGTTCTGGGTTCTGGACAGTTTGTTACCCGGGTAACAGGCGGCGTCTGATCACTGGAGAGACAGTGAGTGAGGGTGAGGGGATGAGGAAGGGCGGGTAAAGTGAGGGGAGGAAGGTGAGCATATAGAGGGAGTGAGGATAGGGAGACGGTGAGGGGAGGGACAGATTGAGGAAGTCACGGAGGTGACAGAGTGAGGGAGCGAGGGAAGAGAGTGAGGGAAGGGATAGGGTGAGGGAAGGGACAGAGTGAGGGGAGGGACAGAGTGAGGGAGTGAGGGAAGGGACAGAGCGAGGGAAGGGACAGAGTGAGGGAGGGGACAGAGTGAGGGAGCGAGGGAAGGGGCAGAGTGAGGGAGCGAGGGAAGGGACATAGTGAGGGAGCGAGGGAAGGGACAGAGTGAGTGAGCAAGGGAAGGGACAGAGTGAGGGGAGGAACAGAGTGAGGGAGTGAGGGAAGGGTCAGAGTGAGGGAGTGAGGGAAGGGTCAAAGTGAGGGAGTGAGGGAAGGGTCAAAGTGAGGGAGTGAGGGAAGGGTCAGAGTGAGGGAAGGGTCAGAGTGAGGGAAGGGTCAGAGTGAGGGAAGGGACGGAGTGAGGGAGTGAGGGAAGGGACGGAGTGAGAGAGTGAGGGAAGGGACGGAGTGAGAGAGTGAGGGAAGGGACGGAGTGAGAGAGTGAGGGAAGGGACGGAGTGAGAGAGTGAGGGAAGGGACGGAGTGAGAGAGTGAGGGAAGGGACGGAGTGAGAGAGTGAGGGAAGGGACGGAGTGAGAGAGTGAGGGAAGGGACGGAGTGAGAGAGTGAGGGAAGGGACGGAGTGAGAGAGTGAGGGAAGGGACGGAGTGAGAGAGTGAGGGAAGGGACGGAGTGAGAGAGTGAGGGAAGGGACGGAGTGAGAGAGTGAGGGAAGGGACGGAGTGAGAGAGTGAGGGAAGGGACGGAGTGAGAGAGTGAGGGAAGGGACGGAGTGAGAGAGTGAGGGAAGGGACGGAGTGAGAGAGTGAGGGAAGGGACGGAGTGAGAGAGTGAGGGAAGGGACGGAGTGAGAGAGTGAGGGAAGGGACGGAGTGAGAGAGTGAGGGAAGGGACGGAGTGAGAGAGTGAGGGAAGGGACGGAGTGAGAGAGTGAGGGAAGGGACGGAGTGAGAGAGTGAGGGAAGGGACGGAGTGAGAGAGTGAGGGAAGGGACGGAGTGAGAGAGTGAGGGAAGGGACGGAGTGAGAGAGTGAGGGAAGGGACAGAGTGAGGGAAGGGACAGAGTGAGGGAAGGGACGGAGTGAGGGAGTGAGGGGAGGGACGGAGTGAGGGAAGGGACAGAGTGAGGGAAGGGACAGAGTGAGGGAAGGGACAGAGTGAGAGTGAGGGAAGGGACAGAGTGAGAGAGTGAGGGAAGGGACAGAGTGAGGGAAGGGACAGAGTGAGAGTGAGGGAAGGGACAGAGTGAGAGAGTGAGGGAAGGGACAGAGTGAGGGAAGGGACAGTGAGGGAGTGAGGGAAGGGACAGAGTGAGGGAGTGAGGGAAGGGACGGAGTGAGAGAGTGAGGGAAGGGACGGAGTGAGAGATTGAGGGAAGGGACAGAGTGAGGGAAGGGACAGAGTGAGGGAAGGGACGGAGTGAGGGGAGGGACGGAGTGAGGGAAGGGACAGAGTGAGGGAAGGGACAGAGTGAGAGTGAGGGAAGGGACAGAGTGAGAGAGTGAGGGAAGGGACAGAGTGAGGGAAGGGACAGTGAGGGAGTGAGGGAAGGGACAGAGTGAGGGAGTGAGGGAGTGAGGGAAGGGACAGAGTGAGGGAGTGAGGGAAGGGACAGATTGAGGGAGTGAGGGAAGGGACAGAGTGAGGGAGTGGGAAGGGACAGAGTGAGGGAAGGGACAGAGTGAGGGAGTGAGGGAAGGGACAGAGTGAGGGAAGGGACAGAGTGAGGGAGTGAGGGAAGGGACAGAGAGGGAGTGAGGGAAGGGACAGAGTGAGGGAGTGAGGGAAGGGACAGAGTGAGGGAGCGAGGGAAGGGACATAGTGAGGGGAGGAACAGAGTGAGGAAGTGAGGGAAGGGTCAGAGTGAGGGAAGGGACAGAGTGAGGGAGTGAGGGAAGGGTCAAAGTGAGGGAGTGAGGGAAGGGTCAGAGTGAGGGAAGGGTCAGAGTGAGGGAAGGGTCAGAGTGAGGGAAGGGTCAGTGAGGGAAGGGTCAGAGTGAGGGAAGGGTCAGAGTGAGGGAAGGGACAGAGTGAGGGAGTGAGGGAAGGGACAGAGTGAGGGAGTGAGGGAAGGGACGGAGTGAGGGAGTGAGGGAAGGGACGGAGTGAGGGAGTGAGGGACGGGACGGAGTGAGAGAGTGAGGGAAGGGACAGAGTGAGAGAGTGAGGGAAGGGACAGAGTGAGAGAGTGAGGGAAGGGACAGAGTGAGAGAGTGAGGGAAGGGACAGAGTGAGAGAGTGAGGGAAGGGACAGAGTGAGGGAAGGGACAGAGTGAGAGAGTGAGGGAAGGGACAGAGTGAGAGAGTGAGGGAAGGGACAGAGTGAGAGAGTGAGGGAAGGGACAGAGTGAGAGAGTGAGGGAAGGGACAGAGTGAGAGAGTGAGGGAAGGGACAGAGTGAGAGAGTGAGGGAAGGGACAGAGTGAGAGAGTGAGGGAAGGGACAGAGTGAGAGAGTGAGGGAAGGGACAGAGTGAGAGAGTGAGGGAAGGGACAGAGTGAGGGAAGGGACAGAGTGAGGGAAGGGACGGAGTGAGGGGAGGGACGGAGTGAGGGAAGGGACAGAGTGAGAGTGAGGGAAGGGACAGAGTGAGAGAGTGAGGGAAGGGACAGAGTGAGAGAGTGAGGGAAGGGACAGAGTGAGGGAAGGGACAGAGTGAGGGAAGGGACAGAGTGAGGGAAGGGACAGAGTGAGGGAAGGGACAGAGTGAGGGAAGGGACAGAGTGAGGGATTGAGGGAAGGGACAGAGTGAGGGATTGAGGGAAGGGACAGAGTGAGGGATTGAGGGAAGGGACAAGGTGAGGGATTGAGGGAAGGGACAGAGTGAGGGATTGAGGGAAGGGACAGAGTGAGGGATTGAGGGAAGGGACAGAGTGAGGGATTGAGGGAAGGGACAGAGTGAAGGATTGAGGGAAGGGACAGAGTGAGGGATTGAGGGAAGGGACAAGGTGAGGGATTGAGGGAAGGGACAGAGTGAGGGATTGAGGGAAGGGACAGAGTGAGGGATTGAGGGAAGGGACAGAGTGAGGGATTGAGGGAAGGGACAGAGTGAGGGATTGAGGGAAGGGACAGAGTGAGGGATTGAGGGAAGGGACAGAGTGAGGGATTGAGGGAAGGGACAGAGTGAGGGATTGAGGGAAGGGACAGAGTGAGGGATTGAGGGAAGGGACAGAGTGAGGGATTGAGGGAAGGGACAGAGTGAGGGATTGAGGGAAGGGACAGAGTGAGGGATTGAGGGAAGGGACAGAGTGAGGGATTGAGGGAAGGGACAGAGTGAGGGATTGAGGGAAGGGACAGAGTGAGGGATTGAGGGAAGGGACAGAGTGAGGGATTGAGGGAAGGGACAGAGTGAGGGATTGAGGGAAGGGACAGAGTGAGGGATTGAGGGAAGGGACAGAGTGAGGGATTGAGGGAAGGGACAGAGTGAGGGATTGAGGGAAGGGACAGAGTGAGGGAGCGAGGGAAGGGACAGAGTGAGGGAGCGAGGGAAGGGACAGAGTGAGGGAGCGAGGGAAGGGACAGAGTGAGGGAGCGAGGGAAGGGACAGAGTGAGGGAGCGAGGGAAGGGACAGAGTGAGGGAGCGAGGGAAGGGACATAGTGAGGGAGCGAGGGAAGGGACAGAGTGAGTGAGCAAGGGAAGGGACAGAGTGAGGGGAGGAACAGAGTGAGGGAGTGAGGGAAGGGTCAGAGTGAGGGAAGAGTCAGAGTGAGGGAGTGAGGGAAGGGTCAAAGTGAGGGAGTGAGGGAAGGGTCAGAGTGAGGGAAGGGTCAGAGTGAGGGAAGGGTCAGAGTGAGGGAAGGGTCAGAGTGAGGGAAGGGTCAGAGTGAGGGAAGGGTCAGAGTGAGGGAAGGGTCAGTGAGGGAAGGGTCAGCGTGAGGGAAGGGACAGAGTGAGGGAGTGAGGGAAGGGACACAGTGAGGGAGTGAGGGAAGGGACGGAGTGAGGGAGTGAGGGAAGGGACGGAGTGAGGGAAGGGACGGAGTGAGAGAGTGAGGGAAGGGACAGAGTGAGAGAGTGAGGGAAGGGACAGAGTGAGAGAGTGAGGGAAGGGACAGAGTGAGGGAAGGGACAGAGTGAGAGAGTGAGGGAAGGGACAGAGTGAGAGAGTGAGGGAAGGGACAGAGTGAGAGAGTGAGGGAAGGGACAGAGTGAGAGAGTGAGGGAAGGGACAGAGTGAGAGAGTGAGGGAAGGGACAGAGTGAGAGAGTGAGGGAAGGGACAGAGTGAGAGAGTGAGGGAAGGGACAGAGTGAGAGAGTGAGGGAAGGGACAGAGTGAGGGAAGGGACAGAGTGAGGGAAGGGACGGAGTGAGGGAGTGAGGGGAGGGACGGAGTGAGGGAAGGGACAGAGTGAGAGTGAGGGAAGGGACAGAGTGAGAGAGTGAGGGAAGGGACAGATGAGGGAAGGGACAGAGTGAGGGAAGGGACAGAGTGAGGGATTGAGGGAAGGGACAGAGTGAGGGATTGAGGGAAGGGACAGAGTGAGGGATTGAGGGAAGGGACAGAGTGAGGGATTGAGGGAAGGGACAGAGTGAGGGATTGAGGGAAGGGACAAGGTGAGGGATTGAGGGAAGGGACAGAGTGAGGGATTGAGGGAAGGGACAGAGTGAGGGATTGAGGGAAGGGACAGAGTGAGGGATTGAGGGAAGGGACAGAGTGAGGGATTGAGGGAAGGGACAGAGTGAGGGATTGAGGGAAGGGACAAGGTGAGGGATTGAGGGAAGGGACAGAGTGAGGGATTGAGGGAAGGGACAGAGTGAGGGATTGAGGGAAGGGACAGAGTGAGGGATTGAGGGAAGGGACAGAGTGAGGGATTGAGGGAAGGGACAGAGTGAGGGATTGAGGGAAGGGACAGAGTGAGGGATTGAGGGAAGGGACAGAGTGAGGGATTGAGGGAAGGGACAGAGTGAGGGATTGAGGGAAGGGACAGAGTGAGGGATTGAGGGAAGGGACAGAGTGAGGGATTGAGGGAAGGGACAGAGTGAGGGATTGAGGGAAGGGACAGAGTGAGGGATTGAGGGAAGGGACAGAGTGAGGGATTGAGGGAAGGGACAGAGTGAGGGATTGAGGGAAGGGACAGTGAGGGATTGAGGGAAGGGACAGTGTGAGGGAGTGAGGGAAGGGACAGAGTGAGGGATTGAGGGAAGGGACAGAGTGAGGGATTGAGGAAAGGGACAGAGTGAGGGATTGAGGGAAGGGACAGAGTGAGGGAGCGAGGGAAGGGACAGAGTGAGGGAGCGAGGGAAGGGACAGAGTGAGGGAGCGAGGGAGTGGACAGAGTGAGGGAAGGGACAGAGTGAGGGAGTGAGGGAAGGGACAGAGTGAGGGAGTGAGGGAAGGGACAGAGTGAGGGAAGGGACAGAGTGAGGGAAGGGACAGAGTGAGGGAGCGAGGGAAGGGACAGAGTGAGGGAGCGATGGAAGGGACAGAGTGAGGGAGCGAGGGAAGGGACAGAGTGAGGGAGCGAGGGAAGGGACAGAGTGAGGGAGCGAGGGAAGGGACAGAGTGAGGGAGCGAGGGAAGGGACAGAGTGAGGGAAGGCACAGTGTGAAGGAGTGAGGAAAGGGACAGAGTGAGGGAGTGAGGGAAGGGACAGAGTGAGGGAGTGAGGGAAGGGACAGAGTGAGGGAGTGAGGGAAGGGACAGAGTGAGGGAGCGAGGGAAGGGACAGAGTGAGGGAGCGAGGGAAGGGACAGAGTGAGGGAAGGCACAGTGTGAAGGAGTGAGGAAAGGGACAGAGTGAGGGAGTGAGGGAAGGGACAGAGTGAGGGAGTGAGGGAAGGGACAGAGTGAGGGAGTGAGGGAAGGGACAGAGTGAGGGAGTGAGGGAAGGGACAGAGTGAGGGAGTGAGGGAAGGGACAGAGTGAGGGAGTGAGGGAAGGGACAGAGTGAGGGAGTGAGGGGAGGGACAGAGTGAGGGAAGGGACAGAATGAGGGAGTGAGGGAAGGGCCAAAGTGAGGGAAGGGCCAGAGTGAGGGAAGGGACAGAGTGAGGGGAGGGACAGAGTGAGGGGAGGGACAGAGTGAGGGAAGGGACAGAGTGAGGGAAGGGACAGAGTGAGGGAAGGGACAGAGTGAGGGGAGGGACAGGGTGAGGGGGTGAAGGGAGGGACAGAGTGAGTGAGTGAGGGAAGGGGCAGAGTGAGGGAAGGGACAGAGTGAGGCAAGGGACAGGGTGCGGGAGTGAGGCAAGGGACAGAGTGCGGGAGTGAGGCAAGGGACAGAGTGCGGGAGTGAGGCAAGGGACAGAGTGCGGGAGTGAGGCAAGGGACAGAGTGCGGGAGTGAGGCAAGGGACAGAGTGCGGGAGTGAGGCAAGGGACAGAGTGCGGGAGTGAGGCAAGGGACAGAGTGCGGGAGTGAGGCAAGGGACAGAGTGCGGGAGTGAGGCAAGGGACAGAGTGCGGGAGTGAGGCAAGGGACAGAGTGCGGGAGTGAGGCAAGGGACAGAGTGCGGGAGTGAGGCAAGGGACAGAGTGCGGGAGTGAGGCAAGGGACAGAGTGCGGGAGTGAGGCAAGGGACAGAGTGCGGGAGTGAGGCAAGGGACAGAGTGCGGGAGTGAGGCAAGGGACAGAGTGCGGGAGTGAGGCAAGGGACAGAGTGCGGGAGTGAGGCAAGGGACAGAGTGCGGGAGTGAGGCAAGGGACAGAGTGCGGGAGTGAGGCAAGGGACAGAGTGCGGGAGTGAGGCAAGGGACAGAGTGCGGGAGTGAGGCAAGGGACAGAGTGCGGGAGTGAGGCAAGGGACAGTGCGGGAGTGAGGCAAGGGACAGAGTGCGGGAGTGAGGCAAGGGACAGAGTGCGGGAGTGAGGCAAGGGACAGAGTGCGGGAGTGAGGCAAGGGACAGAGTGCGGGAGTGAGGCAAGGGACAGAGTGCGGGAGTGAGGGAAGGGACAGCGTGAGGGAAGGGACAGAGTGAGGGAAGGGACAGAGTGAGGGAGTGAGGGAAGGGACAGAGTGCGGGAGTGAGGGAAGGGACAGAGTGAGGGAGTGAGGGAAGGGACAGAGTGAGGGAGTGAGGGAAGGGACAGAGTGAGGGAGTGAGGGAAGGGACAGATTGAGGGAGTGAGGGAAGGGACAGAGTGAGGGAGTGGGAAGGGACAGAGTGAGGGAAGGGACAGTGAGGGAGTGAGTGAAGGGACTGAGTGAGGGAGTGAGGGAAGTGACAGAGTGAAGGAGTGAGGGAAGGGACAGAGTGAAGGAGTGAGGGAAGGGACAGAGTGAGGGAGTGAGGGAAGGGACAGAGTGAGGGAGTGAGGGAAGGGACAGAGTGAGGGAGTGAGGGAAGGGACAGAGTGAGGGAGCGAGGGAAGGGACAGAGTGAGGGAGCGAGGGAAGGGACAGAGTGAGGGAGCGAGGGAAGGGACAGAGTGAGGGAGCGAGGGAAGGGACAGAGTGAGGGAGCGAGGGAGTGGACAGAGTGAGGGAAGGGACAGAGTGAGGGAGTGAGGGAAGGGACAGAGTGAGGGAGTGAGGGAAGGGACAGAGTGAGGGAAGGGACAGAGTGAGGGAAGGGACAGAGTGAGGGAGCGAGGGAAGGGACAGAGTGAGGGAGCGATGGAAGGGACAGAGTGAGGGAGCGAGGGAAGGGACAGAGTGAGGGAGCGAGGGAAGGGACAGAGTGAGGGAGCGAGGGAAGGGACAGAGTGAGGGAAGGCACAGTGTGAAGGAGTGAGGAAAGGGACAGAGTGAGGGAGTGAGGGAAGGGACAGAGTGAGGGAGTGAGGGAAGGGACAGAGTGAGGGAGTGAGGGAAGGGACAGAGTGAGGGAGCGAGGGAAGGGACAGAGTGAGGGAGCGAGGGAAGGGACAGAGTGAGGGAAGGCACAGTGTGAAGGAGTGAGGAAAGGGACAGAGTGAGGGAGTGAGGGAAGGGACAGAGTGAGGGAGTGAGGGAAGGGACAGAGTGAGGGAGTGAGGGAAGGGACAGAGTGAGGGAGTGAGGGAAGGGACAGAGTGAGGGAGTGAGGGAAGGGACAGAGTGAGGGAGTGAGGGAAGGGACAGAGTGAGGGAGTGAGGGGAGGGACAGAGTGAGGGAAGGGACAGAATGAGGGAGTGAGGGAAGGGCCAAAGTGAGGGAAGGGCCAGAGTGAGGGAAGGGACAGAGTGAGGGGAGGGACAGAGTGAGGGGAGGGACAGAGTGAGGGAAGGGACAGAGTGAGGGAAGGGACAGAGTGAGGGAAGGGACAGAGTGAGGGGAGGGACAGGGTGAGGGGGTGAAGGGAGGGACAGAGTGAGTGAATGAGGGAAGGGGCAGAGTGAGGGAGTGAGGGAAGGGACAGAGTGAGGCAAGGGACAGGGTGCGGGAGTGAGGCAAGGGACAGAGTGCGGGAGTGAGGCAAGGGACAGAGTGCGGGAGTGAGGCAAGGGACAGAGTGCGGGAGTGAGGCAAGGGACAGAGTGCGGGAGTGAGGCAAGGGACAGAGTGCGGGAGTGAGGCAAGGGACAGAGTGCGGGAGTGAGGCAAGGGACAGAGTGCGGGAGTGAGGCAAGGGACAGAGTGCGGGAGTGAGGCAAGGGACAGAGTGCGGGAGTGAGGCAAGGGACAGAGTGCGGGAGTGAGGCAAGGGACAGAGTGCGGGAGTGAGGCAAGGGACAGAGTGCGGGAGTGAGGCAAGGGACAGAGTGCGGGAGTGAGGCAAGGGACAGAGTGCGGGAGTGAGGCAAGGGACAGAGTGCGGGAGTGAGGCAAGGGACAGAGTGCGGGAGTGAGGCAAGGGACAGAGTGCGGGAGTGAGGCAAGGGACAGAGTGCGGGAGTGAGGCAAGGGACAGAGTGCGGGAGTGAGGCAAGGGACAGAGTGCGGGAGTGAGGCAAGGGACAGAGTGCGGGAGTGAGGGAAGGGACAGCGTGAGGGAAGGGACAGCGTGAGGGAAGGGACAGAGTGAGGGAGTGAGGGAAGGGACAGAGTGCGGGAGTGAGGGAAGGGACAGAGTGAGGGAGTGAGGGAAGGGACAGAGTGAGGGAGTGAGGGAAGGGACAGAGTGAGGGAGTGAGGGAAGGGACAGATTGAGGGAGTGAGGGAAGGGACAGAGTGAGGGAGTGGGAAGGGACAGAGTGAGGGAAGGGACAGTGAGGGAGTGAGTGAAGGGACTGAGTGAGGGAGTGAGGGAAGTGACAGAGTGAAGGAGTGAGGGAAGGGACAGAGTGAAGGAGTGAGGGAAGGGACAGAGTGAGGGAGTGAGGGAAGGGACAGAGTGAGGGAGTGAGGGAAGGGACAGAGTGAGGGAGTGAGGGAAGGGACAGAGTGAGGGAGCGAGGGAAGGGACAGAGTGAGGGAGCGAGGGAAGGGACAGAGTGAGGGAGCGAGGGAAGGGACAGAGTGAGGGAGCGAGGGAAGGGACAGAGTGAGGGAGCGAGGGAGTGGACAGAGTGAGGGAAGGGACAGAGTGAGGGAGTGAGGGAAGGGACAGAGTGAGGGAGTGAGGGAAGGGACAGAGTGAGGGAGTGAGGGAAGGGACAGAGTGAGGGAAGGGACAGAGTGAGGGAAGGGACAGAGTGAGGGAGTGAGGGAAGGGACAGAGTGAGGGAGTGAGGGAAGGGACAGAGTGAGGGAGTGGGAAGGGACAGAGTGAGGGAAGGGACAGAGTGAGGGAAGGGACAGAGTGAGGGAAGGGACAGAGTGAGGGAAGGGACAGAGTGAGGGAGTGAGGGAAGGGACAGAGTGAGGGAGTGAGGGAAGGGACAGAGTGAGGGAGTGAGGGAAGGGACAGAGTGAGGGAGTGAGGGAAGGGACAGAGTGAGGGAGTGAGGGAAGGGACAGAGTGAGGGAGTGAGGGAAGGGACAGAGTGAGGGAGTGAGGGAAGGGACAGAGCGAAGGAGTGAGGGAAGGGACAGAGCGAAGGAGTGAGGGAAGGGACAGAGCGAAGGAGTGAGGGAAGGGACAGACTGAAGGAGTGAGGGAAGGGACAGAGTGAAGGAGTGAGGGAAGGGACAGAGTGAGGGAGTGAGGGATGGGACAGAGTGTGGGAGTGAGGAGAAGGGAGTGAGGGAAGGGCCAGAGTGAGGGAAGGGACAGAGTGTGGAAACCAGGGAGGGGACAGGGTGAGGGAAGAGACCGACTGAGGGAGTGAGGAAGGGCCCGAGTGAGGGAAGGGAAAGACCAAGGGAAGGGACAGAGTGAGGGAGTGAGGGAAGGGGCAGAGTGAGGGAAGTGCCAGACTGAAGGAGTAAGGGAAGGGCCAGAGAGAGGAAGTAAGGAGAGGGAGTGAGGGAAGCGTCAGACTGAGGGAGTGAGGGAAGAGCCAGAGAGAGGGAAGTGCCCTGAAGAGGGAGTGAGGGAAGTGCCCTGGAGAGGGAGTGAGAGAAGGGACAGAGAGAGGGAGTGAAGGAGGGGTGAAAGAGAGGTGGTGAGGGAAGGGAGAGATTGAAGGAATGAAGGAAGGGACCGAGTGAGGGAGTGATGGACCGGACGGAGTGATGGAAGGGACATTGAGAGGGAGTGAGGGAAGGGACAGTCAGAGGGAGTGAGGGAAGGGACAGTGAGAGAGAGTGAGGGAAGGGACAGAGTGAGGGAGTGAGGGAAGGGACAGAGTGAGGGAGTGAGGGAAGGGACAGAGTGAGGGAAGGGACAGAGTGAGGGAGTGAGGGAAGTGACAGAGTGAGGGAGTGAGGGAAGAGACAGAGTGAGGGAAGGGACAGAGTGAGGGAAGGGACAGAGTGAGGGAGTGAGGGGAGGGGCAGAGTGAGGGAGTGAGGGAAGGGACAGAGTGAGGGAGTGAGGGAAGGGACAGAGTGAGGGAGTGAGGAGAAGGGACAGAGTGAAGGAGTGAGGGAAGGGACAGACTGAAGGAGTGAGGGAAGGGACAGAGTGAAGGAGTGAGGGAAGGGACAGAGTGAGGGAGTGAGGAGAAGGGAGTGAGGGAAGGGCCAGAGTGAGGGAAGGGAGAGAGTGTGGAAACCAGGGAGGGGACAGGGTGAGGGAAGAGACCGACTGAGGGAGTGAGGAAGGGCCCGAGTGAGGGAAGGGAAAGACCGAGGGAAGGGACAGAGTGAGGGAGTGAGGGAAGGGGCAGAGTGAGGGAAGTGCCAGACTGAAGGAGTAAGGGAAGGGCCAGAGAGAGGAAGTAAGGAGAGGGAGTGAGGGAAGCGCCAGACTGAGGGAGTGAGGGAAGAGCCAGAGAGAGGGAAGTGCCCTGGAGAGGGAGTGAGGGAAGTGCCCTGGAGAGGGAGTGAGGGAAGGGACAGAGAGAGGGAGTGAGGGAAGGGACAGAGAGAGGGAGTGAGGGAGGGGAGAAAGAGAGGTGGTGAGGGAAGGGAGAGATTGAAGGAATGAAGGAAGGGACCGAGTGAGGGAGTGATGGACCGGACGGAGTGAGGGAAGGGACATTGAGAGGGAGTGAGGGAAGGGACAGTCAGAGGGAGTGAGGGAAGGGACAGTCAGAGGGAGTGAGGGAAGGGACAGTGAGAGGGAGTGAGGGAGGGACTGAGATGACGTGAGATAAAGGACAGAGTGAGAGAAGGGACAGGGTGAGGGGTTGAGAGACGGGACAGAGTGAGGGGAGTGAGGTGAGGGAGCGAGGGAAGGGAGGGAGCGAGTGAGGGAAGGGCCAGTAAGAGGGAAGGGCCAGTAAGAGGGAAGGGAAAAGAGAGAGAGAGTGGGAGTGAGGGAAGAGAGAGAGAGAGAGAGTGAGGGAGTTAGGAAAGGGTGAGAGAGAGAGAGAGAGTGAGTGAGGGAAGGTTGTGAGAGAAAGGGAGTGAGGGAAGGTTGTCTTTGCAGTATTGGTGTATTTGACAGAATCACAAAAACACAGAATTGTTACGGTACCGAAGGAGGCCATTTGGCCCATTGTATCCGCACCGGCCCCCTCTCTGCAGGATTGTGTATCTCACTGCTCTCTCTGCAGTATTGATATATCTAAATGTTGTTTTTGCAGTATTGGTATATCTGACTTTATTGTCATTGCACTGTTGATGTATCCAACTATTGTCTTTGTAACATTGATGTATCTCACTGCTCTCTCTTCCGTATTGGTGATCTGACTGTTGTCTTTACAGTATTGGTGTATCTGTCTGTTGGTTTTGTAGTACTAGTGTCGTTGACTGTTGTCTTTGCAGTATTGGTGTATTTAATTCTATTGTCTTTGCATGGTGTATCTGGCTGTTGTCTTCATGGTACTGGTGTTATCTGCTCTCTTTGCAGTATTGGTGTATCTGACTGTTCTCTCTGCAGTATTGGTGTTTCTAGTTATTGTCTTTGCAGTATAGTTGTATCTCACTGCTCTCTTTGCAGCATTGGTGTATCTGACTGTTGTCTTTTCAGAATTGGTGTATGTCACCACTCTGCAGTATTGGTGATCTGGCAATTGCTTTTGCAGTATTGGTGTATCTGACTGCTCTGTCTGTAGTATTGGTGTATGTGACTTTTGGTTTTGCAGTATTGGTGTATTTAATTCTGTTGTGTTTGTAGTATGATGTATCTGACTGTTGTCTTCATGGTACTGGTGTATCTCACTGTTCTCTGCATTATTGATGTATCTGACTTTTCGCTTTGCAGTATTGGTATAACTGACTGTTCTCTTTGCAGTATTGATGTTTCTAGTTATTGTCTTTGCAGTATAGTTGTATCTCACTGCTCTCTTTGCAGTATTGATGTATCTGACTGTAGTCTTTCAGTATTAGTGTATTTGACTTTTGACTTTGCAATATTGGTCTATTTGACTCTGTTGTCATTGCTGTATTGGTATATCAAACTGTTGCCTTTGCAGTTTTGGTCTATTTGACTCTGTTGTCTTTGCAGTATTGGTGTATCTGCCTGTTGTCTTTTCAGTATTAGTGTATCTGACTGTTGTGTTTGCAGTGTTGGTGCATCTCAATGCTCTCCCTGTAGTATTAGTGTATCTGCCTGTTGTCTTTGCAGCATTGGTGATCTGCCTGTTGTCTTTGCAGTATTGGTGATCTGACTGTTGTCTTTGCAGTATTGGTGATCTGACTGTGTCTTTGCAGTATTGGTGATCTGACTGTTGTCTTTGCAGTATTGGTGATCTGACTGTTGTCTTTGCAGTATTGGTGATTTGACTGTTGTCTTTGCAGTATTGGTGGATCTGACTGTTGTCTTTGCAGTATTGGTGGTCTGTTGTCTTTGTAGTGTTGGTGTATTTAACTCCCTTGTCTTTGCAGTATTGGTGATCTGACTGTTGTCTTTGCAGTATTGGTGGATCTGACTGTTGTCTTTGCAGTATTGGTGATCTGACTGTTGTCTTTGCAGTATTGGTGATCTGACTGTTGTCTTTGCAGTATTGGTGATCTGACTGTTGTCTTTGCAGTATTGGTGATCTGACTGTTGTCTTTGCAGTATTGGTGATCTGACTGTTGTCTTTGCAGTATTGGTGATCTGACTGTTGTCTTTGCAGTATTGGTGGATCTGACTGTTGTCTTTGCAGTATTGGTGGTCTGTTGTCTTTGTAGTGTTGGTGTATTTAACTCCCTTGTCTTTGCAGTATTGGTGATCTGACTGTTGTCTTTGCAGTATTGGTGGATCTGACTGTTGTCTTTGCAGTATTGGTGGTCTGTTGTCTTTGTAGTGTTGGTGTATTTAACTCCCTTGTCTTTGCAGTATTGGTGATCTGACTGTTGTCTTCACAGTATTGGTGTATCTGATGACTCTCTCTGTAGTGTTGATGTATCTGACTGTTGTCTTTTCAATATTGGTGTATCTCTTTGCAGTATTGGTGTATCTGATTCTACTGTCTTAGCAGTATTGATTATCTAATTATTGTCTTTGCAGATTTGGTGTATCTAATCATTGTCTTTGCAGTATTGGCGTATCTCACTGCTCTCTCTGTATTATTGGTGTGCCTGACTGTTTTCTTTGCAGTTTTGGTGCATCTCACTGCTCTCCCTGCATATTGGTGTATCTGACAGTTGTCTTTGCAGTATTGGTGTATCTGACAGAATCACAAAAACACAGAATTGTTACGGTGCAGAAGGAGGCTATTTGGCTCATTGTATCCGCAGCAGCCCCCTCTCTGCAGGATTGGTGTATCTCACTGCTCTCTCTGCAGTATTGATGTATCTGAATGTTGTTTTTGCAGTATGGGTATATCTGACTTTATTGTCATTGCAGTGTTGATGTATCTAACTATTGTCTTTGTAACACTGATGTAGCTTACCGCTCTATCTTCAGTATTGTGATCTGACTGTTGTCTTTGCACTGTTGGTGTATCTGACTGGTTTCGCAGTACTGGTGTAGTTGACTGTTGTCTTTGCAGTATTGGTGTATTTAATTCTATTATCTTTGCAGCATGGTGTATCTGGCTGTGGTCGTCATGGTACTGGTGTATCTGACTGCTTTCTTTGCATTATTGGTGTATCTGGCTGTTCTCTCTGTAGTATTGGTGTTTCTAGTTATTGCCTTTGCAGTATAGTTGTATCTCACTGCTCTCTTTGCAGTATTGGTGTATCTGACTGTTGTTTTTGAAGTACAGGTGGAGCTGACTGTTGTCTTTGCAGTATTGGTGTATTTAACTCTCTTGTCTTTGCAGTATTGGTGTACCTGACTGGTGCCTTTGCAGTATTGGTATATCTCACTGCTCTCTGCAGTATTGGTGATCTGACTGTGGTCTTTGCAGTCTTGGTGTATCTGATTCTATTGTCTTTGCAGTATTGATGTATCTAACTATTGTCTTTACAGCATTGGTGTACCTGACTACTCTCTCTGCAGTATTGGTGTATCTGAATGTTGTTTTCGTAGTATTGGTGTATATAACTCTATTGCCTTTGAGGTATTGGTGCATTTTTTCTTTCTTCATTTTTTCATTGTATGTCGGCATTGCTGGCAAGGCCAGCATTTGTATCCCAATTCTAATTTACCTTGATCTGTTTGGCTTGCTAGGCCATTTCAGAGGGCATTATTAAGAATCAACCACATTGCTCTGGGTTTGGAGTCACATGTAGGCCAGAATAGCAGATTTTCTTCCATAAAAGTCATTAGTGAACTGGATGGGTTTTTACTGCAATCATTACTGAGATTAGAACTATTAATTGAATTTAAATTCCACCAGCTGCCATGCTAGGATTTGAATCCATGTCCCCAGAGCATTAGCCTGGCCCCCTGGATTACTAACCCAGTGACGCTACCACTATGCCACCATCTTCCCTCCATGTGTGTATTGCCTTTTGTGTGTTACATCATGGCAGATTGCCTATATTGTATTGGTATTCATTTTTTTTGTTGAAAAAATACTTTATTCATAAAATATCTGGGAGAACATTACAAAACATTTCTAAATCGCCATCACAAAAAGTGCAATCCGATTCAACTTTTACACATGGATCACAAGGTGCTTCAGTACAATCAATGAATATTACAGTCATTTCAATATGGTCATTACAGACAGTCAGACAGTGCAATGGTATTGGAGTTATCAACATACATCATGTTGCACTCTGAGGTGCTTCAATACAATTATAATACTATTAGTATTCAATGCATACATTCATTGTGAGCCGTACAGCCCGAGTGGTCTATACCTTTCCCAGCCCCTCGGTGCACTATGGCAGAAAGGTCTTAGACGGCGACCTTTCCCCATTGCGCCTTTGCGGGCCCCTGTCCTAAGCTTTAGTGCGTCCCTCAGCACGTAGTCCTGGACCTTGGAATGTGCCAGTCTGCAACACTCGGTCGGGGACAACTCTTTGCACTGGAAGACCAACAAGTTTCGGGCAGACCAAAGAGCGCCTTTCACCGAGTTGATGATCCTACAGCTGCAGTTGATGTTTGTCTCGGTGTGTGTCCCTGGGAACAGCCCGTAGAGCATAGAGTCCTGTGTCACAGAACTGCTCAGGATGAACCTCGACAGAAACCACTGCATCTCTCTCCGGACCTTCTTTGCAAAGGCACAATCCATAAGGAGGTGAACAACGGTCTCGTCCCCACCACAGCCATCTCGAGGGCAATGTGCAATTCAATGTGAGACTCCTGGCATGTTGGAAGGATCTGACAGGGAGGGCCTTTCTCACCACCAGCCAAGTTACATCTTGGTGCTTGTTGGAAAGCTCTGGCAATGAGGCATTCTGCCAAATGACTTTGACAGTCTGCTTGGGGAACCATCCGACAGGATCTTCCATCTCCTTTTCCCGCAGGGCCTCTAAGATGTTACCTGATGACCACTGCCTGATGGACTTGTGGTCAAAGGTGTTTCTCTGCATAAATTTTTCCATGAGGGACAGGTGGTAAGGCATGGTCCAACTACTTGGAGTGTTCCGCGGCAGCGTGGCTAGACCAATCCTTCGCAACACCGGGGACAGGTAGAACTTCAGCACGTAGTGACACTTGGTGTTTGCGTACGGAGGGTATACGTACAGCTTAATGCAGCCGCACACAAGGTGGCCATCAGGATGAGGGCGATGTTGGGCACATTTTTTCCCCTCTTATCTAGAGGCTTGTACATGGCGTCCCTGCGGACACGATCCATTTTCAACCTCCAGATAAAGCGAAAGATGGCTTGGGTGATCGCCATCGCGCAGGAGTGTGGAATGGGCCAGACCTGCGCTACGTACAGCAACAGTGAGAGTGCCTCACACCTGATGACCGGGTTCTTACCCGCAATGGAGAGAGAGCGTTGCTCCCACATGCCCAGTTTTCCTTCCACCGTAGACACTCGCTCCTTCCAGTTTCTAACGCATGCCCCGGTTCCTCCGAACCATATCCCCAGCACCTTCAGGCCATCAGCCCTAACGGTGAAGGGGGACAAATGATCGGTCTGTGTTGGTATTCATGGTTATTGTCTGTATGGTACCCCCACATTGTCACTGCTATCTTGCTGCTGTCCATATTGTATTGTGGCCCCTCTCATGTGCTCTGATTGTAATAAGATGTTTTTTAGGGGGTGTGTGCAAATCAAAGTGAAACTGCTTATCAGTTCAATTTTTTATGTTGCAGCAGATAAACTGCTTTTAAAGGTAAAAGTAACACTTCACAATAAAATATTCTTTGAGAAACAGCATAATATTCCTTTTATGTTGCTGTTTCAGTTGCAGATAATTTATTTTGATGCTAATGTCGTCAGCAATGGGAGGTGGGACAGTGCAAGCAGAGACTGAGGATCACCAGGGTGAGTAAGAGGCAGTTAGAAGTGATGGTCACACCTTTGGGTTGAAGCAGATGCTATGTGGCAGCTTGTGTCGAGGGTACAGATGTCTCCTATTGACACCATTTCTCACCCCATTAATTTCAATGAGACGATCCTGATGTAGGCAGAACATTCTGGATAGACACTCTTTCTTTAACCTTTATCATGTGTGTATTGTGGGCCTTGGCTCTTCTGGGTTTCTGAACAAAAGGGAGACATCTTTTACAAATACAGCTGGGGGCATGAATTGGGAATTAACTGACGGTTGTGGAGCTACCAGGAGCTGCAGAAAATCTCAACTTTACAGCACTATTACAGTCAAGCCTGCATATGTTGGGAATAATGCTGTAAAAACCTAATTGATAGCTAAAATATGATCCATATTCTTGCACAATACTGATCTAATATATCCCATTCCCTTCATAGGAACATACGCTGATATACCCCTTATCTTCACAATGATATTCTATATTATATTCCACTCCCTTCCCAGGACACACTCCAATGCACCCCGTAACCCATCACAATAACTCTATATAACATTTGCCATAACTGTGCACAGTAACATTCTCTAATATATCCCACTCCCATCTTTGGAATGTTGTCTGGTTGATGTCATATTTATTACTGTGTTGATTTCTGACGTGTCCCATACGTCTCAGTAAAAGACCCAAACGTACCCCTTAACTACCTTGGTAAAGCTCCAAGATAAACACTGCACCTCTCCGTTATGCTCTCTGATATACTTGCCTCCATTCTCAGTAATATTTGATGCTGCAGTAACACTTGCTGACCTACCCCGACCTTTCTCAGTAATTAGTTAAGTTTGCTGTTTTAACCCATATGCCTCTCAGTAACACTGTCATAATCCACACCCGTCTCAGTAGAACATGCTATGGCCCCTCACATTAACACTGTTACCTCTCACATTAACACTGTTACCTCTCACATCCTGCTTAGCAATATTCACACTGCACACATTGTCCATCCCATTTCATTCAGGCATCAGCACATGTTTTGAGTAGGGAGAGAGCAATTACACAAAGCCCAGTCTCTGTAAGCCTTGTGCTAATGTACTTTCAGCAACTGAGCAGCTCCCCTGTAGTGAAGAAACAGAAGCTGTGAGAAGTGAAGGAGAAAGTAAACTTCAGAAAGGTGACCAGCGGTCTGAACAGGAAGCAACTAAGAGCATGGAGATCCATGAACTCAATTCCAGAAAAACTCAGGGAAAAGCCAAGAAGGACTCAGGACCCAGGTGAGGAGATTGTCCTGTTAAACTTGAGTTGTTATTGTTCCCTGCTCCAATGGTGTCCTTTACTGGGGGAGGGATTCTTTAACTTCAGAAGCCTTGTTGATTGTTCTTTTTGACATCTATTTTTAGCTAATTATTGACCGTGTTGTTCACTATGTCATGAAATCATCCCCTTCAAAAGGAGGCCCATTGTGTCTGTGCTGGCTCTTTGAAAGCGATATCCAAAGCAATCTCATTTCCCTGCTATTTCCCCATAGCCCTGTGATTTTTTTTCATTTTAATATTTATCTAATTATATAAAAACATAACAGATGCAGCAGGTGTAGGCCTTTCAGCCCATTGTGCCTGCTCTGCCACTCAATAAGATCATGCTGATCTGATATGGCCTTATATTGGTCCCCCATAACCCTTGACTCCCTGTAGATCATAAATCTGTCTAACTCAACCTTGAATGTTTTCAGTGACCCAGCCTCCACTGCTCTCTGGGGAAGAGAGTTCAAAAGACACATGACCTTCTGACTGAAGAAATTCCTCCTCATCATCGTCTTAAATAGGAGGTCCCTAGTTTTTAAACGGCACCCCCTAGTTCTAGATTCCCCCACAAGGGGAAAGACTCTTTCAGGATCCACACTGTCATGTCCCCAATAATTTCAATATGTTTCTAGAAGATCAATTCTCATTCTTCTAAATTAAATGGATATAGGCCCAACCTGCTCCACCTTTCCTCACAAGACAACCCTTTCATCTCAGTAATCAGCCTAGTGAATCTTCTCTGAACGGCTTCCAAAAGAAATATGTCCCTCCTTAAGTAAGGAGACCAACATTGTACACTCCCCTACAAGACTTGCCTGATTTTATACTCCAACCCCCCCTTACAATAAAGGCCAACATTCCATTTGCCTTCCTAATTACTTGCTGTACATGCATGCTGATTTTTTGTGACTCATGTACAAGGACACCCAGAGATGCCACTGTACTGCAGCATTTTGCAGCCTCTCTCCATTTACATAATACTCTGCTTTTCTATTCTTCCTGCCAAACTGGACAACCTCACATTTTCCCACATTACATCCCATCTGCCCAGTTTTCGCCCACTCATTTAACCTATCTGTGTCCCTTTGCAGACTCTTTCTGTCCTCCTCAAAACTTGCTTTCTTACATATCTTTATATCATCAGCAAATTTGGCTACAATACCTTTCACCCAAGCCATTAATATAGATTGTAAATATTTGAGGCTCCAGCAATGATCCCTGTGGCACTCCTAGTTGTGTCTGTGCTGGCTCTTTGAAAGAGATAGCCAAAGCAATCTGCTAATTGAAACTGACCCATTTATCCCAACTATCTGTTTCTTGTTCATTGGCCAATTCTCTATCCTTGTTAATGTATCACCCCCTACTCCTTAAGCTTGTTACATCCTCAAAGAACTCTAATTTGGCAAACACAATTTCCCTTGCATTAAACCATGTTGACTCTGTCAGATTATGTTATAATATTCTAAATACCCTGCTACTGCTTCCTTCATAATAGATTCCAGCATTTTCCTGATGCTGTTAGACTAACTGGCCTTTGGTTTCCTGCTTTCTGTCTCCCTCCTTTCTTAAATAGAGGTGTTACATTGGTAGTTTTCCAATCTACTGAGACCTTAATTATTGTTCAATGTCAGTGATGAAGCATTACCCTGAAAAACTCCTCCAGTAATGTCCTGGATCTGAGATGATTGACCTCCAACAACCAACTCCCTTTGTGCTAGGTATGACTCTAACTAGCGGAGGGTTTCCCCTCTGACTCCCATTGACCCCAGTTTTGCTAGGGCTCCTTGATATCACACTCGGTCAAATGCTCCCTTGATGTCAAGGGCAGTCACTCTCACCTCACCTTGGGAGTTCAGCTCTTTTGTTCATGTTTGAGTCAAGGCTGTAATGAGGTCAGGAGCTGAGTGGTCCTGGCAGAACCCAAACTGAGCGTCAGTGAGCAGGTTATTGCTAAGCAAGTGCTGCTTGATAGCATTGTTGATGACCCCTTCCATTGCTTTACTGATGGTTGAAAGTAGACTGATTGAGTTAATTGGCCAGGTTGGATTTGTCCTGCTTTTTGTGTACACGACATACCTGGGCAATTTTCCACATGGCTAGGTAGATGCCAGTGTTGTCGCTGTACTGGAACAGCTTGGCTAAGGGCGCAGCAAGTTCTGGATCACAAGTCTTCAGTACTATTTCTGGAATATTGTCAGGGCCGATAGCCTTTGCCGTATCCAATCTCTTTAGCTGTTTCTTGATATCACGTGCAGTGAATCGAATTGGCAGAAGACTGGTATTTGTGATGCTGGAGACCTCTGGAGGAGGCCGAGATGGATCATCCACTCCACTTCTGGCTGAAGATTGTTGCAAGTGCTTCAGCCTTATCTTTTGCACTGATGTGCTGGTTTCTAAAATTTTCTCAATCTTCTGGCCTACCTCAAGTCTTCGCACATTGTATGCCTTTTCTTTCGATTGACACCAATCATAGAATCATAAAATTGTTACACTGCAGAAGGGAGACCATTTAAGACCATAGGAGCAGAAATTAGGCCATTCGGCCCATCGAGTCTGCTCCGCCATTCAATCATGGCTGATAAGTTTCTCAACCCCATTCTCCCGCCTTCTCCCCGTAACCTTTGATCCCCTTACCAATCAAGAACCTATCTATCTCGGTCTTAAATACACTCAATGACCTGGCCTCCACAGCCTTCTATGGCAATGAATTCCATAGATTCACCACTCTCTGGCTAAAGAAGTTTCTCCTCATCTCTGTTCTAAAAGGTCTTCCCTTTACTCTGAGGCTGTGCCCTCGGGTCCTAGACTCTCCTACTAATGGAAACATCTTCCCCACGTCCACTCTATCCAGGCCTTTCAGTATTCTGTAAGTTTCAATCTGATCCCCCCTCATCCTTCTAAACTCCTTCGAGTATAGACCCAGAGTCCTCAAATGTTCCTCATATATTAAGCCTTTCATTCCTGGGATCATTCTCGTGAACCTCCTCTGGACCCTCTCCAGGGCCAGTACATCCTTCCTGAGATACGGGGCCCAAAATTACTCACAATATTCTAAATGTGGTCTGACCAGAGCCTTATAAAGCCTCAGCAGCACATCCCTGCTTTTATATTCTAGTCCTCTCAAAATAAATGCCAACATTGCATTTGCCTTCCTAACTATCGCGTCAACCTGCAAGTTAACCTTAAGAGAATCCTGGACGAGGACTCCCAAGTCCCTTTGCACTCCAGGTTTCTGAATTCTCTCCCCATTTAGAAAATAGTCTATGCCTCTATTCTTCCTACCAAAGTGCATGACCTCACACTTCCCCACATTGTATTCTGCCACTTCTTTGCCCATTCTCCTAACCTGTCCAAATCCTTCTGCAGCCTCCTCGCCTCTGCAATACTACCTGTCCCTCCACCTATCTTTGTATCATCTGCAAACTTAGCCAGGATGCCCTCAGTTCCTTCATCTAGCTCATTAATGTATAAAGTGAAAAGTTGTGGTCCCAACACTGACCCCTGCAGAACTCCACTAGTCACCGGCCGCCTTCCTGAGAAGGACCCCCTTATCCCCACTCTCTGCCTCCTGCTAGACAGCCAATCTTCTATCCATGCTAGTACCTTGCCTCTAACACCATGGGCTCTTATCTTACTGAGTAGCCTCCTGTGCGGCACCTTGTCAAAGGCCTTCTGGAAGTCCAAGTAGATAACATCCATTGGCTCTCCTTTGTCTAACCTACTCGTTACCTCCTCAAAGAATTCTAACAGATTTCCCCTTGATGAAACCATGCTGACTTTGCCCGATTTTACCATGCACTTCCAAGTATTCTGAAATCTCATCCTTAATAATGGACTCTAAAATCTTACCAACGACCGAGGCCAGGCTAATCGGCCTGTAATTTCCCGCCTTTTGCCTCAATCCCTTCTGAAACAGGGGGGTTACATTAGCGATTTTCCAGTCCTCTGGGACCCTCCCTGACTCCAGTGATTCCTGAAAGATCACCACTAACGCCTCCACTATCTCTTCAGCTATCTCCTTCAGAACTCTGGGGTGTAATCCATCTGGTCCAGATGATTTATCCACCTTCAGACCTTTCAGTTTTCCTAGCACCTTCTCCTTGGTAATGGCCACCATACTCACCTCTGCCCCCCGACTCTCTTGAACTTTGGGGATTTCACTCGTGTCTTCCACTGTGAAGACTAACGCAAAGTACCTATTCAGTTCCTCTGCCATTTCTTTGTTCCCCACTACTACTTCTCCAGCGTCATTTTCCAGCGGCCCAATGTCCACTTTTGCCTCTCTCTTACCCTTTACATATCTAAAAAAAACTCTTGCAATCTTCTTTTCTATTACTGGCTAGTTTACCCTCATATTTAATCTTCTCCCTCCTTATTTCTTTTTTAGTTGTCCTCTGTTGGTCTTTGTGGGCTTCCCAATCCCCTGGTTTCCCACTGCTCTTTGCCGCATTGTATGCTTTCTCTTTAGCTTTTATGCTGTCCCTGACTTCCCTTGTCAGCCATGGTTGCCTCGTCCTCCCTTTAGTATGCTTCTTCTTCCTAGGGATGAATTTTTGCTGTGTCTCCCAAATTACTCCCAGAAACTCCTGCCATTGCTGTTCCACTGTCTTTCCTGCTAGGCTCATCTCCCAGTCAATTCTGGCCAGCTCCTCCCTCATGCCTCTGTAGTTGCCTTTATTCAACTGTAATACCGTTACATCTGATTCCATCTTTTTCCTCTCAAATTGCAGGGTAAATTCTATCATATTATGGTCACTTCCTCCTAAGGGTTCCTTCACCTTAAGCTCCCTTATCAAATCTGCCTCATTACACATCACTAAATCTAGAATTGCCTGTTTCCCTAGTGGGCTCCACCACAAGCTGCTCCAAAAAGCTATCTTGTAGACATTCCACAAATTCCTTTTCTTGGGATCCACTGCCAACCTGATTTTCCCAGTCTACCTGCATATTGAAATACCCCATGATCACTGTAACCTTGCCTTTTTTACACACTTTTTCTATCTCCTGGTGTATCTTGTGCCCCACATCCTGAATACTGTTTGGAGGCCTGTACATAACTCCCATAATGGTTTTTTTACCTTTGCGGTTCCTCAACTCTACCCACACAGATTTTACATCATCTGACCCTACATCATTTCTTGCTATCGATTTAATTTCATTTCTTACTAACAAAGCAACCCTACCCCCTCTGCCAATCTGCCTATCTTTTCGATAGGATGTGTATCCTTGGATATTTAGCTCCCAGTCCTGATCCCCTTGTAGCCATGTCTCCGTAATGCCCACCACATCATACCTGCCAATTTCAATCTGCGCCACAAGCTCATTTACCTTATTTCGTATACTGCATGCATTCAGATACAACACCTTCAGTCCTGTATTTCCTGTCCCCTTTCTCATTGTCGTCCCTTTATCTGATGTGCTTGAAGTTAGATTCCTAGCCCTTTCCAAACACTCTGTCCTATTTTGTGTTCTGGAGACTTTAATAGCCTCTCCTGGGCTCTCCTTTCTTTTCAGTTTTTTCATAATTTTCCGTGAAGTTGAATCCACCCCCCACACGCTAACCTGCTGCTTTGTTTCCCATTAGTCATACTTCTTGGAGTTTTACCCCCCCCCCCCCACCTTTCTAGTTTAAAGTCCTGTTGACCACCCTATTTACCTTTTTCGCTAGAACATTGGTCCCAGATTGGTTCAGGTGGAGACCGTCCCAACGGTACAGATCCCTCCTGTTCCTATACTGATGCCAGTGCCCCACGAAATGGAACCCCTCTTTCCCGCACCACTCCTTTAGTCACGTGTTTATTTCCCTTATTCTTGCGTCCCTATACCAATTTGCACGTGGCTCGTGTAGTAATCCGGAGATTATAACCCTTGGCCCATTGTGTCTGCACCAGCTATCTGAATGAACAACTCGAATATTGCCATTCTCCTATCTTCTTCCTATAACCCTGCACATTCTTCCTTTTCGGGTAACTGTCTAATTCCCTTTTGAACGCTTCAATTGTACCTGCCGCCACCACACTCTCAGGCAGTGCATTCCAAACCCTAACCACTTGCTGTGTGAAAATTCTTTTCCTCATATCACTTTTGCTTCTTTTACTAAATTATTTAAATCTGTGGCCTCTTGTTCTCATTGTTTCGCGAGTGGGAACAGTTTCTCCTTATTTACTCTGTCCCGATCCTTCATGATTGTGAATACCTCCATCAAATCTCCTCTCAGCCTTCTTTTCTCTAAGGAAAACGGTCCTAAGTTCTCCAATTTCTCTTCATAACTGAAGCTCCTCATCGCTGGAACCATTCTTATGAATCTTTTCTGAACCCTCTGTAATGTGTTCACATCCTTCCTAAAATGAGGCGCCCAGAACTGGTGTCACCATCTTTAGCTTCCTTAGTTAGCCACGGATCATGCATCTTTCTCGGAGTCTTTCTTTCTCAATGGAATATATCTTTGTTGAGAGTTATGAAATATCTCCTTAAATTTCTGCCACTTCTTCTTTACCATCTTACTTTTAATATAGGAACATAGGACTTAGGAGGAGGAGTAGGCCATTCAGACCTTCGAACCTGCTCTGTCATTCAATAAGATCATGACTGATCTGGTTGTGGTCCCAAATCTACTTGGCTGTCTGCCCCACATAATCCTTGACTCCCTTGTCTATCAAAAATCTGTTTAACTGCCTTGAATAAATTCAATGATCCAGCCTCCACTGCTTTCTGGGAAAGAGAATTCCACATACTAACGACCCTCTGAGGAAAAAAATTTCTCTTCATCTCCATCTTAAACGGTAGACCTCGTATTCTTAAACTGCGTTCCTGTTTCTAGCCTCTCCCACAAGTGGAAACATCCTCCCAGTATCCTTTCAGCATCCACCCTGTTAAGTCCCCTCAGGATCTTATATGTTTCAATAAAATCAGCTTCGTTCTTCTAAACTCCAATGGGTATGGGCCTAACTTGTTCAACCTTTCTTCATAAGATAAGCCCCTCTTCCCAGGAATGAGTTGAGTGAATCTTCTCTGAACAGCTTCTAATGAAATTATATCTTTTTTCAAATAAGGAGACCAAAACTGTACACAGTGGAATTGCCCCAGATTTGCACTAAGTGTGGTAGCAGGTGGGAAAAACGACGTTTACCCACCGGCCGCAATGGCGGCTTTTCACGCCGTATTGTCCCACACCTGCTGCATTAGTTATGCATTCCTGGGATACATGCCTTTTCAATGGCAGGTGGGCTCTGATTTGCCTGCATTCTGTCACCTCACCGCTTCATCACGCCAGGCAGCACATTTGAAGTACAGCTTCGCTCAGTGCTTCCAGCCCAGGCCTGCAGCAAGGAAGGCATGGACCTGAAATGCAAGAAGACTGCAGCTCTCGAGCACCTTTTGGATGCCATGGAGGCCCGCTGTCGTGCCCTCTACCTCAGCTTTGGCTGCAAGAAGGGGAGCAACATTACCACTCCGGCTTGGTAGGTAATGGCAGTGGTGATCAGTGGCAACGCTGCACCGAAGAGGTTGGCCATCCAATGCAGATACAGGATGAATGATCTCATTTGTGCAGCCAGGGTATGGCAACCATCTCATCACTCTAAACTCACACACTCAAGCCCATCACACGTTCACTGGCATCTCACTCACTGCCAGCTCAAGGGACATCACCACCCATTCTCACATGCCCACCTGCCCTCATCTCCCCTGGAGACTGCTTCCTCAGCCCTCACCATCTTGAGGCCACTTGCACAGATCAACATGTGTCCCCACACGCACCCTGGGATACCCTCCTTCCCCAGTACAGCCCTTGTCCTATTGCCTCTTCCATTGCCTGAGGCCACTCCACTTCTTCCCCTTTCCTAAGCAGGCCCTAGCCTGTAGCCATTGAAAAGCCACCCACATATGGCTGCTCTGGTAGGTAGAGACCTGTCAGTGAGCCCCCCTAAAAGTGATATGGTGCTGTCTGTGAAGCCTGGCACTGATGACTGTGAGTGCTGACCGAAGCAAGGTAGGCAAACACACCCTAAAGTCCCAAGCGAAGTGCAGCCCGCCAAGTACACGCCCTATTTATACTGGCATTAAACATGTCGGCGTGTTTTCCTGCTGACGTGGGCAGGTGATCCAGTGGGGCGGGACGATTCCAGTAGGTTGGCTTAATAATGATATGCAGATATGTTAAATGATGCTCCCGACGTCCGATGGTGGGAAACACGGCCCGCCATTGGCAGGCTGAGCGGACGATTGCAAATTGGTTTCACGCTGCCGTGAAACCGATCGTGCCATATTGTCCACTCACGCCACCGAACATGCAGCCAGCGGGCATGGAAAATCCCAGCCGTGGTCTCAGATTCCGTTGTACCGACGAGTTCTGCAATCTCTCCATTTAAATAGCATACTGCTTTTCTATTCTTCCTACCAAAGTAGACAAATTCACATTTTCCCTCATTATATTCCATCTGACAAATTTTGTCCACTCACTTAACTGTCTATATCCCTTTGCAGACTCTCTACATTCCTTTGCAGACTCTCTACTTCCTCTTGACAACTTACTTTCCTATCTATCTTGGTATCATCGGCAAATTTAGATATCATACATTTGGTCCCCTCGTCCAAATCATTGATGTAGATTGTAAATAGTTGAGGCCACAGCATTGATCTCTGTGGCTCTACACTAATTACAGCTTGTCAACTGGAAAAAAAACCCATTTATCCCTATTTTGTGCTTCCTGTTAGCTAACCAATCATTTATCCATGCTAATATGTTACCTCCTACACCAAGTAAAATACCTTTGATATGCAGCCATATCAACTGCCTTTTGGAAATCCAAATATACCACATCCATAGGTTCCCCTTTATCCACTTTGCTTGTTACTTCATCAAAGAACTCTAATAAATGAGTTAAACATGATTCCCTTTCACAAACCCATGTCGACTCTGCCTGATAAAATTATGATTTTCTAAGTATCCTGTTATAACCTCCTTAAGAATGGATTGTAGCGATTCCCCTATGACAGATGTTCAACTAACTGGCCTGTAGGCTCCTGCTTTCTGTCTCTCTCCTTTCTTGAATAAAGGTGCTACATTAGCTATTTTCCCATGCACTGGAACCCATTCAGAATGTAAAGAATTTTGGAAGGCTATAACCAATGCCTCTACTATCTCTACTGTTATGAAGTGATGTGTGCCAGGTGGACCAAATCCCCAAGGGAAACTTGGCCACAATATCACAACGGTTTCACAATTTGTATTTATTATAAGAATAATTGCGCACTGAATTCAGAAATAATGAGTCCACTAACACCTTTAGAGATTTTAACAATTAAATTGAAACATTTATTAACAAAAGAAAAGATTTCAAGCACATACATAATATTACATTTACTTTAAAAAATCCCAAAATTCCTAATTAACCTGACCCCCAACTACACACCCCTTTTAAGGCAACAGTCCAAAATAGATTTTAAATTTAAATAGCCAGCCAACAAGTTTACCACAGCACCCACTGGTTAGTGGAATTCCAAAGGCTTTCCTCCACCTTTGGTTACTGGACAGAGCAGACTTCTGCTAAAGTTGCTGGAGACTTCCCCAAGGCTGTTTTACACAGTCCTCATAGATATTTAATGGCCCCCACAACATAGCCTTTCATTCTCTTTATATGTTTCTGTCTCTTTAATCTGTAAATTCTATTGCTCTATGTGTCTTTGGAAATTTACTTTTCGCATAATATAAACATTTTTCATGTTGCCAATATGATCAGTACCTTTGGGAAAAATAAACACACTGCTTATACTTGCTTATCTTGTTAGTTGTAAACATCCTATCATCCCTTTGAAACCTAAACAACCCCTTCATATGTCCAAAAATGCAAATTTCCTTCACACCCTACATGCTAAACCCTCATCCATGTTTACTCATTAGCAATTCAAATGCCTTTTACCCGTAACTTCTTTTGATAATTTCAAGTTTTCAGTCTATCTGACTCTAATTCAATTAAATCACACAGACAGAACCACCTACACTCACACCCATAAACCTACTTTACAATAAACCGCAATAATATAATGAAAAAAAATGTTAGTTTCATGACACTACAGCCACATCCTTTAAGACCCTATGATGCAGGCCATCTGGTCCTGGGTACTTGAAAGCCTTTAGTTTTATAGTTTTCCCAGCACCTTTTCCCTAGTGATGGTGATTGTTTTCAGTTCCTCCCTCTTGTCCACCTCTTGTTTTTCATGTATCTTTGGGAAGTTTTCGAAGTATTCTACAGTGAAAACAGACACAGAATACCTGTTCCATGCCTCTGGTATTTCCTTGTTTTTCCACTATTAATTGCCCAGGCTCTCTTTCTCTCTCTCAAGGACCAACATGAGCTTTAGTTTATCTTTTTCTTTTTAAATGCTTGTAGGAACTCTTACTGTCTACTTTTATGTTACCAGCTAGCTTTCTCTCACACACTTCTTTCTCCCTCTTTTTATTTTTTTTTAGTCACTCTTTGTTGTTTCTTAAAATCTGTCCAATTTTCTGATTTACCCTTAACCTTTGCAGATTTTTACAGTGTTTCTTTCAATTTGATTCTGTCCTTTACTTCCTTATTCAACCATGGATGATGCATTCTTCTCAGAGTCTTTCTTTTTCACTGGGATAGATCTTTTCTGAGAGTTATTAAATATCTCCTTAAAAGTCTGCCACTGTATCTCTACTGCTTTACCTTTTAACCTAGTTTCCCAATTCACTTTAGCTAGATCTACATTCATACCCTTATAATTACCTTTACTCAGCTTTAAAACACTAGTCTTACACTCACACTTCTCTCCTTCAAACTGAACATGAAGTTCTATTATGTCATGATTGCTGTGACCTAGAGGCTCCTTTACTATAAGGTTATTGATTAATCCTGCCTCATAATCAGGTCCAGAAAAGCCTGCTCCCTGGTTGGCTCTAGAATGTATTACTCAAGAAATTGAACCAAATATGCTCTATGAATGCATGCTCCAGCCTCGGTCACCCTGCAACCGTGTCTCTGTGATGGCTATCAGATCATACATATTTATTTCTATATGTGCTTACAATTCATCCATTTTGTTATGAATGCTGCACATGTTCAGATATAAAGCCTTTAACTTTGTCTTTTTACTATATGTGCACTCCCTGGTCTCATCTACTGGTGCATTCTTAAGTTTGTACTCTCTGTCCCTTCCTGCCACACTCTGGTTATCATTACCCAAATTGCTATCCTGCTCTATTATCTCATTGTTTCTCTTTGATTTAATACATCTCCTCTTGCATGATCCCTCCTCCCACTATTTAGTTTAAAGTCCTTTCTACCACCCTAGTTATATGACTCGCCAGAACACTGGTCCTAGCATGGTTCCGATGAAGACCATACAAACGGTATAGCTCCCACTTTCCCCAGTACTGGTGCCAGTGCCCCATCAATCAAAACCCATTTCTCCCATACCAGTCTTTAAGCCACGCATTCATCTTTCTAATCTTATTTACCCTGCGCCAATTTACTCCTGGCTCAGGTAATAATTCAAAGATTATTCTTTTTGAGGTTCTGCTTTTTAATTTGGCCCCTAGTTGCTCATAATCCCTAAGAAGAACCTCTTTCCTAGTCCTATTTATGTCGTTGGTAGCAATGTGGACCATGACAACTGGATTGTCCCCCACCTACTGCAAGTTCCTCTCCAGCCCCAAGCAGATGTCCCAAACTCTGGCACTGGGCAGGTACCACAGCCGTCTGGACTCGCGCTCTTGTCTGAAGAGAACCGTGCGTATGCACTGATTATACTGTCCCCTACTACCACTACATTCTTATCAACTGCCCTGTTTGAATGGCTTCCTGTACCACGGTGCCATTGTCAATTTGTTCATCCAACTTGCACCTCTCACTTTCATCCATACAGGCTGCAGGAACCTCGTACCTGTTGGATAATTGCAAGGGCTGAAGCTCCTCCATTTCTACCTACTGGGTCCCCTTACCTTCCTCACACGCAGCCATACCCTCCTGTCTCTGACCATAGACTAAATTAGAAGGCCCTATCCCAAGGGCCTTCTGATTTGATAAAGTGCCACATCAAAGGCTGTTGCAGAAAATAAAAACTCATGGTGCAGGGGGTGACATATTAGCATGAATAGAAGGTTAGCTAGCTAACAGAAAGCAGAGAGTTGGCATAAATGGGTCTTTTTCTGATTGGCAGGACGTGAAGAGTGGTGTGCCACAGGGATCAGTGCTGGGGCCTCAACTTTTTACAATTTATATAAATGACTTGGATGAAGGGACCGAAGGAATGGTTGCTAAATTTGCTGACGACACAAAGATAGGTAGGAAAGTAAATTGTGAAAAATACCGCTGACTTGGAAATATATCGCCGTTCCTTCACTGTCGCTGGGTTAAAATCATGGAACTCCCTTCCTTACAGCATTGTGGACTGCAGCAGTTCAAGAAGAGAGCTCACCGCCATCTTCTCAAGGGAAACTAGGGATGGGTAATAAATGCTGGCCCAGCCAGCGAAGCCCAAATCCCATGGATGAATTTTAAAAATTGTGAAGATGACATAAGGAGGCTACAAAGTGACATAGATAGGTTAAGTAGGTGGGAAAAGATCTGGCAAATGGAGTATAATGTGGGCAAATGTGAAATTGTTCATTTTGGCAGGAAGAATAAGAAAGAAGCTTATTATCTAAATGGCGAGAGATTGCAGAACTCTGAGATGCAGAGGGAGTGTCCTAGTGTATGAATCACAAAAGTTTAGTATGCAGATACAGTAGGTAATTAGGAAAACTAGCAGAATTTTATTATTTATTGTGAGGGGAATTGATTACAAAAGTTAGGAGGTTATGCTTCAGTTGTACAGGGCATTGGTGAGACCACATCTGGAGTATTGTGTACAGTACTGGTCTTCTTATTTAAAGAAAGATGTAAATGTGTTAGAAACAGTTTAGAGAAGTCTGCTCTCCAGCTTAATGACTCTGAGCCGAAGCTGCTCAAGCTGCAGACACTTACTGCAGACGTGTTTGCCCTGGATGACATTGTTTACCAGGAGTTCCCACACTATATAGTCACAGCACATCACCTGCCTGACCATCTTTATTGTGTGTTGATTTATTTTCTAAATTAATTTATAATTGATAAACCCTGTCTCTCCAAATAAGCTTCATTACCACCAGTAAAGCTTACTCGTGCCAACAAAACCTTCCTATTACTCATAAATTGCACAAATTTTCAAAGAAAAATAAGCAAAATACTCAATCAGTCACCTACCTGTTCCCTGTGATGTCAGACTTTGATTTTTTTCAGAACTTGTTCGGTACACAGACTGGCCTCACCTCTCCCTCTCTCCCTCTCTCCCTCTCTCCCTCTCTCTCTCTCTCTCTCTCTCTGTCTCTCTGTCTCTCTTTCTTTTTCTCTTCCCCCAGCACTGTTTTAAGTCCTGGCTACTCTCTAGCCCTCTATCCCCTCGAGCTGTTTTAAGTTCTTGCAGCTCTCTTGCTCTTCCTGTCCCCTCTCGCTCTGTTTTAAGTCTTTCCTGCTCTCTCTCTTTCTCCCCCTTCTCGCGCTGTTTTAAGCCCTTGTCACTCTCGCCCTCCCTGTCCCCTCACGCTGGTTTAAGTCCTCACCAGGCTCTCGCTCTCTCTGTCTCCCCTCTTGCATTGTTTTAAGCCTTTGTCGCTCTCTCTCTCCCCCTTCTCATGCTGTTTTAAGTCCTCGTCGCTCTATTGCTCTCTCTCTCCCCTCTCGTGTTGTTTTAAGTCCTCGCCACTCTCTCACTCTTTCTCTCCCCTCTTGTACACAAGAACATAAGAAATAGGAACAGGAGTAGACCATTTGGCCCCTCAAGCATGCTCAGCATTCAATAAGATCATGGCTGATCTTTTGTTTCGATTTCCACATTCCCATCTAACCCCGATAACCTTTGATTCCCTTAATGAATCTACTTACCTCTGCCTTAAAAATATTCAATGACCCCACCTCTACCACCTTCAGAGGCAGAGAATTCCAAAGTTGCACAACTCTCTGAGACAAAAAATTTCTCCTCATCTCTGTCCTAAAAGGGCCACCCCTAATTTTAAAACAGTGTCCCCTAGTTCTGGACTCACCCACAAGAGGAAACATCTTTTCGACGTCCACCTTGTCAAGGCCGTTCAGGATCTTATATACTTCAATCAAATCATCCCTCATTCTTCTAAACTCCAGTGGAAACAAGCCCAGTCTGTCCAACCTTCCCTCATAAGACAACCCACTCATTCAAGGTATCAATCTAGTAAATCTCCTTTGAACCACCTCTAATGCATTTACATCCTTCCTTAAATAAGGAGACAAAAACTGCACACAGTATTAAAGGTGTGGTCTCACCAATGCCCTGTATAACTGAAGTATAACATCCTTACTTTTACGTTCAATCCCTCTCTTAATAAAGGTTAGCATTCTTGGATAACGAAGGATATTGTGAGATTAGTCAAAAAGAAAAGGAAAGCATTCGTAAGGGCCACAAGGTTGGGAACAGATGAAGCCCGTGGAGAATATAAAGAAAGTAGGATGAAGCTTAAGCAAGGAGTCAGGAGGGCTAAAAGGGGTCATGAAAAGTCATTGGCAACCAGGTTTAAGGAAAATCCCAAGGCCTTTTATATACATGTAAAAAGCAAGAGGGTAGCCAGGGAAAGGGTAGGCCCACTCAGGGACAGAGGTGGGAATCTGTGCGTGGAGCCAGAAGAAATGGGAGAGATACTAAATGAGTACTTCTCATCAGTATTCACCAAAGAGAAGGACTTAGCGGTCGATTTGTTTAGGGAAGAGTGTGTAGATAGCCTGGATCATGTTGAGATCAAAAAAGAGGAGGTGTTAGATGTCTTGAAGAATATTAAGGTGGATAAGTCCCCAGGGCCAGATGGGATCTACCCCAGAGTACAGAGGGAGGCAAGGGAGGAGATTGCTGGAGCCATGACAGAAATCTTTGTATCCTCACTGGCTATGGGTGAGTTCCCAGAAGCCTGGAGAATGGCCAATGTTGTTCCATTGTTTAAGAAGGGTAGCAGGGATAATCCAGGAAATTACAGGCCAGTGAGCCTTACCTCAGTGGTAAGGAAATTATTGGAGAAGATTCTTCGTGACAGGATTTACTACCATTTGGAAGCAAATGGGCGTATTAGTGAGAGGCAGCATGGTTTTGTGAAGGAGAAGTCGTGTCTCACTAACTTGATCGAGTTTTTCGAGGAAGTGACAAAGATGATCGACGATGGAAGGGCAGTGGATGTTATCTACATGGATTTACATTTCTAGCTAGCTTCCTCTCATATTCTAATTTCTTTCTCCTGATTAACCTCTTAGTCATTCACTGCCATTCTTTATATTCTATCCAATCATCTGTCCTGCCACTCATCTTTGCAGAGCTGTATGCTTCTTCCTTAAGTTTGATGCTTTCCTTAACATCTATAGTTAACCACGAATGGTGGGTTCTCCCCTTAGAAGTTTTCTTTATAGTAGGAATGTACTTATTCTGAATACTCTGAAACATCCCCTTAAATGTCTGCCACTACTTCTCTATTGATCTATCCTCTAGCCTAGTTTCCCAGTTCACTTCAGCTAGCTCAGCTTTCATCCCCACGTAGTTGCCCATACTTAAGTTTAAGGTACTAGTCTTAGACCCGCTCTTCTCCCGTTCAAACTGGATGTAAAATTCAATCATATTGTGGTCGCTGCTCCCTACGCGTGCCTTTACTCTGAGGTCATTAATTAATCCTGTCACATTACACAATACCAAGTCTAATATAACCTGCTCTCTGGTTGGTTCCAGAACACGCTGCTCTAAGAAACTAGTTCGAAAGCATTCTAAGAACTCTTCTTCCAGGCAACTACTGCCAATCTGATTTTTCCAGTTGGCGAATAGACTAAAATCACCCATGATTATTGCCGACCCTTTATCACAAGCACACAATATTTTCTCTTGAATACTTTGTCCTACACTGTGGCTGCTGTTAGGGGGCCCACTAATGACTTTTTCCAATTACTATTCCTCATTTCCACCTAAACTGACTCTACATCCTGATCTCCTGAACCAAGGCCATCTCTAACTATTGCACCAGCACACTCTTTGATTAACAGCGCTACCCCTCCACTTTTACCTAGCTTCCTATTCTTCTTGAATGTCATGTACCCTTCAATATTAGGGATCCAATATTAAGGCCTCGATGCTCTCTCGCTCTCTCTCCCCTCTCATGCTGTTTAAGTCCTCGCTGCTCTCTCACTCTCTTTCCCCTCTTGCACTTTTTTAAGCCCTCGCTGCTCTCTCACCCCCCCCTCCCCTTGCACTTTTTAAGGTCCTCGCTGCTCTCTCACCCCCTCCCCCTTGCACTGTTTTAAGTCCTTGCTGCTCTCTCACTCTCTCTCTTCCCCCTGTTTTAAGTCCTCGCCGAACTCTTTCTCTCTCCTCTCGTGCTGTTTTAAGTCCTCGCTGCTCTCTCACTCTCTCTCTCCCTTCTCGTGCTGTTTTAATTCCTCACCGAACTCTCGCTAACCTATTTTCCCAGACCACTTTAGCCAACTCTAATTGTAAGCATATGAAGACAGAATTGACTAAAGCCTTTATTTAAGTTTAAGACACTAGTTTAGACCTATATTACTCATCCTCAAATGGAATGCGAAATTCTAATACTTTACGATCACCCCTACCTACAGGACCCTTTGCTATGAGGTAATTAATTAATCCTGTCTCATTACACATTAGCAGGTCTAAATTAACCTGTTCCCTGGTTTGTTCCAGAACATATTGCTCTAAGAAACTATCCTGAATATACGCTATGAACTCATCCTCCTGGCTACCTTTCCCAATTTGATTTGTCACATCGATGTAAAGATCAAAATCACACATGATTGTTGTGGTATTTTTCTTAAAAGGCCTTATTATGCCCTGATTTATACACAGGCTTACTGTGTAGCTGCTGTTATGGTATAAACTACTTGCATCAGTGAGTTCTTTCTTTTGATATTTCTTATTTCAATCCAAACTGATTCTACATCTTCTGCGTTCCAAAGAAGAGTCATTTGGACTCGAAATGTTCACTCTGTGTCTCTCTCTCTACAGATGCTGGCAGACCCGCTGGGTTTTTCTGACACTTTCTGTTTTATTTCAGATCTCCAGCATCCATACATAGTATTTTGCTTTTATTTTGATTCTATCATCTTGTTCTTTTGAGCCAAAATCATTTCTCACCTTTGTACTGATCTTATCTCAGGAAATTCCCTTTTGTTAGTTGCTAATCCATAAAATTATAGAATGGTTGTAGCACAGAAGCAGGCCATTCTGCCTGTTGTGTTGGTGCGGTTCTCTGCATGGGAAGCCACTTAGTCCCATTCCCTCACTTTGTCCCCACCCCTGCAATTTTTTTTTTTATTCAGAAAATTATCCAATCCTCTTTTGAAGACCATAATAGGAACAGCCTCCAACAAGCTCTCGGGCAGTGCATTCCAGATCCAAAACGCTCACTGCATAAAAAAATATTTCCTTGTGGTTGCTTTTTTTTTGCCCATTGCCTCAGCATCCTTCCGCCAACAGGAACAGTTTCTTCCTATCAGCTCTGTTCAGACCCCTCATGATATTGAACACTCCTATCAAATCTCCACTTAATCTTCTTTTTGCCAAGGTGGGCAACTGCAGATTCTCCAATCTCTCCATGTTATTTATATTGCCTCTCTTTGTTCTCCCTACCAAAATAAATCACTTCACAGTTCCTGGCACTATTTATATCTGCCACTTTTCTGCGCATTCCACCAGCTAGTCTATGCACCCTTGAAGTTTCTCCTCAAAGTTTGCAAAGCTTCCATATTTTCTGCTATAAGGTACGAGCGGTGAGAAGAGGTGCTGTGTTCATAGAGTGATGGATACGTGCAACAGCGTAAGGTGAGGCCATGATATGAATTTTGAACTGGAGACAGAGAGGCACTGAGGGACAGTGGCAATGAAGAGATCAGGGGCAGGTGATGTGTGTACAGAACTTAGCAAGGATGTTGCACCTAGAGTTTTGGATGATTGAGTTTGAAAGGCCAATGCGAGCGTATTCAGGAAGTCAAGTCTCAAGTTGATGATGGGTTTCAATGACAAAGGGGAGATGAGAACAGTGTAAGATTAATTCATACCAACAGATGAAAGTGATTTTGATAACAGAAGTGCTGTTGGTGTCACTAATTGACCAAAAAGGCTAAACAGGTCTGGGAAGCCATGTAAAAGTGTCCTGAGATTAAGATCACTGATCATTCTTTAGTTCAGAGACTATCAGGGATGAAGAAGAAATGCAGAGTTTATAATGAAATGTTTTAATATTTCTTTTGTTACTGTTTAAATCACAGCTCAGTTATTCCAGCAGTCACCTTGTCAGCAATGGGAGATGGGAAAGTGCAAACAGAGGCTGAGGATCACCAGGGTGAGTAAGAGGCCTATAGAAGTGATGGTGACGCCTTTGTGTTTAGGTGGCTGCTACACGGTAGCTGGTGTCAATGGCACGGATGCCTCCTGTTGACAGCATCTCTTACCCCATTCATTTCAATGAGATGACCCTGATGTGGACAGAACATTCCCAATAGACACTCCATTATTTACCCAGTTTTGCTTTCACCTTGATTGTGTGTGTGTAATGTGGGCCTCGACTCTTCTTGGTTTCTAAACAAAGGGGAAACAAAGGCAGTAAAAACTGCCAGTAACAAGAATTGGGAATTGACTGATGCCTGTGAGGCTGCAGTATCGACAGAGAAAACTCCAACCTTACAGTACTGAAAAACTTGCAATATTACAGTCAAGCTGCACATGTCAGGAACAATATTTTCTATAATAATCCCACCTGTTGCAATAATATACACCATACCCTCTCCCAACACTCTCATTCTGTTCCCAATCACATTCTGAAGAAGTCACACGGACTTGAAACAGTAACTCTTGTCTTCCTCTCCACAGATGCTGTCAGACCTTGCTGAGTTTTTCCAGCATTTTTTGTTTTTGTTTTTGTTTCACATTCTTTAATTGGTGCTCATCGTTCCTGGAACAACATTCTATTCCTTCCTTCAGGTTTCTAGTCCTCCCAAGGTGTTGAAATGGCTCGATCAAAGTGTTAAATAGCATGTCACAGACACATGACCATGGTAAACTATTCCTCCTCATCCTTTTCACAGAATCACACAGTGCAGAAGAGGCCCTTCGGCCCATCGAGTCTGCACCGACACGTGAGAAACACCTGACCTACCTACCTAATCCCATTTACCAGCACTTGGCCCATAGCCTTGAATGTTATGACGTGCCAAGTGCTCACCCAGGTACTTTTTAAAGGATGTGAGGCAACCCGCCTCCACCACCCTCCCAGGCAGTGCATTCCAGACCGTCACCACCCTCTGGGTAAAAATGTTTTTCCTCACACCCCCCTAAACCTCCTGCCCCTCACCTTGAACTTATGCCCCCTTGTGACTGACCCTTCAACTAAGGGGAACAGCTGCTCCCTATCCACCCTGTCCATGCCCCTCATAATCTTGTACACCTCAATCAGGTCGCCCCTCAGTCTTCTCTGCTCCAACAAAAACAACCCAAGTCTATCCAACCTCTCTTCATAACTTAAATGTCTCATCCCAGGCAACATCCTGGTGAATCTCCTCTGCACCCGCTCCAGTGCAATCACATCCTTCCTATAATGTGGCGACCAGAACTGCACACAGCACTCCAACTGTGGCCTCATCAAGGTTCTATACAACTCCACATGACCTCCCTACTTTTGTAATCTATGCCTCGATTGATAAAGGCAAGTGTACCATATGCCTTTTTCACCACCCCACTAACATGCCCCTCTGCCTTCAGAGATCTACAGACACACACACCAAGGTCCCTTTGTTCCTCAGAACTTCCTAGTGTCATGCCATTCATTGAATACTCCCTTGTCAAATTACTCCTTCCAAAGTGTATCACCTCACACTTTTCAGGCTTAAATTCCATCTGCCACTTATCTGTCCATTTGACCATCCTGTCTGTAGCCGAAGACACTCAACCTCACTGTTAACCACCCGGCCAATCTTTGTGTCATCCGTAAACTTACTAATCCTACCCCCAAATAGTCATCTATGTCGTTTATATAAATGACAAATAATAGGGGACCAAGCACAGATCCCTGTGGTACGCCACTGGACACTGGCTTCCGGTCACTAAGGCATGCTTCTGTCATCACCCTCTGTCTCCTACAACTAAGCCAATTTTGAATCCACCATACAAATTACCCTGTATCCCATATGCATTTGCCTTCTTTCCAAGCCTCCCATTTGGGACCTTGTCAAAGGCTTTGCTGAAATCCATATAAACTACATCAACTGCACTACCCTCATCTACACACCTGGTCACCTCTTCAAAAAATTCAGTCAAGTTTGTTAGGTATGACCTCTCTCTGACAAAGCCACCCTGACTATTGCTGATCAAACCTTGCCTCTCCAAGTGGAGATAGAACCTCTCCTTCAGAATTTTCTCCAATAGTTTCCCTACCACTGACATGAGACTCACTGGCCTGTAGTTCCCTGGCTTATCTCTATAACCCTTCTTAAATAGCGGAACCACATTAGCTGTTCTCCAGTCCTCTGGCACCTCCCCTGTGGTCAGAGAGGAATTAAAAATTTGGGTCAGAGCCCCTGCAATCTCTTCCCTTGTCTCCATCAGCAGTCTGGGACACAAATCATCTGGACCCGGAGATTTGTCCACTTTTAAGCCTGCCAACACCTCCAATGCCTTGTCACCCCTTATATCAATTTGCTTAAGAACCTCGCAGTCTCTCTCCCCGAGTTCGATACCTTCATCCTCCTTTTCTTGGGTGTAGATGGATGTGAAGTATTCAGTCAACACTCTAGCGGTGTCCTCTGGCTCCACCCATAGATTGACCCCTTATGGGCCCTACTCTTTCTCTGGTTACCCTCTTCCCATTGATATACTTATAGAATATCTTGGGATTTTCCCTACTTTTACCAGCCAGAGCTCTCTCATATCCCCTCTTTGCTCTCCTAATTGCATTCTTAAGCTCCACCCTGCACTGTCTGTACTCCACTAATGCCTCCGCTGATTTGCTTCCCTTGCACCTGCTAAAAGTCTCTCTTTTCCTTCTCATCGTAACCTGAAAATCTCTGGTCATCCATGGTTCTCTGGGCTTGTTACTCCTTCCTGTCACCCTAGAGGGAACATGTTGAGCCTGTACCCTCCCCATTTCCTTTTTGAACGCCCCCACTGCTCCTCTGTAGATTTTGCCACAAGTAGCTGTTCCCAGTCTACCTTGGCCAGATCCTGCCTTATTTTACTAAAATCCACTCTCCCCCAATCCAAAATATTTTTTTGCAACTTGTCTATTTCTTTGTCCATAACACCCTTAAACTGTACCATGTTGTGGTCGCTATCACTAAAATGCTCCCCCACCACCACCTCAGCCACCTGTCCTGCTTCATTCCCCAGAATTAGGTCCAGCACTGCGCCGTCCCTTGTTGGACCCTCCACATATTGACCTAAAAAGTTCTCCTGTACGCATTTCAAGAAGTCCACTCCATCCAAGCCCTTAACACTATGTCTATCCCAATTAATGTTGGGAAAGTTGAAATTACCTGATATAATTACCCTATTGTTATTGTTCTTACACACCTCCGCAAATTGTGCACATATTTGCTCCTCAATTTCCTGCTGACTATCTGGGGGTCTATAATAAACACCTAATAATGTGGCTGCCCCTTTTTTATTCCTTAGCTCAACCCACAAAGCTTCATTTGATGCCCCCTCCAAGATATCATCTCTCCTTACTGCAGTAACTGACTCCTTAACTAATAATGCAACGCCTCCTCCTCTTTTACCCCCTCCCCCGTCTCACCTGAAGATTCTATATCCTGGAAGGTTGAGCTGTCAATCCTGCCCCTCCCTCAATCACGTCTCAGTGATGGCCACTATATCACAATTCCATGTGTCAATCCTCACCCTTAACTCATCCACTTTACCTGTAATACTCCTTTTCAACCTGTCTTCAGCCTTTGACACAGTTGATCACACCATTCTTCCCCATCGTGTGGTTCGCTGGGTCTGATCTCTCATGATTACGTTCTTACCTATTCTATCATAGCTGGGAGATCATGTGCTCCTACACTCCTACCACTGGTATCCCTAAAGAATCTATCCTTGGCCCCACTCCTATTTCTCCTATACATGTGGTCCCTTGGTGACATTATCGAAGAACACAAAGTCAGTTTCCATGTTGTATGCCAATGACACCCAGCTCTACCTCACCACTACCTCTTTTAACCTCTCCCCGCCTCTAAATTATCAGACTGCTTGTTCGACATCCAGTCCTAAATGTGCAGGAATTTCCTGCAACTAAATATTGGGAATGGAAAAAACAATGTCTTTTGTCCCTACCACAAACTCTATTTCCTAACTATCAGATTCATCCCTCTCCTCAGCAACTGTCTGCCAAACCAGACTGTTCACAACATCTTGGTATCTTATTTGACTCTGAGATGAGCTCTTGACCACATAGCCATGCCCTAACTAAGACAACCTAAATCCACCTCAATAACGTCACCCCCTTCAGCCCCTAATGCTGTTTAATTGCTGCTGAAACCTCAACAATGCCTTTGCTTCCTCTGGACTGGACTTATCCAACCTCTCTTGGCCAGCCTCCTATCTTCCAATCTCCATAAACTTCAGCTTATCCAAAACTCTGCTGCCTATATCCTAACTTGCTCCAAGTCTGCTTCACTTCTCATCCCTGTGTTCACTGACCTACATTGCCTCCAGTTCCTCAGTACCTCAGTTTTGAAATTCTCATCCTAGTTTTCAAATCCTTTCACGTCGTTGCACCTCTCTATCTCTGTAATCTACTCCAGCGTGACAACCTTGTAAAGTATCTCTGCTCCTCTAATTCTGTTCTCTTGAGCATCCTAAATTTTAATTGCTCCACCATTTGTGATACTGCCTTCAGCTGCCAAAGCCTAAACTCTGAAATTTCCTCCCTACACCTCTCTACCTCTTTCTCCTCCATTAAGACACTCCTTAAAACCTATCTCTTTGACCAGGTTTTTGATGATCTTCCCTATATGTGGCTCTGTGATAATTTTAGTTTGATAACATTCCTGTGAAGGAATTTTACTACATTAAGGATGCTATATAAAATTCAAATTGTTGTTATATAGCTCCAAACAATAATATTCCCCATAGCCCTTCATATTAACATCCTATAATGAGGGCCAGAATCTCTGACTATAATACTATATTATATCCTAAAGCTCCCATATTAACACATCCTATCCCTCACAATTGCATTGTATTATATATTACACAGCCCTCTCTGGAACATTCTCTGATAGACCCCTTATTTATCATCCTAACTTCCAACCTGGGTCGGGGCAGTTGACAAAATACTACTTTGCAACAGATGACTCAGAGTCCACCTTGGGCGAGGGAGAAGTGCATAGAGAAGACTGGCAAACGGACTATCCCAGGACTCAGTGCTGGCCCCCACCCTGTTCAACATATATACAAACAACCTGCCAACAACAAGTTCATAACAAAAACAGAATTACCTGGAAAAACTCAGCAGGTCTGGCAGCATCGGCGGAGAAGAAAAGAGTTGACGTTTCGAGTCCTCTTGACCCTTCAACAGAAGTTGAAGAAGAAGAAGTTGAGTTCTGTTGAAGGGTCATGAGGACTCGAAACGTCAACTCTTTTCTTCTCCGCCGATGCTGCCAGACCTGCTGAGTTTTTCCAGGTAATTCTGTTTTTGTTTTGGATTTCCAGCATCCGCAGTTTTTTGTTTTTAACAACAAGTTCATCTCTGCTGATGACATCTGTTGTGCCATCCCAAGCTCCATCCTTGGACCAGATCGTTAACAAAACTGATGGACTATTACAGCATATTGCAGCCTCTAAAAACATACCCAGTGTATTCTACCTCCACAACGCCAGTGCCAAAAAAGAATTGTATATCTACATGACTGGCCAAAGATTAAAGCATCATCCGAACCCATCATTCTTGGGAGTGTCCCTAGATATGACTCTGTCCTTCCGGGAACATCTGAAGAAAACAGCAACAAAGATTGAATTTAGAAGCATTCTACTAACCAAACCTGCTGGATCTATGTGGGGCACTGCTGTCATGACAATCCGGGCTTCAGCCTTGCCTTATCATACTCCGCAACGGAGCACTGTGTACCTGTCTGGCAGAGGTCATCACACACAGTCTGGTCGACACTCAATTGAATGCAACAATGTGCATCATAACTGGAACTCTCTGCTCAACACCTCTCCCCTGGCTTCCTGTCCTCACAAACATCAGTCCGCCACACATCCGCTGGTTAACAAAAGCCCACAAGTTGCTTGAAACCACCGTGCTGCACCTCACTTTCCACTCCATGTTCAGCCCATCTACTGCCCGCCTTCCATCTGGGCACCCCATATTCAGTAACTTTCCTGAGCAAGATCTACCAGATCAAGGAATAGGAAACATAGGAAGTCACTAACAAGTTCCTTGTGACAAACCCCATCTGTCGAATGACAGGCTTTGAACTACCGCAGTGAAAGTGGTCCTTGCTAAACAGGTTCAGGACAGGCCAAAGCCCCTGTACAGCCAATCTCCACTGTTGGGGAAGCTGTGCATTTGTGGAAAGGCATTAGCAATACTGCACATTACTGAGGAGTGTCACCTTAGACTCAGCAAATGAGGAGACTATCGGTTGGATTCGGGGATTTGTATTTGTTAAATAAATAACTGAATATCACCATAATGCTTTCCATATGTCCCACAGTTCCCTCAGTATCAGACCCTGATATACCTGTCATCTGTCTGGATAAAGCCCTATGATATATGCCACAACTCTCCATTGTGTTCTCCGATATATCTCACGATACTATCTGTAATATTGATATTGCTCTCGCCCCTCACTGATACTGATGTTGCACACATTGTCCATCACTTTTCATTCAGACACCAGTACATTTGAGCCAGAGTGGGGAGAACGATCGCAAAAGCTCAGCTTTCTGTATCTCTTGTGCTAATGTACTTTCAGCAACTGAGCAGCTCCCCTGTAGTGAAGAAACAGAACCTGTGAGAAGTGAAGGAGAAAGTAAACTGCAAAAAGGTGACCAGCTGTCTGAACAGGAAGGAACTAAGATAATGGAGATACAAGAAGAAGAAGATACAATAAAACATGAGGAAGAAGCCAAGAAGAACTCAGGATCCAGGTGAGTTAAACGTGAGTTGTTATTGTTCTCAGGATTTAATAGTGTCCTGTAATGTTGGTGAGATAAAGCTTTTCTTTAACTTCAAAAGCCTTGTTGATTGTTCTTTTTGACATCTAATTTTTAGTTAATTATTGACATCATTGTTTACCACATTATGAAATCATTCCCTTCAGGAGGAGACCAGTCAGCCCATTGTATTTGTGCTGGCTCATTGAAAGAGACATCCAAAGTAGTTTCATTTCCCTGCTATTTCTCATGTCCTGCGATATTTCTTTTTGAATTTTAGATATTTATGCAATTTCCTTTTGTAAGTTACTATTCCAATGCAAAGTATGAATGTTGAGAAGAGGTGTAGTGTTAGTAGTGTGGTTGATATGTGCAGCAGTGTAAGAGAGGGTGGAGTTTAGGCCATCATATGAATTTTGAACTGGAGATGGTGAGTCACTGAGGGATAGTGGCGACGAAGAGATCAGGGGCAGGTGATGTGTGTGCAGAACATAGTAAGGATGTTGCATCTAGAGCTTTGGTTTAGTTGAGGTTTGTGGATGATTGAGTTCGAGAGGCCAGTGTGAGGGTGTTCAAGAAGTCAAGCCTTGAGTTGATGGAGGGACTTATAAGGGTTTCAGTAACAGAAAGAGGAGATGAGAACAGAGCAAGATTAATTCACACTGGCAGATGAAAGTGTTTTTGAAAACAAGTGCTGGTGGTGTCATTAATCGACCAAAAAGCCAAATATAGGAACAGGAGTAGGCCATTCAGCCCGTCGAGCCTGTTCCACCATTCAATGATCATGGCTGATCACCTACTTCAACACTTTCCCCCGTTATCTCCATATGCACTGATGTTATTAGTCTCCGGCAACCTATCAATTTCTGCCTTGAACATGCTCAATGACTGAGCTTCCACAGCCCTCTGGGGTAGAGAATTCCAAAGATTCATCACCCCCTGAGTGAAGAAATTCCTCCTCATCTCAGTCTTAAATGGCCTACCCCTTATTCTGAAATTATGTCCCCAGGATAGACTCACCAGCCAAGGGAAACATCCCATCTACATCCACCTTCTCATGCCCTGTAAGAATTTTGTAAGTTTCAATGAGATCACCTCTCTTTCTTCTAAACTCTAGAGAACACAGGCCCAGTTTCCTCAATCTCTCCTATAAATCAATCCCGCCATCCCAGGGATTAGTCTGGTGAACCTCCAAAGCATTCCCTCTGTGGCAAGTATATCCTTCCTTACATAAGGAGACCAAAACTGTACATATTACTCCAGGTGCAGTCTCACCAAAGCTCTATACAACTGCACCAGGACATCTTTACTTCTGTACTCAAATCCCCTTGTGATGAAGGCCAACATACCATGTGCCTTCCTTATTGATTGTTTTACTTACATGTTAGCTTTCAGTGACTCATGAACAAGGGCACCCAGGTCCCTTTGGACATCAACTTTTCCCAACCTTTCATCATTTAAGAAATATTCTGTCTTTCTGTTTTTCTACAAAATGGATAACATCACACGTATTCACATTATATTTCATCTGCCATGTTCTTGCCTATTCACTTAGCCTGTCTAAGTCTGCTTGAAACCTCCTTGCATCCTCTTCACAACTTAGTCCCAGCTAGTTTTGTGTCATAAACAGGTCTGGGAAGTTGTGTAAAAGTGTCCTGAGATTAGCATCACTGATCCTTCTTTAGCTCAGAGATATTAGACTATCAGGGATGAAGAGGGAGCATAGAGTTTATAATGAAATGTTTTAATATTTCTTTTGTTGCTGTTTAAATCACAGCTCAGTTATTGCAGCAGTCACCTTGTCAGCAATGGGAGATGGGAAAGTACAAACAGAGACTGAGGATCACCAGGGTAAGTAAGAGCCTTTAGAAGTGGTGGTCACACCTTTGAGTTTAAGTGGCTGCTACACGGCAGCTTGTGTCGATGATACAGATGCATCCTGTTGACAGCATCTCTCACCCCATTCATTTCAATGAGACGACCCTGATGTGGACAGAACATTCCCAATAAACATTCCATTATTTACCCAGTCTTTCTTTAACCTTGGGCTCTGTGGGTATTGTGGGCCTCGGCTCTTCTTGGTTTCTGAAGAAAATGGAAACATCTTCTACAAATATAGCTGGGAACATGAATTGGAAATTGACTGATGGTTGTGGAGCTATCGGGAGCTGCAGAAAATCTCCAACCTTATTTTACTGAACAGGCAGCAATATTACACTCCAGCGTTTTGGGAACAACAAATACTGTAATAACCCCACCTTTATCTATTATATGCCCTATGCCTCTGACAATATCACTTAATATACCCCTTCATAGAAACTCTATTATATATTCCACACCATCATTTGGTATGCTCTCCAATGGGCTGCGTATTAAACAAATTCATTCAGTCTTTGTCAGTGATAAACAAGTGCGCTGCTTGAGGCAGCTGCAGTTATTTAATGAGCATTATTTAATAGCCATTACAGAGACATGGTTGCAAAGTGACCATGGCTGGGATCTGAATATTCAAGGGTATTTGACATTTTGGTAGGACAGGAAGAAAGGACAAGGAGGTAGAGTATCCCAGTTAATAAAGGATGACATCAGTACAGTAATGAGAAATGATCTTGGTTCTGAGGATCAAAATGTAGAATTAGTTTGGGTGGAGATAAGAAATAGCAATGGAAAGCAGTCACTGGTGGGAGTGGTTTATAGGCCCACTGACAGTAGACATGCTGTAGGAAAGAGTATAAATCAAGAAATAATGGGGGCTTGTAAGAAAGATAATTCAATAATCGTGGGTGATTTTAATCCTCATATAGATTAGACGAATCAAATTGCCAAAGATCGCCTCAGGGTGAATTCATAGACTGTATTTGCTACAGTTTTTTTAAAACAATATGTTCTAGAACTAACCAGGGAACAGGCTATTTTAGACCTGGTAATGTACTATGAGACAGGATTAATGACTTCATAATAAAGGGTCATCTAGGTAAGAGTGATCATAACATGATAGAATTTCACAATCAGTTTGAGGGTGAGAAATGTGGCTCTGAAACTAGTGTCTTAAACTTCAATAAAGACAATTAAAGGGTATTGATAATAGAGTTGGCGAAAGTGGATTGGGAAAATAGGTTAAAAGCTAAGACGATAGAGAAGCAGTGGCAGACAATTAAGGAATTTTTTCATTACTCTCAACAAAGATATATCCCATTGAGAATGAAAGAGTCTGAGAAGGATGCACCATCCTCAGCTAATTAAGGAAGTTAAGGATGGTATCAAACAGAAAGAAAAGACATACAATGCTAGAAAGATTAGTGTAGCCCAGAAGATTGGGAAAATCTTATAAACCAGCAAAGGATGACTAAAAAAAAGAGGAAAAAATTGCAACATGAGAGAAAACTAATAAGAAGTATAGAGTTTGACCGAGTTTGCTGATGATACAAAGATAGGTGGGAAAGCAAGATGTGAGGAGGACAGAAAGAGTCTACAAAGGGCTAAGTGAGTGGACAAAATTGAGCAAATGGAGTATAATGTGGGAATATGTGAAGTTGTCCACTTTGGCAGGAAGAATAGAAAAGCAGAATACAATTTAAATGGGGAGAGACTGCAGAATGCTGCAGTACAGAGGGATCTGGGGGTTCTTGCATACGAATCACAAAAAATTAGCAGTGGGCCCAGGAAGTAATTAGGAAGGCAAATGGAATGTTGGCCTTTATTGCAAGGAGATTGGAATGTAAAAGTAGGGAAATCTTTCTACAGCTGTACAGGGCATTGGTGAGACCACACCTAGAGTACTGTGTACAGTTTTGGTCTCCTTACCTAAGGAGGTATATAATTGCATTGGAAGCAGTTCAGAGAAGGTTCACTAGGCTGACCTTATAAGGAAAGGTTGAGCCTATACATATTGGAGTGTAAAGAATGAGAGATGATCTTATTGAAACATATAAGATTCTGAGGGGATTGACAGGATAGATGCTAAGAAGAGTTTCCCCTTGGGGAATCTAGAACTAGGGACACAGTTTTAAAATAAAGGGTCACCTGTTTAAGACCGAGACGTGGAGGAATTTCTTCTCTCAGAGGCTCATTAGTCTTTGGAATTCTCTTCCCTAGAGAACAGTGGAGGCTAAATCATTGAATATATTCAAGGCTGAGTTAGACAGATGATCCGCAAGGGAGTCTAGGGTTATGGGGGGGGCAGACAGGGAAGTGGAGTTAAGGCTACAATCAGATCAGCCATGATCTTATTGAATAACGAACAGGCTCGATGAACAGAATGGCCTATTCCTGTTCCTATTTCTTATGATTTTATATTTAATGCTGTAATGCACTGGTATATGCTGTGCTTCTATTTGCACCAGACCCTAACGTAGTCTTTCACCTTTCTTAGTAAAATACCACAATATACTCCACACCTTTCTATTAAACTCATTAAGCCCTCCACTCACTCCTCCCCCTCAAGGTAAGATTGTAAACGGAATAAACAGTGAAAAATCAGTGGATAAGATTAACAGGCATTTGGTAGAGGTTGGAGCTAATAAAGGGGAGCCAGCATCGATTTGGAAAAGGTGGATCATGTTCAACTAATCTAATTGAAAATTTTGATGATGCAACAGAAAAGGTTGATGAAGGGATTTCAGTGAATGTTGTTTATATGGAGTTTTAAGAAGCATTTGACTAAGTAGCATGTATAAAGCTGGTTAACAAAATTGATGTTCATGGAATAGGAGGGCCACTGTTAGCTTGGATAAAACAAAAAATTGGCCCAAGTGCAAAAACAAAAACAGTGAGTCATTGTAAGTTGTTTTTCAGACCGGTGCAAGGGAGACAATAGTGTTCTTCAAGGATCAGTGTTGGGCTTATATATAAATGGCTTGGATAATGGAATACAGAGTAAAATTTCAAACTTGGCTAATGATACCAAACTGGCAATCAGCAAGGATGTTACCAATCAACTGCTACAGGACACAGGCTAGCTGAATGGCTAGACAAGTGGCAAGATGGAATTTAATATGGATAAATGTGAGTTGATGCATTTTGGCAGAAAGGATAGAGAGAGGCAATATAAACTTCATGACACCGTTCTAAAGAGTGCACAGAGACAGAGGGACCTGGAGTTCATGTGCGTAGATCTTTAAAGGTTCCAGGAGATATTGAGAGAGTGGCTAACAAAGCATATGGCATTTTGGGTTTCATAAATAGAGATATTCTGGTCACCACACTTTAAGAATGTCCTAGAGAGGATACAGAAGAGACTCACCACAATGGCTCCAGAGATTAGAGATTTTAGCCATAAGGTTCGGTTGGAGAAGCTGAGGTTGTTCTTCTTGGGGCAAAGGAGATTGAGGGGAGATTTGATAGGACAAGATTATCACAGGTTTAAATTAGGAAGACAAACGCTGTTCCCATTAGTTGATGGTACAAGGACTAGGAGACACAGATTTAAGTTTTTGGCCACATTATGCATGGGTAATGTGAGGAAGAACTTGTTTTATGCAGCACAAGGTAATGGCCTGGCATCCGCTGTCTATGAGGGTGGCTGAAGTGGAAACGATCAAGGATTTCAGGAGGATTTTGGATGGGCAGTTGAGGGAAATAAACTTACAGGACTACGGGAATAGAACAGGAGCATGGGATTGACTGGATTGCTTTGTGGCATGGACTCAATTCATGGCCTTCTTCTATGTTTTTCTGATCCTGACTTGTTGATATTCCTCACACCTGCTCAGTAACACCTGATATAACCCACAGCTCTCTCTGTAACGCTTCCTTATCTACCCCATCCATCTCTGTGTAAAGCTGGTTGATGTACCCACATCCCTTTCAGTAAAACTTACTGCTTTACCCACAACCCCCTCTATAACACTTGCTGATATGCCTAACACACATCTCAATAAAGCTTGCAGATCTACCGCACATCTGTTACCTCTCAGTAATACTATGAAACATCTCACATACCTCTCAGTAATATTGATATTGCTTCTATCCCTCACTAATAGCCTGGCATTGGTTACTCACACTGCCCATTCCATTTCATTCAGACACCTGCACATGTTTTGAGTGGGGAGAGAACAATTGTACAAAGCCCAGCCTCTGTAAGCCTTGTGCTAATGTACTTTCAGCAACTGAGCAGCTGTCCTGTAGTGAAGAAACAGAACCTGTGAGAAGTGAAGGAGAAAGTAAACTGCAAAAATGTGACCAGCTATCTGAACAGGAAGGAACTAAGATAATGGAGATACAGGAAGTCAATTCAAGAAAAACTCAAGGAAAAGCCAAGAAGGATTCGGGACCCAGGTGAGGAGATTGTCCTGTTAAACCCGAGTTGTTATTATTCCCATGGATCCTTACTAAGGGAGGAGACAGGTTATTCATGAACTTTCAAAGACATGTTGACAGCTCTTTTTGACATAATTTTAGTAGATCATTGCCAGTATCTTACACTATGTTATAGAATCATTCCCTACAGATGGGGGCTGTTCAACCCAGTGTATCTGTGCTGGCTGTGTGAAATAGCTCATCAATTAATGTTTTCCCGAGAGCCCTGCAGTTTTTACGTTTCAAGTAGTTATCCCATTCTGTTTTGAAATATACTATTGCAATGTAAGGTGGTGTGGTTTTAAGGGAGTGATGGACGTATGCAGCAGTGTCGGGTGGGGTGGAGTGAGGTGAAAATATGATTTGAAAACTGGGTTCCCAGGCTCCTCAGCCATGGATAGTTGTTTCTCAGCTCTCTGTGGAGGAAGGGCACTCACTTGCTGTTCATTCCCAGATCCTCATTTTCACTGTCTTTGGCCTCCTGCATGGCCATCACTGGCCTATTGCTGGAATGATGGAGATGGTGAAGAGGCAATTGTTGAGAACCTGCATGGTCATTAGTGAGGCTAGTGTTTCATTCAGCTGTTTTTACCTGTTTTGAATCATAAAAACTTGTTTAGCTGCCTCAATACTGATTTCATCCCTCCAATTAAATATTGGGAAGACTGAAGCCATTGTGTTCGGCCTCCACTCAACTCTATCCCTAGTCAACGATTCCATCCCTCTCCCAGGCAAATCTGTGATTAACCCCAGTCTGTTTGCAACTTTAGTGTCACACTTGACCCTGAGATGAACTTCCAACTTCATTATTATGCCATCACTAAGACTGCCTATTTCCACCTCCGTGACATTACTTTGACTTCACTTTTATTTCAGCTCATCTGCTTCTGAAACCGTCACCCATGCCTTTGCTACCCCTGGACTCGACTATTCCAACATATTCGAACATACAAAATAGGAGCAGAAGTGGGCCATTTGGCCCCTTGAGCCTGCTCCGCCATGCGATAAGATCATGGCTGATCTATAGAACCGTAGAAAAGTTAGCGTGCAGAAAGAGGCCGTTCAGCCAATTATGTCTGCGTCGGCCAAAAAGAGAAAAAAGAAACTAGCTGCTCATTTTAATGCCACTTTCCAGCACTTGTTTCATAGCCTTGTAGGCTACAGTACTTCAGATGCGGATCCAGCTACCTTTTTAAATGAGTTGAGTGTTTCAGCCTCAACCACCAACTTAAGCAGTGAATTCCAGAAGCCCACCACCCTATGGGTGGAAAAAGCTTTTCCTCATGTCCCCTCTAATCCTTCTACCAATCACCTTAAATCTGTGACCTCTAGTAATTGACCTCTCAGCTGGGGGGAAACAAGTCTTTCCTGTAAACCCTAGGTAGGCCCCTCAATTTTGTACACCTCAATTAGGTCATCCCTTAGCCGCCTCTGTTCTAGGGAAAACAATGCTAGCCTATGCAACCCCTCCTCATAGCTGCAATTTTCAAGCCCTGGCAACATTCTTGTAAATCTCCTCTGCACTCTCTCCAGAACAATTATGTCCTTCCTGTAATGTGGTGACCAGAACTGTACACAAAATTCCAGCTATGGCCTAACCAGCATTTTATACAGTTCCAACATTACATCCCTGCTTTTGTATTCAATACCTCGCCCAATAAAGGAAAGCATTACATATGCGTTTTTGTCCACCTTGTCCACCTGTCCTGCAACCTTCAAGGACCTGTGGACATGCACTTCAAAGTCTCTCACTTCCTCAACCCCTCTTAATAACTTCCCGTTTATTGAGTATTCCTTTGCTTTGTTTGCCCTCCCAAAATGTATTACCTCTCACTTTTCCGGATTCAGTTCCATTTGCCACTTCTCCGTCCACTTAGCCAAACCATTGACATCATTCTGAAGTCGACAGGTATCTTCACTGTCAACTACACAGCCAATTTTTTGTGTCATGTGCAACTTTCCCATCATGCCTTCCACATTTAAGTCTAAATTATTAATATATACAACAAACAGCAAGGACCCCAACACTAAGCCCTGTGGAACACCACTGGAAACCGTTTTCCATTCGTAAAAACACCCATTGACAATTACCCTTTGTTTCCTGTCGCTGAGCCAATTTTGGATCCAACCTGCTACTTTCCCCTGTATCCCATGAGATCTCACTTTCCTGATCAGTCTGCCATGTAGGACCTTGTCAAGTGCCTTACTGAAATACATGTAGACAACATCCACTGCAGTACCCTCATCAATCCCCCTTAGTATTTCCTGAAAAAATTCAATTAAGTTAATAAGACTTTAAGACTTCCCCTAACAAAACCATGCTGACTATTCCTGATCAATCTGTCCCTTTCGAAGTGACAGTTTATCCTGTCTCTCAGAATTGTTTCCAATAATTTGCCCACCACCGAAATCAGGCTGTCTGGCCTATAATTTTCTGGCCTATCCCTCGCATCTTTTTATATAATGGTACAATGTTCGCAGACCTCCAGTCCTCTGGGACCTCGCCTGTACCTAGTGAGGATTGGAAAATGACCCTCAGAGCATCCGCTACTTCCTCCCTGGCTTCCTTCAACAGCCTGGGATACAATCCACCTGGTCCCTGGTGATTTATCCATCTTCAAGGATGTCAGTCCCTCCAGTACTTCCTCTCTTACTATGCTTATTGTATCTAATGTATCTAATGTTTCACACTCCACTTCTGTAACTAGAATGTCTGCATCATCCCACTCCTTAGTGAAGACAGAGAGAAAGTACTCATTGAGAACCCTGCCCACATCTTCAGCATCAACCCACAAGTTGCCGTGTACATCTCTGATAGGCCCTACCTTTTCCTTAGCTATTTTCTTGCTGTTAATGTACTGGTAAAACATCTTAGGGCTTTATTTGATTTTACCTGCCAATGTTTTTTTCGTATCCTCTCTTTGCTTTCCTAATTTTCATTTTTATTTCACCCTTGTATTTACTATACTCCCCTAGGCTTCCTACAGTATTAAGCCTTTTGTGACTGTCATAAGCTTTCTTTTTCTGCTTTATCTTGCCCTGTATGCTTCTGGATAACTAGGGAGCTCTGGATTTGGCAAAACCACCCTTTTTCTTTGTGGAGACATGTCTACACTGTGCCCATAGAGTCTCACCTTTGAATGCCTCCTAATGAGTTTTTCCTTCTAATAGCTGCAACCAGTCCACTCCCGCCAGCTCACCTCTCAGCTATGTAAAATTGTCTTGCTTGAATTTAGAACTTTAACTCCTGTTCTATCTTTATCTTTTTGCATAATGATGCTAAATCTAACTATATTATGGTCACTGTCTCCAAAGTGGTCCCCCATTACTACTTCATTCACTTGCCAGCTTCATTTCCTAAGACTAAGTCTAGAATTGTGCTCCCTCTCATTGGGCTTGTTATGTGCTGGCTAAAAAAGTTCTTTAATGCAGTTCAAGAATTTTGCACCCTATGTGCCCTTCACACTGTTTGTATCCCAACTGATATTAGGGTAATTGAAGTCCCCAAAGATTACTGCCCTAATGTTTCTGCACTCAGAAATCTGTCTACATATTTGCACTTTTAATTCCCTTCCACTGTTTGGGGGCCTATAGTATGCTCCCAAGCAGCTGAACTGGTCCCAATGCCTCAGAAATCTCATGCGCTCCCTCCTGCACCAGCTTTGCAGCCATTTGTTTATTCATTCAATTCTCCTATTTCTATACACGCTTGTGCGTGGGACTAGGAGTAATCCTGAGATTGCCGCTTTAGAGGTCCTGCTTTTCAATCTCCTTCCTAGCTCCCTAAAGTCTGTTTTCAGGACCTCATCCCCTTTCCCACTTAAGTCATTCGCACCAATGTGGACCACAACCTCTGGCTGATTACCCTCCCCCAGAGGAATGTTCTGCAGCCGCTCTGTGACATCCTTGACCCAGGCAACAGGGAGGTAACATACCATCCTGGAGTCACGGTCTGTAGCCACAGAAATGCCTGTCTGTTCTCCTAACTAATGAATCCCCTATTACTACTGCTCTTCCTCTCTTCTTTCTCCCCTCCTGCACAGCAGAGCTCCCTGTGGTGCCACAAACCTGGCTCTGACTACACTCCTCCAAAGTATCCAAACACGGAAAATTGGTGAGCAGGCCCCCAGGGGATTTCTGCATTACCTGCCTAATTTTCTTGGAATGCCTGGCAGTCACCCATTCCCTTCCTGCCTCCAGGCTCCTAAGCTACGGTGTGACCACCTCTCTGACCCCGGAGCTCAAGGTTCTGCAGCTGGTGACACTTTCTGCACATGTGGTCGTCTCGGACACTGGTAAACTTCACAACTTCCCATGTATTACAAAACACACACTCCACACGACTGAGCTGTCCTGCCATGGCTTCAATTTACTTCCCTTGGGTTAACTTTATTTTACGTTGGTTTACTTATGCAACTTTATTTTACCTGACCTCGACTTAACTTTATTTCCCTATTGCTTGTGTTCCTTACTTAAATGTAAGTCACCCCTTCTTTTAAAAAGAATGTATTTTTCGAATTCTCAGCTACTTAAGAAACTGCTGTTAGGGAGTGTCATCACCAATGAACTTATGTTTCTCCTTAGATGTTATGTACCAGGTACTGCTGACTGCCTGTCCTAGGGTCCCCCTCTCACACTCTCCTGTGTTTGTGTTTTGAATTCCACATTCCCATCTAACCCTGATAATCTTTGATTCCCTTGCCTAACAGGAATCTACCTCTGCCTTAAAAATATTCAATGACCCCACCTCCATCGCCTTCTGAGGCAGAGAATTCCAAAGTCGCACAACCCTCTGATAGAAAAAAATCCTCCTCACCTCAGTTCTAAAAGAGCAACCCTTAATTTTAAAATAGTGCTCCCTAGTTCTGGACTCACCCACAAGACTGCCTGTTCTTTCCACGTCCATTTTGTCAATACCATTCAGGATCTTATATACTTCAATCAAGTCATCCCTCACCCTTCTAAGTTCCAGTGGAAACAAGCCCAGTCTGTCCAACCTTTCCTCATAAGACAACCCGCTCACATTCCAGCTATCAATCTAGTAAATCTCCTCTGAACTACCTCCAAAGCACTTACACCTTTCCTTAAATAAGGAGACCAAAACTGCACACAACATTCGAGATGTGGTCTCACCAATGCCCTGTATAAGTGAAGCATAACATCCTTACTTTTATGTTTAATTCTTCTTGTAATAAAGGATAGCATTTCATTAGCCTCCTTAATTACTTGCTGATTCCTGGCTGGTCTCCCCCATCCTACCCTCCATAAAACTCTGCTTCATGTATCATAACTCCCGTTCTCCTATCACCCTTGTGCTCACTGGCATATATTAAGCTCCCAGTTAAGCAATGTCTTGATTTTAAAATTTTCATCCTTATTTTCAAATCCCTTGCCTCTCCTTATCTCTGTGTCCTCCTTAAACCTTACTTTTCCTCCTTTAAGACACTTCTTAAAGCCTAAGATAATAGCAAAATACTGCGGATGCTGAAAATCTGAAACAAAATCAAAAATTGCTAGAAAAACTGAGCAGGCCTGACAGTATCTGTGGGGAGGAAGACAGAGTTAACGTTTCAAGCCCGTATGACTCTTCATCAGAACTAAAGAGGAATAGAAATATGGTGAAATATAAGCTGTTTAAGGAGGGTGGGACAGGTGGAGTTGGATAGAGGACCAGTGATAGGTGGAGGCAAAGGAGAGATTGCCAAAGATGTCATAGACAAAAGGACAAAGGGGTGTTGACGGTGGTGATATTAGCAAAAGGATGTGCTTACGGTGACATTAAGGGTAGAAAGCAGGATGAGCAAGGTACAGATAGCCCTAGTGGGGGTGGGGTGGGGGGAAGTGATCAAAATAGGCTAAAAGGTGGAGATAAAACAATGGATGGAAATAAATTTTAAAATATAGTAATAGAAATAGGTGGGAAAAGAAAATATGTACATAGAAAAATATATAATAATTATTAGAAAAAAGGGGGATCAAAAAGAGGGTGAGGATGGAGGAGAGAGTTCATGATCTGAAGTTGTTGAACTCAATGTTGAGTCCAGAAGGCTGTAAAGTACCTAATCAGAAGATGAGGTGCTGTTCCTCCAGTTTGCGCTGAGCTTCACTGGAACAGTGCAGCAGGCCAAGGACAGACATGTGGGCAAGAGAGCAGGGTGGAGTGTTGAAATGGCAAGCAACAGGAAGGCCTGGGTCATGCTTACAGACAGACCAAAGGTGTTCCGCAAAGTGGTCATCCTGTCTGCATTTGGTCTCTCCAATGTAGGGGAAACCGCATTGGGAGCAGCGAATGCAGTAGACTAAATTGAGGGAAGTGCAAGTGAAGTGCTGCTTCACTTGAAAGGAGTGTTTGGGCCCTTGGATGATGAGGAGGGGGGAAGTAAAGGGGCAGGTGTTGCACCTTCTGTGGTTGCATGGGAAGGTGCTGTGGGAGAAGGTTGAGGTGTAGGGGGTGATGGAGAAGTGGACACCCTCTGGGACACCCTGGTCCACTCCTCCATCACCCCTTACACCTCAACTTCCTTCCACGGCATCTTCCCATGCAACCACAGAAGATGCAACACCTGCCCCTTTACTTCCCCCCTCCTCACCCTCCAAGGGCCCAAACACTGCTTTCAAGTGAAGCAGCACTTCACTTGCACTTCCCTCAATTTAGTCTACTGCATTCGCTGCTCCCAATGCGGTTTCCCCTACAATGGAGAGATCAAACGCAGACTGGGTTTGCAGAACACCTTCGGTCTGTCCGCAAGCATGACCCAGACCTCCCTGTCCCTTGCCATTTCAACACTCCACCCTGCTCTCATGCCCACATGTCCGTCCTTGGCCTGCTGCATGGGTGCTGATTTATTTGGAAATCAACTCTGATTGGCAAAGGTGTTGCCATGGACAAAGCAACAGGAAAATATAGGCTCCCCAAACTCCTGGGTATTTCGAAAAGTGCCCAAGCCTTGAACATATTCCTTTTGTTTGCAGAGAATGGGTCCCTGCAAATGAATGTATGTTACTTCTAGCAAGAGTAAATGAGCCACATTACAAACTCGACTGATTACCTTAAATTTGTTGTTAGAGTAGCTATTAGTGCACTCCGAATTGCTCATCAAGCATGGACTGGGTGAGCACGATCTGTACCCTGCCAATTGCGAACAACTGAAGGAATGTGCTGTTTGATGCAATCAGCCAACTGTTGAAACACACGGTCTACGTCTCTGGCATCGCATTGGCGCTGAAATTTATACATGACATTGCTCAGTTGTGCAGTAGGTAGAACAGAACAAAAAGATGTTCTGATTGAACCAAACAGCATGTTCCTTCAGTTGTTCATAATAGGCAGAGTACAGATCTTACTCAACCAGTCCGCATTTGCAACACCTGTTAGATGTGGCACATGATCAGACAGCACCTACTGAACAATCCTGAGTGCGCTAATAACCACACTAACAATCAATTTGGAGGATTAAGAAAGAGGTTCCGCATAAGGAGCGAAAGTAGCTAGGTGCTAAATTAAAAAGCAGAGCCTCAAAGGTAATAATCTCTGGGTTATTGCCTGAGCCATGAGCAATTTGGCATAGAGTAAATTTTACTTATTTGTTCACGGGATGTTGGCATCGCTGGCTAGGCAACATTTATTGTCCATCCCTAATTGTCCTTGAAATGGTGGTGATGAGACGCCTTCTTGAACCACAGCATTCCATGGGTTTTAGGTACAGCCACAGTGCTGTATGGAAGGAATTTCCAAGCTTTTGACCCAGCGACAAGTTTGAAGTCAGGATGGTGTATGGCTTGGAAGGGAGCTTGCAGGTAGTGGTGTTCCCTTGCATCTGCTGCCCTGGTCCTTCTAAGTGGTAGAGGCTGTGGATTAGGAAGGTTTATATGAAGGAGCCTTGGTGAGTTGCTGCAATGCATCTTGTAGATGGTGCACACTGCTGACACTGGGCATCGGTGGTGGAGGGAGTAGACATTTAAGGTGGTGGATGGGGTACCAGTCAAGTGGGCTGCTTTGTCCTGAATGTTGTCGAGCTTCTTGAGCATTGTTGAAGCTGCATTCATCCAGGCAAGTGGACAGTATTACATTACTTGTGCCTTGTAGATGGTCATCAAGCTTTGGAGAGTCAGGAGGTGAGTTACTCACCACAGAATTGCTAGCCTCTGATCTGCTCTTTTAGCCATTGTTTATGGCTGGCCTAGTTTAGTGCCTGGTTAGTGGCAATCCCCAGGATGTTGATAATGAGGGATTCAGTGATGGTAATGCCATTGAATGTCAAGGGGAGATGGTTAGATTCTCTCTTTTGGAGATGGTCATTGCCTGGCACTGTGTCGTGCGAATATTACTTGCCACTTATCAGCCCGAGCCTGAATGTTGTCCATGTTTTGCTGCATATGGACACAGACTGCTTCAGTATCTAAGGAATCCTGAATCGTGCTGACCACTGTGCAATTATCAGCGAGCACCCACACTTCTGATCTTATGATGGAAGATGGTTGGGCCTAGGGCACTACCCTGAGGAACTCCTGCAGTGATGTCCTGGAGCTGAGATGACTGACCTCCAACAACGACAACCATCTTCCTTTGTGCTAGGTGTGACTCCAATCAGTGGAGAGTTTTCCCCTTGATTCCCATTGACTCCAGTTTTGCTAGGGCTCCTCGATGCCTCGCGGTCAAATGCTGCCTTGATGTCAAGGGCAGTCACTCTCACAGCACCTCTGGCGTTCTGGAGTTCAGCTCTTTTGTCCATGTTTGAACCAAGGCTGTAATGAGGTCAAGAACTGAGTGGCCCTGGCAGAACCCAAACTGAGCATCAATGAGCAGGTTGTTGCTGAGAAAGTGCCGATTGATAGAACTATTGACGACTGCTTCCACCCCTTTGCTGATGATCATAAGCAGACTGATGGGGCGGTAATTGGCTGGGTTTGACTTGTCCTGCTTTTTGTGTTCAGGACGTAACTGGGCAATTTTCCACATAGCTGGGTAGATGCCAGTGTTGTAGCTGTACTGGAACAGCTTGGCTAAGGGCGCAGCTAGTTCTGCAGCACAAGTCTTCAGTACTATTGCCGGAATATTGTCAGGGCCCATAACCTTTGCAGTACCAGTGCCTTCAGCCCTTTCTTGATATCACGTGGAGTGAATCAAATTGGCTGGAGACTGGCATCTGTGATACTGGGACCTCAGGAGTTGGCTGCGATAGATCGTCCACTTGGCACTTCTGGCTGAAGATTGTTGCAAATGCTTCAGCCTTATCTTTTGCACTGTGTTGGGCTCCCCAAACATTAAGGATGTGGATATTTGTGGACCCCCTGCCTCCAGTCGTTAATTGCCCACCACCATTCATGACTGGATGTAGCAGGACTGCAGAGCTTAGATCTGATCCATTCGTTGTAGGATCTCTTAGCTCAGTCTGTCGTGTGCTTTGTCCACTGTTTGGCATGCAAATAGCTTCACCAGGTTGACACCTCATTTTTAAGTATGCTTGGTGTTGCTCCTAGAATACCCTCCGTTGAACCAGGGTTGATCCACCGGCTTGTGGTTGTAAATTGTGGTTGAATACAATTCTGCTATTGCCGATGGCTGACGCCGCCTCATGGATGCCCAGTTTTGAGTTGCTAGATCTGTTCCTAACATGATAGAGGGTACCCTCAATGTGAAGATGGGACTTAGTCTTCACATGGTCACTCTTTTGATACTGTCATGCGCAGATACATCTCCGACTGACAGATTTTCGAGGACGAGATCAAGGTAGGATTTTCCCTCTAGTTGGTTCCCTCACCACCTGCCACAGACGTAGTCTAGCAGCTGTGTCCTTTAGGACTTGGTCAGCTTGGTCAGTAGTGGTTCTACCGAGCCACTCTTGGTGATGGACATTGAAGTTCCCCAGCCAGAGTATATACTGTGCCCTTACCACCTTCAGTGCTTTTTCCAATTAGTGTTCAACATGGAGGAGCACTGATTCATCAGCTGAGGGACGGTGGTACGTGGTAATCAGCAGGGGGTTTCCATGCCCTTGTTTGACTTGATGCCATGAGACTTCATGGGATCTGAAGTCAATGTTGTGAACTCCCAGGGCAACACTCTCCTGACTGTATACCACTGTGCCGCCACCTCTGCTGGGTCTGTTGCTGGTGAGACAGGACATACCCTGGGCAGTGATGGTGCTGCCTGGGACATTTGTATGGTATGATTTGCTGAGTATGACTATGGTTGGGATTTTCCGGACCCATCCCGGCGGTGTTTGCCGTAGCAGATTCGGCGACCCAGCCAAAAGCCCATTGACTTTTGGCGGAACTGGATGATCCTGGTGACGGGCACGACCGGAAAATCCCAGCCTATGTTAGGCTATTTCTTGACTAGCCAGTGAGGCAGCTGCTCCAATTTTGGCACAAACCCCCAGGTGTTAGTAAGAGGGACTTTGCCAGGTAAACAGGGCTGGGTTTGCTGTTGTTGTTTCCGGTGCCGAGGTTGATTCTGGGTGCTCCGTCCTTTTTCATTCCTTTGTATAGACTTTCTAGGGATTTGATACAACTGAGTGGCTTGCTAGGTCATTTCAGAGAGCAGTTAAGAGTCAGCGATATTGCCATGGTTCTGGAGTCACATGTTGGCCTGGTTTGGTTAGGATGGCAGATTTCCATCTCTGAATGACATTAGTGAGCCAGATGGGTTTCTACGACAACAGTTTCATGGTCACCATTAGACTAGCTTTTAATTCCAGATTTATTAATTGAATTTAAATTCCACCAGCTGCTGTGATGGGATTTGAATCCATGTCCCCAGAGCATTAGCCTGAGCCCCTGAATTGCAAATAGTGTGACATTACCACTATGCCACCACCTTCCCAAAAATAAGGTTAGGGAGATAATTGCGTGGCTCAAAGACTGGTGTGAGAAGAATGAGTTTCACCCTGTGGGGCATTGGCACCAGTACTGGGGAAAGCGGATGCTGTACATTTGGATGGTCTTCACCTGAACCGTGCTGGTTCTGGTGATTCGTATAACTTGAGGGGTAGAAAAGGCTTTAATCTAAACAGTGGGTGTGAGGGATTATGTCAGGGAAGATATCTTAAATCAAAGCGAAAGGACCAGGCAAGAGAGCAAGATAGCAATAAAGCTAATGATAATCAGAGCATGGCAGGAAGGGATAGAGCATACAAACTTCAGAATCCGCCAGAAGATAACGATAGAGCTTACAAAATTGGTAAAAAGGCAGAACTGAAGGCTGTGCATCTGAATGCCTGTGGAATTCAAAACAAAGTAGCTGAATTGTCAGCTGAAATAAAAATGAGTATGTATGTCCTGATTGCCATCTCAGAGACGTGGCTGCGAGGTGATTAAGGCTGGGACCTGAATATTCAAGAGTACTTATGTTTCGGAGGACAGGAAGCTAGGAAAAGGTGGGGGGGTGTGGTAGCTTTGTTAATTAAGGATAACATTAGTACAATAATGAGAGATGACCTTGGATCTAAACATCAAGATGTAGTATCCACTTCCTGTAAGGACTCCATCCCATTCTCTCAGTTCCTTCGCCTCTGTCGCATCTGTTCTGATGATGCTACCTTCAAAAACAGCTCCTCTGACATGTCCTCCTTCTTCCTTAACCGAGGTTTTCCACCCACGGTCGTTGACAGGGCCCTCAACCGTGTCCGGCCCATATCCCGCGCATCCGCCCTCACGCCTTCTCCCTCCCAGAAACATGATAGGGTCCCCCTTGTCCTCACTTATCACCCCACCAGCCTCCGCATTCAAAGGATCATCCTCCGCCATTTCCGCCAACTCCAGCATGATGCCACCACAAAACACATCTTCCCTTCACCCCCCCTGGCGGCATTCCGTAGGGATCGTTCCCTCCGGGACACCCTGGTCCACTCCTCCATCACCCCCTACTCCTCAACCCCCACCTATGGCACCTCCCCATGCCCACGCAGAAGATGCAACACCTGCCCCTTCACTTCCTCTCTCCTCACCGTCCAAGGGCCCAAACACTCCTTTCAAGTGAAGCAGCATTTCACTTGCATTTCCCCTAACTTAGTCTACTGCATTCGTTGCTCCCAATGCGGTCTCCTCTACATTGGAGAGACCAAACGCAAACTGGGCGACCGCTTTGCAGAACACCTGCGGTCTGTCCGCAAGAAAGACCCAAACCTCCCTGTCGCTTGCCATTTTAACACTCCACCCTGCTCTCTTGCCCACATGTCTATCCTTGGCTTGCTGCATTGTTCCAGTGAAGCCCAACGCAAACTGGAGGAACAGCACCTCATCTTCCGACTAGGCACTTTACAGCCTTCTGGGCTGAATATTGAATTCAACAACTTTAGATCTTAAACTCCCCCTCCCCCCATCCCCACCCCGTTTCTTCCCCCACCCTTTTGTTTTTTTTTCAATAATTTATATAGATTTTTCTTTTCCCACCTATTTCCATTATTTTTAAATCTACAACTAATACCTTGTTAGTCTTTCCACCCCACCCCCACTAGAGCTGTACCTTGAGTATCCTGCCATCCATTCTTAATTAGCACTTTTCTTAGATAATATCACCACCTTCAACACCTCTTTGATCCTTTTGTCTGTGACATCTTTTGATTATCTGCTCCTATCACTGCTTGCTTGTCCCCACAACCACCCCACCCTCAACTTCTCTCTCCCCCCGCCCCCCACCTTAAACCAGCTTATATTTCACCTCTCTCCTAACTATACTTCAGTTCTGTTGAAGGGTCATGTGGACCCGAAACGTCAGCTCTTTTCTTCTCCACCGATGCTGCCAGACCTGCTGAGTTTTTCCAGGTAATTCTGTTTTTGTTTTGGATTTCCAGCATCCGCAGTAGCTTTTTGTTTTTATTAAGATGTAGTATCAGTTTGGATAGAGATAAGAAATAGCAAAGGTAAGAAGTTAATTGTGGGAATGGCTGAAAGGTCTCCCAACAGTAACTACACTATAAGATGGGGTATACATGAACAAATAACAGAGGCTTGTAAGAAACGTATGGCCGTAATCATGGGTAATTTTAATCTACATATAGACTGGACAAATCAGATCAGCAAGGGTAGCCTGGAGGATGAGTACATAGAATATTTTCTGGACAATTTCTTAGAGAAGCACTTTCTAAAGCCAACCAGAGAGCAGACTATTCTAGCCCTGGGTATGTGCAATGAGGCACGTTTATTTAATGTAAAAACAAAATACCGTGGATGCTGGAAATCTGAAATAAAAACAGAAGATGCTGGAAAAAACTCAGCAGGTCTGACAGCATCCGTGGAGTGAGAAACAAAGTTAACGTTTTGAGTCTGTATGACCCTTCTTCAGAGCGGATTTATTTAATGACCATATTGTAAAGGAGCTTCTAGGTAGCAGTGATCGTAACATGATTGAATTTCTTATTCAGTTTGAATGAGAGAAGGGTGAGAAGTATGGGCCTAAGACTAGTATCTTAAACTTAAGTAAAGGCAATTACAAGTGTATGAGGACAGAGTTGGCAAAAGTGGACTGGGACAATAGGTTAAATGGTAGGACAGTAGAGAAACAGTGACACACATTTAAGGAAATATTCCATTGAGAAAGAATGATTCGAGGAGAAGGATGCATGGTTAACTAAGGAAGTTAAAGGTTGGAGCAAATTGAAAGAAAAAGTGTACAATACTGTGAAGATTGGTGGTAGGTCAGAAAATGGAAGAGCTTTTAGAAATCAGCAAACAGTGACAAAACAAAAATAAGGAGGGAATAATTGGAATACGAGCGTAAACTAGCTAGACATTTTTTAAATATCGCAAAAATGAACATTTTGAAAATCAAGAGGTAAAAGGGAGAGAGGAACTTAAAACAGTTACCAGAGAGATGATACTGATAAAACTATTTGAACTAAAGGTTGAGAAGTTCCCTGCACCTGATGGCTTGCATCCTCGGATCTTTAAAAAAAAGTGGCTGCAGAGATAGTAGATGCATTGTTTGTGATCTTCCAAAATTTCAGTGGAGATAAAACAAAAAGAATAAAGATCAGTACCTTCTCTACCCTACTGCACTAATTTTCAACATTCACCAAATTTCTTACTTTAGTGCTCAGGATGCGACGCACTCTGTTCTGCCATCACACTGTCCTGCCCAACCTGTACAGTAGCAAACACTTATACAGTGAGTTTATGACTCACCCCCAAGTTACAAATGCTATTTAAGCTGCCATATTTGCCTATATAACACAGATTACACACCATCAGTAATGTATTGGCTGTGGCATACTTTGACGCATCCTGAGGAACTCATTAGCTTAATAAATGTTCTTTTTGTTCCTTCTATCTATGGGTTACAGGTTCCTAGTCCACCTTGGTACCGCTAAGACCTGTCTGCAGTTCTTCTTTGTGAAGACTGATCCATTTAAAACATTTGCTATTTCTAGATCATAGATTGGTTCCCCTGCTGCATCCTGCAAGGGGCTTACCTGTTCTTTCAGCTGCCTCTTAATGTTCCTATAAATGAAATAGTTCTTTTGGCTTTCTTATTACTATCAATGATTTGTGTCTCTCTTGCCCTCTTTTATCCAATACTGTCTTTAACAACAATGGCTGAGACCTGAGTGTTCAAGTGTTTTTGACATTTTGAAAGGGTAGGAAGAAAGGAAAAGGAGTAGCTCTGTCAATAAAGGATGAGTTCAGTACAGTAATGAGAAATAATCTTGGCTTGGAGGATCAAAATGTAGAATCAATTTGAATGGAGATAAGAAATAACAAAGAAAAGAAGTCACTAGTAGAAGTGGTTTATAGAATCACAGAATTGTTGCAGTGCAGGAGGAGGCCATTTGGCATATCGTCTCTGCACCAGCTCTCCGAATGAGCAATTCACCGAGTGCCATTATCCCGCCTTCTCCCCATAACCCTGCAATTTCTTCCTTTTCAGATAACAGTCCAATTCCCTTTTGAGTGCTTTGATTGAATCTGCCTCCACCACACTCTCTTAGGCAGTGCATTCCAGACCCTTACCACTCGCTGCGTGAAAAAACTTTTTCTCATGTCGCTTTTGCTCCTTTTACTAATTACTTTAAGCCTGTGCCCTCTCGCACTCGATTCTTTTATAAGCAGAAAAGTTTTCACCCTATCCACTCTGTCCAGACCCTTCATGATTTTGAATATCTCTATCAAATCTCCTCTCAGCCTCCTCTTCTTCAAGGAAAACAGTTCTAATTTCTCCAACCTATCTTCATAATTGAAGTTCCTCATACCTGAAAGCATTCTCGCCTATCTTTCCTGCACTCTCGCCAATGCCTTCATATCTTTCCCAAATTGCAGCACCCAGAACCAAATGCCTTAAAAGGAGTCATTGCCAAGATAGTGGATGCATTGGTTGTAATCTTCCAAAATTTACTAGATTCTGGAAAGTTCCCAGCAGGTTGGAAAACTGCAAATATAACACCACTGTTGAAGAAGGGAGGGAGACAGGAAGCAGGAAACTATAACAGAAATGAAAATACCTGGAAAAACTCAGCAGGTCTGACAGCATCTGCGGAGAGGAACACAGTTAACGTTTTGAGTCCTATGACTCTTCAACAGAACTAAGGAAAAATAGAAAAGAGGTGAAATATAAGCTGGTTTAAGGCGGGGGGTGGGACAGGTAGAGCTGGATAGATGCTGTCAGACCTGCTGAGTTTTTCCAGGTGTTTTCATTTTTGTTTTGGATTTTCAGCATCCACAGTTTTTTGCTTTTATCTTAGCAGGAAACTATAGACCAGTTAGCCTAATATCTGTCACCGTGAAAATGCTAGAATCCATTATTAAGGTGGTTTAAGGGAATTTAGAAAATCATAATACAATCAAGCAGAGTCAACATAATTTTTTGAAAGGGAAATCATGTTTGACAAATTCATTAGAGCTCTTTGACAATGGAGAAAGGCGAGCCAGTAGATGGGTGTATTCAGATTTCCAAAAGGCATTTGATAAGGTGCCACATAAAAGGTTACTGCATTAGATAAGAGCTTCTAGTGTTGGGGGTGATATATTAGCATAGATAGAGGATTGGCTAAACAACAGAAAACAGAGGGCTGAATTTTCTGGCTGACATGCGGGTGGCGGAGCCCACACGTCAGCGCTTAAAATGTCAAGCGAGCATCCCGATGTCAGCACGCGGCGTTGCGATGTTTAGGTTGGCGGCGCGCTATGCAGCGTGACGCGTGCCCGCCATTAATTAAAGGCCTTGTTAAGGCCATTAAGTCAGCAATTGACGACGATTTTGAGGAGCCTGTGCGCACTTCGGCTCGGTGCACGGGCCCAATGGGTAGGCGGGTGAATGATTTTTTAACAAACCTCATCCACTGGCGGGATGAGGTTTGATTTCGGATTTTAAAAAGTTTAATAAAGTTTTTGTTTACTTTATTAACATGTCCCATCTCGTCCCATTTTCACATGAGGGGGACATGATAATGATTTTTAAATTTTTCTATTTTTCAACTTTCATAACCTTTCAGCGATCTCCCTGAGGCACCACTTAGCCTCAGGGAGATGTGTGCGCTTCCGCGCGCACGCGCGAAATAGTGCACTCTCGCAGTTGGGGAATCCCACCCGCCTGCACAGGAAGCGCATAGTGCTTCCTGTTGGGCAGGCCTTAATTGGCCCGCCCATGTAAAATGGCGGCGGGGCCCGTTTCGGCAGTGGCGATCGGCTGCCTGCCTGCTGCCAAGTCGGTCGGGCCCACTCGCCCGTCAAGGGCAAAATTCAGCGCAGAGAGTCGGGGTAAATGGATCAGTTTGGCAAACTGTAACGAGTGGAGTGCCACAGGGATCAGTACCAGATCCTCAACCGTTTATGATCTATATTAATGACTTGGATGAAGGAATTGAGTATTTTAGCCAAATTTGCTGGCAATATTAAGATAGCTAGGGAAGCAAGTTTTGAGGAATATACAAAGAGTATGCAAAGGGATATAGATAGGTTAAGTGAGTTGGCCGATGGAGTATAATGTGGGAAAATGTTAAGTTTTCCACTTTGCCAGGAAGAATAGAAAAACAGAATATTATTTAAATGGAGAAAGATTGCAAAGGGATCTAGGTGTCCTTGAGCATGAATCACTAACGTGCACATATAGCAAATAATTAGTAAGGCAAATGGAATGATGGCCTTTATTCCAAGAAGGATGAAGTATAAAAATAGGGGGAAGTCTTACTACAGCTATACAGGGCCTTGGTGAGATTACACCTGGTATACTGGAGTTCCAAAGAAGAGTCACATTGGACTTGAACTTTTAACTCTGTTTCTCTACAGATGCTGCCAGACCGGCTGAGTTTTTCTAGCACTTTGTTTTTATTTCAGATCTGCAGCATCCAAAGTATTTTCCTTTTGCTTTATTATAGTTTTGGTCCCCTTACTTAAGGAAGGATGTACTTGCATTGGAAGCAGTTCAGAGAAGGTTCACTAGGCTGATACCTGGCATGAAGGGTTGCCTTATGAGGAAAGGTTGAACAGGTTGAGCCTATACCCATTGGAGTTTAGAAGAGTGAGAGGTGATCTTATTGAAACATGTAAGATTCTGAGGGGGCTTGATAGGTTAGATGCCTAGAGAATATTTCCTCTTCTGGGGGAATATAGGACAAAGGGAGCATAGTTTTAAAAAAAATACGGTCTGTCATTTAAGACTGGGATGAGGAGGAATTTCTTCTCTCAGAAGACTTTTGGTGTTCGGAATTTTCTCCCCCAAGGAGTAGTGGAGGCTGGCCCATTGAATATATTCAAGGCTGAGTTAGACAGATTTTTGATCATGTTGTCTGGCACTACCACTGTGCCAATTGGAATAGATTTCGAACAGACCTAACAACTCAAGACTGGGCATTCATGAGGTGCTGTGGGTCATCAGCAGCAGCAGACTTGTACTCGAACACAATCTGTAACCTCATGGCCTGGCATATCCCCCACTCTACCATCACCATCAAGCCAGGGGATCAACCCTGGTTCAGTGAAGAGTGCAGGAGGGCATGCCAGGAACTGCATCAGACATACCTAAAAATGAGGTTTCAACCTGGTGAAGCTATATCATAGGACTACTTGCGTACCAAACAACATAAGCAGAAAGTGATAGACGGAACGAAGCGATTCCACAACCAATGGGTCAGATTGAAGCTCTGCAGTCCTGCCACGTCCAGCCGTGAATAGTGGTGGACAATTAAACAACTCATTGGGGGAGGAAGCTCCATAAATATCCCCATCCTCAATGATGGGGGAGTCCAGTACATCAGAGCAGAAGATAAGGCTGAAGCATTTGCTCTAATCTTCAGCCAGAAGTGCCCAGTGGATGATCCATCTCGGCCTCCTCCAGAGGTTCCCTGTATCATAGATGCCAGTCTTCATCCAATTCAATTCATTGCACATGATATCAAGAAACGGCTGAAGGCACTGGATAGTGCAAAGGCTATGGCCCCTGACAATATTCCGTCAATAGTACTGAAGACTTGTGCTCCAGAACTTGCCGCGCCCCTAGCCAAGCTGTTCCAGTACAGCTACAACACTGGCATCTATCCAGCAATGTGGAAAATTGCCCAGGTGTGTCCTGTAGATAAAAAGCGGGGCAGATCCAGCCCTGCCAATTACCGTCCCACCAGCCCGCTCTCGATCATCAGCAAAGTAATGGAAGGGTTCATCAACAGTGCTATCAAGCGGCACTTGCTTAGCAATAACCTGCTCACTGATACCCATTTTAGGTTCCACCAGGGCCTCTCAGCTCCTGACCTCATTCCAGCCTTGGCTCAAACATGGACAAAAGAGCTAAACTCCTGAGGTGAGGTTTGATCTTGGCCGCATTTGACTGCGTGTGGCATCAAGGAGCCCTAGCAAAACTGGAGTCAATGGGAATCGGGGGAAACTATCTACTGGATGGAGTCATACCTAGCACAAAGGAAGATGGTTGTGGTTGTTGGAGGTCAGTCATTGCAGTTCCAGGACAGCACTGCAGGGGTTCCTCAGGGTAGTGTCCTCGTCCCAACCATCTTCAGCTGCTTCATTGATGAACTTCCTTCCATCATAAGGTCAGTAGTGGGGATGTTCGCTGATGATTGCACAATGTTCAGCATCATTTGCGACTCCTCAGACACCGAAGCAGCCTATGTCTAAATGCTTCAAGACCTGGACAGTATCCAGGCATGGGCTGACAAATGGCAAGTAACATTCACATCACATAAGTGCCAGGCAATGACCATCTCCAACAAGAGAGAATCTAACCATTGCCCCTTGACGTTCAATGTCATTACCATCACTGAATCCTCCACTATCAACATCCTGAGGGTTATCATTGATCAGAAACTGAACTGGACTAGCCATAGAAATACTGTGGCTACAAGAGCAGGTCAGAGGCTAGGAATCGTGCGATGAGTAACTCACCTCCTTACTCCCAAAGCCTGTCCTACATCTACAAGGCACAAGCCAGGAATATGATGGAATCCATTTGCCTGGATGAGTGCAGCTCCTATAACACCAAGAAGCTTGACACCATCCAGGACAAAGCAGCCCACTTGATTGGCACCACATCCACAAACATTTACTCCCTCCACCACCAGCACGCAGTAGCAGCAGTGTTTTACCATCTACAAGATGCACTGCAGGAACTTACCAAGGCTCCGTTGACAAGCCCAAGACCACGACCATCTAGAAGGAAAAGGGCAGCAGACAGATGGGAACACCACCACCTGGAAGTTCCCTCCAAGTCACTCACCAATCCTGGAACTACCTCCCTAACAGCACTGTGGGTGTACCTACACCACATGGACTGCAACGGTTCAAGAAAACAGCTCACCACCACCTTCTCGAGGGCAAAACTAGGGATGGGCATTAAATGCTGGCTAAGCCAGTGACACCCACATCCCCTGAATGAATTTTTAAAAAAAGAGTTTTGGGGGACAGGCAGGCAAGTGGAGTTAAGGTCGCAATCAGATTAGCCATGATTTTATTGATTGGTGGAGCACGCTTGATGGGTTGAATGGCCTACTCCTATTTCTTATGATCTTATGACATTCTGCTGTCTTTTGTATGAATCCATCTCTACCTTGCTCAGATTCCTTGCATCTTCAAGAGGATTTCTGCTTCCAAACTTATCATTGTGATTTCTGTCTTGTTAAAATGGAATAATCTTTTCTTCATCATTAAAAATAACCTGAAAGACGTCTAATTTTTCATCTGGCCACGCATTACAACAGTGACTACATTTCATAAAACGGTTTTGAGATATCCGGTGCTTGTGAAATATGCTAAATAAATGCAAGTCTCTTTTGTTGTTCCTTTAAGGTATGATATTTTGATTAAATTTCACTGTTATGCAAAGCTCCAAAATGTGCTTCTCTGAACATTGGCACCAATGTGTTTCTGTTATTGCCCTCCGCTCTCTCTACATTAAATCTCACCTCATGATACTCAGTAGATGCTTCCCAACATCTAGCGTGTATCAAACTCTGGTAAATTGCTGAATGCAATAGAGATTCTGCTGTAATGGCTTTTTCAACAGTTGTGTTGATGGCTTGTCTCAGTACTTTCTCTCCCCTCCCACCAACTGTTGTAGGTGCACAAAAAATTTAAAGATACTGCATTTTTAAATGAACAGGCTGGTCACAACAAGGAAAATTTAGAGGGTACATTGGTTACATTCTCTCCTTCCCGTTTGATCTGTGAATTAACGCTTGGCTGAGAGCCTGAAATATTCTTATCCTTAACTCGGCAGGATGACAAAGCAGTTCCTGCGGCAGCACTGTAAAGAGCAGAAGCTCTACCAGACACCTTACCTGAATGACACGCTCTATTTACACTTTAAAGGTTAGTGGTACTTTAATTATATCCAAACATTCTTAACTATTAACTTCAGAACCCAGAGGTTAGACCCAAAAAAGTGCCCAATATTCGCCTCATTTTACTTATGACATTACACCCCTGTACTCTCCCAAGCTCATTAAAATATGCCCAAACTTAAAATGGATGCAAATCAGCACAAGCAAATGGGTCCTAAGGAAACACTGAAGCCGCGCCATTTATTCCTTTGTTTAATCTTAAAAGTTCACTTTTCAACACTGTTATGAGCAGGAGGGGGGATTAATTGGATTAATTTGAATAGCACCAGTTCTTCCTCCTCACCACTCGTCTGCAAACAGAAAGGTGTTTTTGATTTGCCTCCCCTTTTATAAGCGGTGGCCTATTTCCCAACTCTGCGGTTTTTGTGTAATCCAATTTTCTATTAATAACCTCACAAGCAAACTTGAGATAGGATGAACTCAAAGAATTAGTTAAAAACAAAAAACTGAGGATGCTGGAAATCCAAAACAAAAACAGAAATACCTGGAAAAACTCAGCAGGTCTGGCAGCATCGGCGGAGAAAAGCAAAGTTGACGTTTCGAGTCCTCATGACCCTTCAACAGAACTGAAAATTAGTTCAAAGAATTAGTTTATTTGCACACATTCAAAACACGTGAGGAGGTTTCAATATTGCCTTCTTTGCATTCATACAGTAAAAGAGGGATGGAGAAAGGAAAGATTTACAGTGCAGAGACCACAGAGAAAAGAAATATTGTTTCACTTGGGTTCCAGGGTCCAGAATCAAAAAACCAATGAGGTATTCCATCACAGAGGTTGGTGAGCTGAAAACTGATGCTAGATAATTCACTTTTCCAGTGGTGTTGACTTCACACGATAAGATAGGCATGCAGAGCTGAATTAGCCTTGTAGGCGATGATACAGAATTTCCAGCAGAAGCAGTGCAGATGGGGCCAGGTGTCCAACTTGGGCCAGAGCTCTTTGTCTGCTATGCTGCTAGTCAGATGGTAACTGAGACTTTTAATTTAGCAAGGCAATGTTACTGGTTCCATAGCCAAAGGACTATGTCACATGACTCCCACCTCTCCACACTGTCTTGGGCAAAGGACGTGTATCCCTCATCTGGGTCCCCGAGATTGTTAACTGCCTCAACCATTAAGAATTAAAAGGAAGTTTGCGGGGCCCCTCGTCTTAGCAGACGAGCAGACTCCTGTTGGCCATCCTGGGTTATGAATGCAGATCGCCTTTGTATAGCTCTCTTTGAATTGGGTCTGTGCAGCTCACAAGAGCTGGTTAGTGGCTCTTCAGGGATAACGATGTGTGAGTTTCCCTGATACTACCAGGTAGATTCTTTTGTTCAAGGTCACAGGCAGACATAGATTCAGCCATTTTAGGCCTTTGGCCAGTTTGAAATGTTTATACATTGTAATGAGGATATCTCTGTACATATTTTATAAAAAAAGTTACAGGGTGAGCGTCTTAGCCCCTCACAACACATTTCATCATCATTCATCCACACCAGACACAGCATGTTTAAACCTGCAATCAGGTTCTTGGTTTGGCTTTTACTTTGTATAAAAATGAAAATTATCTGCTTAACTTGAGCCCAAAATTCTGTGATCTTTTAAGCCACACAATTGCTTTGTACCCAGGTTACGGGTGGACAATGTTAATATTGCAATCCTGTTACAATGAAGTGCATGCTGTAGGTGCAAGTGAAAGCTGGTACTAACTGGGGTAAGGTTAGGGCATTATTCCTATTTAAGAACCAACTTCCACATATGGGGAGAGGAAAAGGGAGCCTGTGCCTGTGCTCTCTGGATTATGTGAATAAACCTATTTTAAGGAAAGACTAGCTCCAGATTCCTCCTTTGCTCAGTGAGTGAGCAGCAAATTATAACAGACAATTCCCACCACTTATGGCAAACACATTTGTGTGAAAGTGATTTCCCTACTTTGCACGATGTTCGCTATAACCTGATAGTGCTGTTTGAAGAATGCTATCAATCACAAATAAATTTAACAAGATTTCATGCAATGCAACTAGCTTTAATAAACTACAATCAGTGCTTAGCATAAACTGTAACCCTACAACAGTTAGAATGGAGTAGAAGGGTTCAAGTAAATAAAAGGTGATTAAACATTAACCAGGTGTTATTCACATATGTTTATTCTCCTCTTTTGTGTTGATTTCAGTGATTGATGATGACATTTAGACTTTGAGTTTACAGGTGCCCCTCTTCCCCTTTAAAGGGGGTTGTTTGTTCTTACATTCAGTGAAAACTAGTGAGTCGGCACAGCTGTTTCTGCCTGAAGACAATGGAACTAGAAACTAAAATTGGCATTAACACAATAGGTTATCGTTTTTTAACCAAAATAAATGCCTGCTCATTTTAAACATGGCCATTTGATGTCGTGGGTCTGTATTTAGCTGCAAACGTGGAGAAGATTCAGGCTTAGAAATTGTCTTTCAATTATCCAATTAAATTCCATAGGAGTATTGTTTCAATACTGGAAAGATTCTTGTATTTAAGATTAAAATTGGCCTGATATGAATATTGGAGTAAAGGACATCAAAATTGTGTTATCATTTGACAGAATATATATGATAGATATAACTGAGATAACATTGTGCACATCAAAGCAATAGTCTTTTTGTGATAAAAACAAAAAACTGCGGATGCTGGAAATCCAAAACAAAAACAGAAATACCTGGAAAAACTCAGCAGGTCTGGCAGCTTTGGCGGAGAAGAGCAAAGTTGACGTTTCGAGTCCTCATGACCCTTTAACAGAACTAAGTAAAAATAGGAAAGGGGTGAAATATAAGCTGGTTTGGGGGGGTGGGGGGCAGGGGGAGAAGGGGGGGTTGTTGTTGGGGCAAGCAAGCAGTGATAGGAGGAGATAACCAAAAGATGTCACAGACAAAAGAACAAAGAGGTGTTGAAGGTGGTGATATTATCAAAAAGAATGTGCTAATTAAGAATGGAGAGCAGGACAAGCAAGGTAGCTCTAGTGGAGGTGGGGTGAAATAAACAATGGGTGGAACACATTTAAAAATACCCCCTCCTACAGCACCTCCCCATACAAACGCAGAATATGCAACACCTGCCCCTTCACTTCCTCTCTCCTCACTGTCCAAGGGCCCAAACACTCCTTTCAAGTGAAACAGCATTTCACTTGCACTTCCCTCAACTTAGTCTACTGCATTTGTTGCTCCCAATGCGGTTTCCTCTACATTGCAGAGACCAAACACAGACTGGGTGACCGCTTTGCAGAACACCTTCGGACTGTCCGCAAGCATTACTCAGACCTCCCTGACGCTTGCCATTTTAACACTCCACCCTGCTCTCTTGCCCACATGTCTGTCCTTGGCTGGCTGCATTGTTCCAGTGAAGCTCAACACAAACTGGAGGAACAGCACCTCATATTCCGACTAGGCACTTTACGACCTTCCGGACTGAATATTGAGTTCAACAATTTTAGATCTTGAACTCCCTCCTCCATCCCCACCCCCTTTCCGTTTCTTCCCCCTCCTTTTTGTTTTTTCCAATAATTTATATAGATTTTTCTTTTCCCACCTATTTCTATTATTTTTAAATGTATTCCACCCATCGTTTATTTCACCCCACCTCCACTAGAGCTACCTTGCTTGTCCTGCTTTCCATTCTTAATTAGCACATTCTTTTAGATAATATCACCACCTTCAACACCTCTTTGTTCTTTTGTCTGTGACATCTTTTGGTTATCTCCTCCGATCACTGCTTGCTTGTCCCAACAACAACCCCACCCCCCCTACAACCTTCTCTCCCCACCCCCCCCTCCCAAACCAGCTTATATTTCACCCCTTTCCTATTTTTACTTAGTTCTGTTGAAGGGTCATGAGGACTCGAAACGTCAACTTTGCTCTTCTCCGCCAATGCTGCCAGACCTGCTGAGTTTTTCCAGGTATTTCTGTTTTTATCTTTTTGTGATGATTCAATTATGATTTTCATCAAAGATGGACACCAGTATGTGACTTTTACAAATGGACTTGAATTCAATTATGATAATTGATTTGACAACAGTTGAAACAAACAAACTGATAGGAAAACAATGCGATCAGAGTGTAGCCAATAACCCTGCAAAAAGATATGTTTGTGCCACAAAGGACTGTCTAGATGTAAGCCTAGCAAAACCATGGTAACGTTTATTGTAGCTGGTGCCTTAGAGCGTAACAACTATTAACAGGGTCGGCTAGAAGTGAAAGTGAACTCCTGACTTTTCCTGTTTATTCCTGTTTGAAGTAATGTTTGGTCATTCTTTTGATAGCATTCCCATTCAGGTAATTACAGTGGGATATGATTGAAGTTTGGTTCATATTTTACATGGTGTTCTGAACGTCGCAAACATTTCTTTTGAACAAATCTAACTTTTTCATCGCAAATTTATTGAAATTTGTTTTGGAAATGGAAAATAGAAATGAAAATGGAAGATTCGACACTGTTCTCTCTCAGGCCCTCTCCCCCTATTTCCTACTTTTATGAGGTTGTTGAAGAATTAAAAATAAAGTTCTTGCCTATTTGTTTTAATGAATTTAAATTTAGATCAAATTTGTCACAAAATTGTGTAAGACCATAAGAAATAGGAGCAAGAGTAGGCCATTCAGCTCATCGAGTCTGCTCTGCCATTCAATACGATCATGGCTGATCCGATTGTGGTCTTTACTCCACTTTCCTGTCTGTACCCATAATCCTTAACTCCCTTGTCAATCAAAAACCTGTGTACCTCAGCCTTGAATGACCCAGCCTCCACTGCTCTCTGTGCAAGATAATTCCAAAGGCTAATGACTCTCAGAGAGAAGTTCCTTCTCATCTCTGTCTTAAATGGGAGACTTTTTTTCAAAACTGTGCCCCCTTGTTCTAGATCCCCCCCATGAAAAGAACCACCTTCTCAGCATTGACTCTGTCAAGTCCCCTCAGAATCTTATGTTTCAATAAGATCACCTCTCATTCTTCTAAACTCCAATGAGTATGAGCCCAGTCTGCTCAACCTTTCCTCATAAAACAACGCTTTTTCATCCCAGGAATCAGCCGTATGAATCTTCTCTGTACGGACTACAATGCAAGTATATCCCTCTTTAAGTAAGAAAACCAAAACTGTACACAGCACTCCAGTTGTAGTCTCACCAATGCCCTGTATGGTTGTAGCCAGACTCCCCTAATTTTATACTCCATATCCTTTGCAATAAAGACCAGCATTCCTTTTGCCTTCCTAATTACTTGCTGCACCCTGCGTGTTGACTTCCTATGATTCATGTACAAGCACACTCTGATCCCTCTGCACTGCAGTATTCTGCAGTCTCTCTCCATTTAAATATCGTCGGAGACCAGATATATGACTCAAGATGCGTGCCAGGAAACTCTGACGAGTTGGCCTCCCTGGGAATTGCCCAGGAAATATGAACTTCCGATGTGCAATTCCCCTGCTCCCCAGGCTTCGGACAGTTCCGATATACTTACCTGGATAGTTACCCAGGAAATGTTAGGTAGAAAAAATCTAGTCTAACTCCTGGGTAACTACACAACGGACCCCTCAATCATTCGCGCTTATACCCTGACATGACCCTCGATCCCTCCGACTACCCCAGCCAACCATACCCGATTACCCTCCCCAACCACACCCTACTACCCTCCCGACCAGACCTGACTAGCCCTCAACCTGACTACCCCCCAGTCCACCTACTCACTCACCCACCTATCCACCTCACTTACCTGCCACCCCACCCACTGACCACCTCACTCACTGACCACCTCATCCACCTGTCCCCCTACCCGACTCCAACTTCATCCACCTGCCACCTCACTCACCATAACATTAACCCACTCACCCATTTACTAACATTCACACTGAACATTTAAATTTACCATATAGCAGCTGGGACCATAAGTAGGTGGCGTGGGTGAGGGGGGGTGATGTCCTGTCTCCCCCACCCCCACCCCCCTCCCGATTCTACAGCGCTGCAGTGAAGTTCTCTGAGGGATGCTATGTTCCGCATTTCTGGGAAAGCAGGCATGAGAAACTCAGCAAGAAATGTGGAGCGTTCAAGTGGAGCGACAATCTGATGATGGATGTTGCTGCTCGGAAGATCCAGGCCAATATTCTACTTTTCTATTCTTAGTGCCAAAGTGGACAACTTCACATTTTCCCACATTGTACTCCATCTGCCAAATTGTTGCCCATTACTTAACCTTTCTATTTCCCTTTGCAGACTCTGTATTGTCCTCACAACTTGCTTTCCCCACCTATCTTTGTATCATCAGCAAATCTAGCCACAATACTCGCGGTCCCAGTGTTGTGAAGCTACTCGTATTTAAAAATAAGGGTTGAGCATATCCTGAAGGATGGTGTTGTAATGTGAAACAAATCGTGCTTGGAGTTGGAGCTACAGAATCTTCCTCCATTTACTAGTGATGCTTACCATCAATATCCTGCTGCTGTTTTTCCCTGTACAATTTGTTCCTCAAATTTGCTTCTCTTTTATTCCCTCTCTAGAATTTTAATAGAGGCAGTGTCTTAGTACCAACACAGCTGGCAAGCTAGGCAACTGTGGGAGCATCATAACTGAAACTGTTGCTGCCCTAGCCTGCTGTCCCCGTGCATAATCCCACTGGAAGCAGCAGGGAAGAGTCTGCAGAAGTAAACCTTGTCGGTTTTCTCTTTCTGTTGTTAGGAAATAGAGATAGTTTAAGTAAGGTGTTAGGAATGAGCTTTAGCTTTAATGTTTAAGTTTCATTTGTATTTCTATATCTGTGTGTTATAAAAAAGTCAAATTGAGTTTTAGTTCCACTTTAAAAGGTGCCTGCATTTCTAATCAGAGTTTTACGAATGAACAAGAGTAGAAAAGAAACCCTGGGCTGTTGGCTAGCAACAGGGGTCCAGAGAGGCAGGTCCCTCTCACAGACACATACAAGAAACTAGAAACAGCAGTTTGGTTTAGAAGCTGCTTGAACTCAGTTTGTTTTGAAGACAGCTGCCAGGAGAGCCTGGAGCAAAGCATAACCAGTCCCAAGCTAAAGAAAATACCCCAAAATCCAGTGGAGTGGAACAGGAAAAAGTCCCAAGAAGAACTTCTAGTCAAAGGGAAGGACAGGAACCTGGAAAAGGTCCTGTTAGGTGAAGTTAAGAATGAGGTGCAGTGAAAAAGGCTCCAAGCTTCAGATTTAAAGAGCCAAAAGCTGCAGAAAGCAGATTTAAAGCAAGAACAGCTTGCAAGAGGCAAGAAGGTCCAAAGAGACGGTTGAAGGTTTGTAACTCTTTGATATGGGCATGTGAAGTAGTGGTGTACTGTTGATGGCTGATTCGGTGATAGAGAGTGCGTGGAAGTCAGCTTGAATGCATGTGGTGACCCAGTGGAGAGGGACATCAGGAGAGTTTGAAACCCTGGAGGGTGAGCCCTTGCAGTAGGCGTCTGAGAGAAAGCGTCGTTTTGGGAGAAGATTTCAAAGCGAGTCCTTCAAGAGCGGAGACTTGACACCCTCGTGTGAAAGACGGAGTTCAGTGAGATTGGTTGGCTCGTGGTGTGACAAGCGTCTGTGCTGGGTGGGGGAAGAGATCCATAGCATCTGTCTGGGGTGGCATCTGTCACTTGGTTTCAGAGTGTGGTGTGCCTGACCACAAGTTGCCTATTGGTTTACATGGACTGTACTTACTGTGAACATTAGAGTATAAGATAGCTTTTGTAACTTGTGTTACCCTTACAAATCTGTATATATCTGTAAAGGCACACTTGTGTGTGAAGGAGTATTGTAATATAGTTCAGCTTTTCTTGTTTAATAAATGTTTTATGCTTTTGTTATAAGTTCATTAGCTGACTCTGGTGACTCTGTTCAGTAGCCCCTCTCCACATATCTAAACAAACAAATAAGAGTTAGGACGTATCAAGCTGGGATCAGGCTTGTCCAGTGGTAACCTCAGCCGTGGTTCATAACGCTGTGTAGCCTGGGTTCCGCAGGTCTATAAGCACAAACTGCTGCCTCAGCTGTCATCATCTGCCTCAGTGTATAGCTAGGATTTCCAAGTCTCTATGACCCTGGGCTATGCACACAACACATTTATCTACACAGCTTGTGGCATTGGTTTATTGGTGCAGCTTAATGACAATATATGATTTGATTCAAGTGAGTAAGGTGGATTTATGTAAATTCTATGTAACTCAGCCCCACAATATGGAGCTTAAATAAATCATAGCCTCTGTAATATGCAATATTTATAAAGATACAATTTATAACTACCCCTACCTATAGCTTATTCTTGTTGACTGTGTTTATTATATGGTGTGCACATGAAATTTTGTTGGTCCAAATCTTCCAGTCAGCGGTAGTCAGAAAACTGAACACTTACCTGGTTACATTTAAAAGGGACCGACTTCTGATGCAGCATCCTGAAGGATTCCCTCAGAACAAGAATCCATGTAAAGACCTGCAAAGAGGTTCAGCACAGAAGACACAAGCTACCATATAGTAAACTTAAAGGCCCAGTTTAAATGTTAGTGAATAGATGAATGAATAAGTGAGTGAGTGAGGTAGGTAAGTGGGTGAATTGAGTAGGTGCAGGTGGGTAAATGGTTGAGGTGGGTTGGAGGTAGGTGGGTAATTGAGTAGGTTGTTGAGGTGGGTGAGATGGTAGGGGTAGGTGGACAGTAGGGTTGCGGGCTAGTCGGACCCGGTCGGGGAGTGGTTGTGGGGGGTAGTCGGCTGGTCGGAAGGGCAGTCAGGCTGGGTCGGGGGTTAGTAGGGTTGGGTCCAGTCAGGGGGTTGGTCAGGTCGTGGGGGGAGGTTAGTCAGGTCAGGGGGGTTAGTTAAGTCAGGTTGGGGTGGTCGGGAGGGTAATCATCTTGTGTTGGGTTGGGTGGGGTTAGCCGGGAGGTCAGAGGGTAGCTGGATGGTCAGGGAGTTAATCGGGTTTGGTTGGGGGATAGTTGTGTTGGTTCAGGGAGTTATTTGGGTGGTTGAGGGTGTAGTCAGGTTGGGTCAGGGTGTTAGTTGGGTGGTTGGGGATATAGTTGGGTTGGGTCAGCTGCTTAGGTGGTTGGGGATGTAGTTGGGTTGGGTCAGGGGTTGGTTGGGTGGCTGGGGGGTGTAGTCAGGTTGGATCAGGGAGTTAGGTGGTTGCGGTGAGTCAGGTTGAGTCGGGGGCTAGTTGGTTGGTCGGGCGGGTAGTCAGCTTCGTTCAGGGTTTAGTCGGATGGTCAGGGGGGTAATCGGGTTGATTCAGGGGGTTAGTCAGATGGTTGGGGGGTTCGTCGGGTTGGCCAGGGATGTTGGGTGGTTGGGTGGCAGTCAGGTTGGTTCTGGGGTGTCAGTCCAGTGGTTGGGTGGTAGTCAGGGTTGGTCCAGGGGGTTAGTCGGATGATCAGGGGTTAGTCGGATTGGTTCACGGGGCTAAACATGTAGTTGGATGGGGTTGGTTCAGGATAGTCGGGGCTTGGTCGGTTGTTCAGAGGGTATACGGGTCAGTTTGGGTGGGTAGTTGGGTCAGTTCAGCGGGTGGTTGGGGAGGGGTCAGAGATGTGCAGTCAGGTCTGATTGAGGGGGGATGATTGGAGGTTCGGTTGTGTAGTTACCTGGATGTTAGACACAGTTTTAATCTTGTTATGACATTGCAGATGATGTGTGCCAGGTGGACCAAATCCACGAGGGAAACTTGGCTGCGCTATCACAATGGTTTTGCAATTTGTATTTATTATGAGATGTGTGCACTGAATTCAGAAGTGATAAGTCCACAAAGACCTTTAAAGATTTTAAAAATTGAATTCAAATATTTATTAACAAAATAAAAGATGTCAAGAGCATACATAAGTCTACAATTACTACTATAATAATTCTCAAAATTCCTAACTAACATGACCCCTAGTTACACCCCCTTTAAGACAATGGTCCAAAATAGATTTTAGATTTTAAACAGAACCGGAAAATTCACTCAAAACCCACTTGACAGTGGAATTCCAAATGGCTTTTCCCCAACTTCAGTTTTGTTGTATAGCAGACTCATGCACAAATGTTGGAAGCTTCATTAACACACTCCTGTTAGGTCTTACATGGCCTTCTGACACAGCCTTTCATTTTCCTTTATATATGTTTCTCTCTTTTTAATATGTAAGTTCTCTTGTTACATATGTCTCTGAAACTGTATCTTCCTCATAGTATAAAAACTTTCATGTTGCCAACATATTGTCAGTAACCTTTGGGAAAAATAAACACATTCCTTAGCCTTGCTTATCTGGCTAGCTGTAAACAGACTAAGATCCCTTTGAAATCCAAATCTCTTCATTTATGTAAAAATGCAAATTCCCTTCACACCTTACATGCAAAGCCAGCATCCATGTTTACTCTTTAGCATGTCAAGCACCTAGCTTCTTTTTGATTATTTCAAAATTGCAGTCTACTTGACTCCAATGTAATTAAATCACACACAGACCCACCTATGCTTACCCCCATGAACCTACTTTACAATAAACCAGAAAATGTTATGAAAATTATTATACTTTTATCACAATCTATCGAACATTTCCTCAGTAACTATCCAGGTAAGTACTGCGGAACTGCCCCAAGTGTCCGATTCTTGCTCAGAGTCAACATCCACGGAGAATGTCAGGGAGCAGGTGAATTGCCCATCGGAAGTTGAAACTTCCCGGGCAATTCCCACGTGCATCAGGACTTCAGGGTCCTGACGCGCATCTCAGTCGTATGTCCAGTCTGCGACGATCCGGAGACCAGAAGATTTGGCCTGTTGTGTCTTAAACAGAGTGGGAATGGTGATAGGCTATAGCAGCACTTAGAGGCGTCAGTGTGATATAGGCAGGTTAAGTGAGTGGGTAATAATATAGTTGATGGAGTATAATGTGGGGAAGTGTGAGGTTATTTACTTTGGTAATAAGAATAGAAAAGCAGATTTTTTTTTAGCAGACATGAAACTTGTAAATGGCGATGTTCAGGGAGACTTGGGTGCACTTGTACAAGGAACACAAAGTTAACATCCAGATACAGCAATCAGGAAGACAAGTGCTATGTTGGTGTTTATTGCAATGCAATTAGAGTACAAGAACAAGGAAATCTTGCTATAATTGTCTTGGGCTTTGTGAGACCACACTTGGAATATTGTGCGCAGTTTTGGTCTCCATATCTAGGGAAGGTATGTAGTTGTCTTGGAGATGGCAGAGCAAAGGTTCACTAGATTGGCCCCTGTGAGGAGAGGGTTGTCCTATGATGGGGGCTGAGTAATTTAGATGTGTACAGTTGTGAATTTAGAAGAATGAGAGGTGACCTGATTGAAACATCCAAGATTCTGAAGGGGCTTGACAGGCTAGACACTGAGAGGTGTGAAAAGTTGAATTATTGCATGTCAAGCTTTTTAAAGTTTAACATGGCAGTAACAGTATATACTGTCATGATCCACAGATCTTTAGTCTCTCTGGGATTGAAGAACTCAACCATGTCCCTTGTTTGTAAATAATGGTGGCTATTCCACGGTGATGGATGCAGTGCATCTGATGGTGCACTGCTTTTAATTACAGCCAACGTCATTCTGTGTAAAAGCGGAAAGTGTTGGAAATACTTAGCGGATCAGGCAGCATCTATGGAGAATATCAAATACAATTCTTCAGGGTTCTGAAGATCAGTTGTATTTGACTCAAAACATCGACTCTGTTTCTCTCCCCACAGATGCTGCCTGATCTGCTGAATATTTCCAACACTTTCTGTTTTTATTTCAAATTTTCAGCATCCACAGCATTTTGCTTTTATCATACTGTGTAATTCTCATGCAGTTCAGAAAGGTACCCCATGTGACACATTGAAGCGGGTTTGTTTAAGATTTAGGGTAGTATTGGCTTCTTTAAAGTCATGGTATTCAAGGGATTAAAGACTTGCTTTACTCAGTAATTTAAATTGTGTTGCAACAATTGCCAAGTTGTTGCCAGGCAATTGCCTGAAGGAGAAAGTAACTCAGATTCAGATACAAACATCTGGCGTCCTTTCTCATTTAAAATTTTGATTGGAAGCTTCTTTTGAATTAAACAAACATGCTTAAACTTACTTATCAGCATCTCTTTTATCAAATTGTTGAATCTGTTTAGCGTCTCTGAGAAAGTTAGTCATTTTGGCAGAGAAAAAGACAAAAAAACCAGTGTGTTAGAAAGTTCAAATTACATTTGTAAATTATTTATTACATTCTTATCTCATAAGGATTTGGCTAAGCTTTCCTGTAAAACTGTTGTCTTACTGCTACTAATTGTTTATTCCCTTACTATTAAATACATTTGTTGTGGCAATAAGAGTTACAGAACCAAGGCTGGTAGATGGAGTTAAGATACAGACAACCATGATTTAATTGAACAAGCTGGAGGGGGTCAACACCCTCCTCCTACTCCTACGTTCCTCAGCACTGAATCCCTTGCTCAGAGTAGAGCAGTTCCATCCAACTTGTGCAAATCAACAGAACTCAGGTCAGAGCAAAATCCAGTCAAGGCGGCAGCTTTTTTAATAAGTAATCTGTCAAAATAGGAATTTTCATTGCCATATTGAATTGTAAGATTTACATGTAATACTGGTCTAAGTGTCCATGCAAGGTCCTAACCTAGCTTTATTGCAGTCTTTACCTGGCTTCGATCTCAAGCCATGGAATTGAACCAATGAGCTGTGGCACTCTCGCCTCTGAGTCAGAAGGTTTTAGGTTCAAGCCCCATTGTGGGCATGCTGCATTGCCAGAGGTACCATATTTCATGTTAGATGTTAAACCAAGGTCCCATCTGCTCTCTTGGGTGGTCATAAAAGATTTCATGCCATTATTTCGGAGAAGAGTAGGAAGCCTTGGTGTCCTGGCCAATATTTATCCCTCAATCAATATCACAGAAAATCACGCCATAATATGATTGGCATGAGCAGGCCTTTTTTTAACCCAACTGGTTAAAAGGTGGGAAGGAAGTGGGGGTTTGGAGTGTGTATTTCGGAGGGGTGCGGGGTCACTCTTTGTGCATTGGAGGACACCTCCCCCCAAGATGATACCCCTACCTTTGTGCCTCCCCTCCTTGCCTGGTCTCCAAAACCCACCATCCCACTCCCTTAGCCATCCTCCCTAGGCTCCCCAATCCCTGCCTTCCCAAAAAGCCCGGGGCATGCCTTACTCCAGGATCCATTGCTCTTCATCCTGAGGCCTGCCAGCAGTGCCCATGAGTGAGTTCAGGAGCTGCTGGAGCTGCCCGCCAATCTGATTAGCCAGCAGCTCCCAAGGGCGCGATTCCTCCCACTTGTGCTCATTTAGACGGTCTTTTTTAAAATTGTTCTGCTTGAAATTATTTTTGTAAGAGGTAAGCGCGCAATACGCTGACCCCACCCGCCGCCTGCCCCCTGTAAAATTTAGTCCTTTGTGTGCAGCTGCACACACTGGAATGTATCAATGGGAGATTGCTTTACTGGGAACATTGGAACAGCAATGGGCAGCCAATGGTACAGGCATGTACACATAATCAAAATCTAAAAAATAACTGGAGAGAAGAACCTGCAGAAGAAAACAAGCTTAAAAATAGAGTGAAACTTGATTTCTCAACCCTAGCATACCTAATTTTATGAGTTTCCTTAATTACTTTGTAGAGTATTTAAACATTTCTATCCAATATGAATGTTGAAGGTAGAGAAAGTTGGTTATTTTAAGGGAAGAGCAGCTGCTCAAAAATGCCTGAGCTAATTAAAGTATTTGTTTGGTTTTGTGGTAGGGTAGGTTTCTCTCTAGTCTAACAACAAGAATCTATTTAATTTAATAGTTAGAAGCTGCCTACACATTTAAGGTGTGACCAAGGTCAGAGGTGTACTGTATACGATCCAGCTTTTAATTGTAGCCAGTGTTGCCTAGTTGCACCAATTTTGTGTTTGATGAACACTTGCTGTTTTTTCTGCTCTTTCTGGTGTAGGTTTCTCCTCTATTGAGAACCTGGAGGAGTACATTGGCCTGAGGTGCCTCTGGCTGGAGTGTAATGGCCTGTTGAGAATTGAGAACCTGGATGCTCAGACTGAGCTCCGTTGCCTCTTCCTGCATCAAAACCTCATTCATAAAATAGAGAACTTGGAGCCGCTGCAGAAACTGGACTCCATCAACCTGAGCAACAACTACATCAAAACCATTGAGAACCTCTGTGAGTAAAGCTCAGGGGCCTGCATGCCCTTTCCCATACATGACAAGTATTCACAATATAAGTGCTCCCTGTTGTTTACCATGCTGTTCGTTGTTAACAGCCTACTTCATTGAGTGTCTGAGAGAATCTACATGTGTAAATGACCATCACCCCCACTCTGAATTGTGGCAGAGTTTTTATCACATTTCCAAGTGCTAATGCAAGTAAAAAATGGTTTCCAAACTTATCCCTATTTTTGTGTCTTTAGTTGTAGAGGAGGGAGGATGCCTTGGAGTGGCGAAGTGCATGCAGATAGGGAGGTATGGGAGAGTGGGCATAGTGCGTGGGAAAGAGGAGAGGTGGTGGTGCAATGGTTATGAGTGGGCAAGGTTAGATTGGGAAGCTGTGAGGTGATGGGAGATATGATGGGAGATTAGGGAGCCGGAGTGGCTGGGGTAGAAGTGCAGGTAGGTGGCTGGGGAACAGGGAAGGTGGATGGCTGAAGGTACACAAACAGGAGTGAGGAGTGGGCGAATTGCGTGAAGAGTGGCCCTCACAAATTACATCCTATATGATGGTGCATTTTCCCTTTTTAACTTTTTCACACAGTCGATCACAATCCTCTCCTCCATTGCCAATCTTAGTGAGACTACCCTCACTTGGATCCACCCTTAAGTATCCAGTTGTGACCAGAGAGACATCTGCAATAGTTTCTCTTCCAATCCCTGCTCCATTACTTCTGGAGTTGTTCCAGAATCTATACTTGACTCCTTCTTCTTCTTCATCTACATAAGAATATAAGAAATAGACCATACAACCCCTCATGCCCACTCCGCCATTCAATACTATTATAGCTGATCTTCCGCCTCAACTGCATTTTTCTGCCTGCTTCCCACCTCCCTTGATTTCCTGAGACCAAAAATCGGTTTATTTCAGCCTCCTCAACAATGGAGCATCCACAATCCTCTGGAGTAGAGAATTCAAAAACATCGCAACACTTTGAGTGAAGAAATATCTCCTGATCTCATTCCTAAATAATCAGCTCCTTATCCTGAGACTGTGCCCCCATGTTCTAGATTCCCCAACCAGGGGAAACAGCTTTTCAGCCTGCCAAACCCCTTCAGAATCTTGTATGTTTCAATGAGGTCACCTCTCATTCTTCTAAACTGCAGAGCATTTAGACCCAATTTGCTCAGCCTCTCAACGTAGGCCAGCCCTCTTATCCCAGGGACCAATCTAGTGAACCTTCGCTGTATTGCCTCCAATGCAAGCATATCTTTCCAAAATGAACAGGTTGTCTTATGAGGAAAGGTTGGATAGACTGGGCTTGTTTCCAGTGGAGTTTAGAAGAGTGAGGGGTGACTTGATTGAAGAGAGAAAAACTGCACACAGCACTCCAGGTGTGCTCTCAACAGACCCCTGTGCAATTGTAGCAACACTTCCTTATGCTTGAACTCTAGTCCCTTGCAATATTGGTCAGTGCTGGAGTCTCAGCTATTTAAAATCTATACAAATGATTTAGTCGAAGTGACCAAGAGTAATGTATCCATGTCTCCTAATGACAAAAAAAAACTAGGTGGGAATGGAAGCTGTGGGGAGGACACAAAGTGGCTGTAAAGAGATATAGGCAGGTTAAGTGAATGGGCAGCAAGGTGGTAGTTGGGGTATAATTGAATGGCATTTAATTGCTTGCTGTACCTGCATTTAAACTTTCTGTGTTCCTCCTATGAGCAAACCCAAGTCTCTGACCATCAGCATTCAAAAGTTTAAGGCCTTTTAGAAAAATAATCTGATTTTCTATTCTTATTATAAAAGTGAATAATCTCATATTTCTCCACATTATACCTCAACTACCACCTTATTGCCCATTCACTTAACCTGCCTATATCTCTTTACAGCCTCTTTGTGTCTTCTCCACAGCTTACATTCCCACCTAGTTTTTTATCATCAGGAGACTTGGATACATTACTCTTGGTCACTCAAGCTAAATCATCAATATAGATTTTAAATAGCTGCGGGTCTCGCACTGCTCCTTGAGGCACTCCAGTAGTCACAACTTGCCAACTTGAAAATGGCCATTTATCCCTACTTTCTGTTTCCTTACCATGAACCAATCCCCTACCCAAACTGCATACTACCCTCAACTCCATAAACTCTTATCTTGTGTATTAACCTTTTGTGTGGCATTTTTATCGACTGCCTTTTAGGAATCCAAGTATACTACATCTACCAGCTCGCCCTTATCTACCCTATTAGTGGTATCCTCAAAAGAATTTGACTAAATTTGTCAAACATAATTTCCCTTTCGTAAAGTGATGTTTCTATTGTGCGATCATGTTACAACTGCATCGTTAAGACTTGTTTAAGAATAGATTCCAGCACTTTCCCAATGTCTAATGTTAGGCTAACTGGCGTGTAGTCCCTGTATTCCCTCTCTCTCCTTTCTTGAATAGTGGTGTTACATTTGCTAACTCCCAATCCACTGGGAACATTCTAGAATCTGGAGAATTTTGGAAAATCATTGCCAGTGCTTCCACTATCTCAGCAGCCACCTCTTTTAAAGCCTGAGGATGTAGGCCATTAGATCCTGGGAATTTGTTGGATTTTAGTCCCTCTAGTTTCTCCAATACTTTTTTTCTAATATTAATTACTGGAGGTTTCTCACTCTTTTTAGATTCTTGATTACCCTGAAGTTTAAGAATATTGTTTGGGATGGAGTATGTCACTCTCAAACTTAATGCTGCCCCAAGGAGATATTATCAGCAACACAGTGTCAGGTTCCACACATGCATGGTTGACACCCATTCCACCTCTTCTCTGTGTTGTCAAACTGCGTCTATGTCTGATATCCAGACTTGAATGAATTGCACGTTGCTCCCAAACGTTAAACATTGGGAAGTCCAAAGTCATAGGTGGAATTTTCCATGCCCGCTGGCAGCAGGCGTGATAGGTGGTGGGTGCAGACAATACAGCACGATCTAGTTCACGACGGCGGGAAGGGAGGTCGTGATCACCCGCTCAGCCCGCCGACGCTGGTCCGCGTTTCCTGCCAGCGGTCAGCAGGGAGCTCGTAATACATCAGCATCTTATTAAAAGGCCATCCCGCCAGGCTCTGGATCCCTGTCGGTTCGTCTGTCCACGTCGGCAGGAAAGCAGGTCGACGTGTTTCACAACGGCACACAGGCGACATACACTTGGCGGCTTTCACTTTGGGGGAACTGAGGTGAGTGAACAGCAGCATTGTTTACCACAGCTCATCAGGGTTGCCTGTTGCTTTGCAGGCTTCAGGGGCGTCGGGGGGGCCTTGGTGAAGTGCTGCCCTGCCTCGGAGGCAACTGTTTTCGGTGGGGGCAGGGGGGATGTCCAGGGGCAACTGTTGCCTAGCCCCAGAGGCAACTGGACTCAGGGTGGAGGGCGGGGCAGTGTCCAGGGACAACTGCTTCCCTGGAATTGGATCCCGCGCGCAAGCAATCGAGGTGGGGGGTGCAAGGTAGGCGAGGGAAGTGGCCACTCAGTAGGGACACCTGTATAAACTGACCATCCCTCTGCAACTGAGACAGTTCATTTGCAGCCACAATGATATGATTGGGGCCAGGCCTCTAGCCTGCCCGTCCACGCAAGCAATGCGGAGGCACCAGTGTGCCACCAAGCCCTCCAGACCTTACTCCCCACCACCCCGGCACAGACTACGAGTCTGCGACCACTTTACTGGACTGCACACGTTGTACAATCTCTTCGCCAACACCGGCCATGTAGCAGTCACTGCTGGAGGCGCTCACAGTCCCTTGCAATCTCAGCATCACAGTTTGGACCAGTGACCCTCCCATGTCATAGGTTGACAAGGCAGCCATGCAGCTCACTCATCTGTGGCAATCCGAAGGGTGACCAGCACTCTCCGGGAAGCGTTAGGGGGCGGTCACACAGGGCCAGGAAAAGATGCTAAGAACACCCATGCTAACCATGTCTCTCTCTCTTTTTCATGCTGCAGGAGAACCACGTCAGGATCATGGATCCTGGTGACCTACCTGTATGCCTGATGACCTATAGAGAGTGAAGAAGACGGAGGAGAGCGCAACTGAGGCTCCTGGCTGCGCAAAGGCAGGAGCAGCAACCTCAGGAAGAAGGGGCTGCTGGAGCCCCCACACACACTGCCCATGAGCGACCGCGAGAGTGACACCCAGGGTCTATAAACGCCACCTGTCATTCCTGCAGATGACCGAGAACCAGTGTCACCGATAACTGCGCATGTCTAGGGACCTGATCACTCATATCTGCCACTTACTGCAGGACTTGGCGCCAAGGGGACATGGAAGGCATCCACTGCCAGTGGCTGTGAAAGTGACCGCGGCACTCAATGTCTATGCCAATGGCTCCTTTCAGGGCTCCACATGTGACCTCTGTAGGATCTCACAAGCCACCTCCCACAAATGCATCCATGAGGTCACGGATGCCATCTTCGAGGGCACACAACTTTGTGCATTTCGCCTGGGACCGGGACAGCCTGGATGCAAGGGCCATTGGATTCGTCCTGATCTCTGGGTTCCCACAGGTGCAGGGTGCGATTGACTGCATTCGTGTGGCGCTCAGGTCTCCATTGCTACACACGGTGAACTACATCAACCATAAGGGCTTCCACTCACTAACGTGCAGCTGGTATGCAGCCACCAGAAACACATCCTGCAGGTGTGCGCACGTTTTCCAGGAAGTGTTTACAATGTCTATATCCTGAGTCGCTCGCAGATCCCTGCAGCCTTCCAGGGTCCACAAAGACTGCATGGATGGCTTTTTTCTAATTCATTCACGGGATGTGGGCATCACTGGCTGGGCCAGCATTTATTGCCCATCCCTAGTTGCCCTTGAGAAGGTGGTGATGAGCTGTTGTCTTGAACTGCTGCAGTCCATGTGGTGTAGGTACACCCACAGTGCTGTTAGGAAGGGAGTTCCAGGATTTTGACCCAGCGATAGTGAAGGAACGACAATATATTTCCAAGTCAGGATGGTGAATGACTTGGAGGGGAACTTCCAGGTGGTGGTGTTCCCATCTATCTGCTACCCTTGCCCTTCTAGATGGTAGTGGTCATGGGATTGGAAGGTGCTGCCCAAGGAGCCTTCGTGAATTCTTGCAGTGCATCTTGTAAAATGGTACACACTGCTGCTACTGTGCGTCGATGTTGGAGAGAGTGAATGTTTGTAGATGTGGTGCCAATCAAGCATGCTGCTTTGTCCTGGATGATGTTAAGCTTCTTGAGTGTTGTGGGAGCTGCACTCATCCAGGCAAGTGGGGAGTATTCCATCACACTCTTGACTTGTGCCTTGTAGATGGTGAACAGGCTTTGAGGAGCCAGGAGGTGAGTTAATCATTGCACGATTCCTAGCCCCTGATCTGCTCTTGTCACCACAGTATTTATATGGTTAGTCCAGTTCAGTTTCTGGTCAATGGTAACCCCCAGGATGTTGATAATGGGAGATTCAGTGACGGTAATGCCATTGAACATCAAGGGGCAATGGTTGGATTCTTTCTTGTTGGAGATCGTTATTCCCTGCACTTGTGTTGCACGAATGTTAGTTGCCACTTGTCAACACAAGCCTGGATATTGCCCAGGTCTTGCAGCATTTGCACATGGAATGTTTCAGTACCTGAGGAGTCACGAATGGTGCTGAGCATTGAGCAATCATCAATGAACATCCCCACTTCTGACGTTATGATGGAAGGAAGGTCATTGATGAAGCAACTGAAGATGGTTGGGCCGAGAACACTACCCAGAGGAACTCCTGCAGTGATGTCCTGGAGCTGAGGTGACTGACCTCGAACAACCACAATCATCTTCCTTTGTGCTAGGTATGACTCCAACCAGTGGAGAGTTATCCCTCTGATTCCCATTGACTCCTGTTTTGCTAGGGCTCCTTGATGCCACACTCTGTCAAATGCAGCCTTGATGTCAAGGGCAGCCACTCTCCCCTCACCTCAGGAGTTCAGCTGTTTTGTACATGTTTGAACCAAGGCTTTATTGAGGTCAGGAACTGAGTGGCCCTGGTGGAGCCCAAACTGGGCATCAGTGAGCAGGTTATTGCTAAGCAGGTGCCACTTGATAGCACTGTTGATGACCCCTTCATCACTTTATCGATGATCGAGAGTAGACTGATGGGGCAGTAATTGGCAGGGTCGGATTTGTCCTGTTTTTTGTGTACAGGTCATACCTGGGCAATTTTCCACATAGCTAGGTAGATGCCAGTGTTGCAGCTATACTGGAACAGCTTGGCTCGGGACAGGGCAAGTTCTGGAGCAGAAGTCTTCAGTACTATTGCCAGAGAATTGTCAGGGCTCATAACCTTTGCAGTATCCTGTGCCTTCAGCTGTTACTTGATATCATGCGGAATGAATCAAATTGGCTGAAGACTGGCATCTCCGATGCTGGGGGCCTTTGAAGGAGGCTGAGATAGATCATCCATTCGGCACTTCTCGTTGAAGATTTTTGCAAATGCTTCAGCTTTGTCTTTTGCACTGCTGGGTTCCCCCATCATTGAGGATGGTGATATTTGTGGAGCCACCTCCTCCAGGAAGTTGTTTAATTGTCCACCATAATGCACGACTTGATATGGCAGGACTGCAGAGCTTAGACCTGATTCATTGGTTGTGGAATCGCTTAGTTCTGTCTAACACTTGATGCTTATGCTGTTTAGCACACAGGTAGTCCTGTGTTGTAGCTTCACCAGGTTGACACCTCATTTTTAGGTATGCCTGGTGCTGCTTCCTCCAAGTGATGTTCAACATGGAGGAGCACTGATTCATCAGCTGAGGGAGGATGTTACGTGGTAATCAGCAGGAGGTTTCCTCTCTCATGTTTGACCTGATGCCATGAGACTTCATGGGATCATGAGTTGCTTTTGAGGACTCCCAGGGCAACTCCCAGGGCAACTCCCTCCCGACGGCATACTACTGTGCCGCCACCTCTGCTGGGCCTGTTCTGCTGGTGGGACAGGACATACCCAGGGATTATGATGGTGGAACTGTCCCGGCAGACCGATCATGTCAGCCTATTCCTGCCCCACGGAACTCATTTCTTGCTATCTTGACTCCATTCTCTCTCCCCTTGTCCAGTCTCTTCCCACCTACATGCGCGATTCCTCTGATGCCCTACATCATATCAACAATTTCAGTTCCCTGGCCCCAACCGCCTCCTCTTCACCATGGATATCCAATCCTTCTACACCTCCATCCCCCACCGGGATGGTCTGATGGCTCTCTGCTTCTTCCTCGAACAGAGGCCCGAACAATCCCCATCCACTACTACTCTCCTCCACCTGGCTGGACTTGTTCTGTCACTGAACAATTTCTCCTTAAACTCGTCTCACTTCCTCCAAATAAAAGGTGTCGCTATGAGTACCCGCATGGGTCCCAGTTATGCCTGTCTTTTTATGGGGTATGTGGAACATTCCTTGTTCCAGTCCTACTCAAGTCCCCTCCCACAACTCTTTCTCTGGTACATCGATGACTGCTTCGGTGCTGCTTCATGCTCCCATCTGGACCTGGAAAAATTTATTAATTTTGCTTCCAATTTCCACCCCTCCATCATTTTCACATGGTCCATCACTGACACTTCCCTTCCCTTCCTTGACCTCTCTGTCTCAATTTCTGGTGATAGACTGTCCACAAATATCCATTACAAGCCTACCGACTCCCACAGCTACCTCGACTACAGCTCCTCACACCCCGCTTCCTGTAAGGACTCCATCCCATTCTCTCAGTTCCTTCACCTCCATCACATCTGTTCTGATGATGCCATTTTCCAAAACAGTTCCTCTGACATGTCTTCCTTCTTCCTTAACTGAGGTTTTCCACCCACGGTGGTTGACAGGGCCCTCAACCATGTCCGGCAATCTCCCGTGCATCCGCCCTCACACCTTCCTCTCCCTCCCAGAACCATGGTAGGGTACCCCTTGTCCTCACTTATCACCCCACCAGCCTCCGCATTCAAAGGATTATCCTCAGCCATTTTCGCCAACTCCAGCACGATACCACCACCAAACAGATCTTCCCTTCACCCCCCCCTTGTGGCATTTGGCAGGGATCGTTCCCTCTGGGTCCACTCCTCCATCATCCCCTTCACCTCAACGCCCTCCCATGGCACCTTCCCATGCAACCGCAGAAGGTGCAACACCTGCCCCTTTACTTCCCCCCTCCTCAAGGGCCCAAACACTCCTTTCAAGTGAAGCAGCACTTCACTTGCACTTCCCTCAATTTATTCTGCATTCGTTGCTCCCAGTGAAGTTTCCTCCACATTGGAGAGACCAAACGCAGACTGGGTGACCGCTTTGCGGAACACCTTCGGTCTGTCCGCAAGCATGACCCAGACCTCCCTGTCGCTCGCCATTTCAACACACCACCCTGCTGTCATGCCCATGTGTCCGTCCTTGGCCTGCTGCAATGTTCCAGTGAAGCTCAATGCAAACTGGAGGAACAGCACCTCATCTTCTGATTAGGTACTTTACAGCCTGCCGGACTTACCATTGAGTTCAACAAATTCAGATCATGAACTCTCTCCTTCATCCCCACCCTCTTTCCGATGCTCCTTTTTCCAGTGATTTCTAATTTTAAAAAAATATATTTTTCTTTTCCCACCTATTTCCATTATTTTAAAATGTATTTCCATCCATTGTTTCATCTCTAAGATAAAAGCAAAAAACTGCGGATGCTGGAAATCCAAAACAAAAATAAAAATACCTGGAAAAACTCAGCAGGTCTGGCAGCATCTGTGGAGAGGAACACAGTTAACTGTTGAAGAGTCATACGGACTCGAAACGTTAACTGTGTTCCTCTCCGCAGATGCTGCCAGACCTGCTGAGTTTTTCCAGGTATTTTTATTTTTATCATTGTTTCATCTCCACCTTTTAGCCTATTTTGATCCCTTCCCCCCACCCCACCCTCACTAGGGCTATCTGTTACTTGCTTGTCCTGCTTTTTACCCTAAATGTCACTAATTTCACATTCCTTTTATAATATCACCACCGTCAACACTCCTTTGTCCTTTTGTCTATGACATCTTTGGCAATCTCTTCTTTGCCTTCACCTATCACTGGCGCTCTATCCAACTCTGCCTGTCCCACCCCACTCAACCAGCTTGTATTTCACCTCATTTCTATATTTCCTCAGTTCTGATGAAGAGTCATATGGACTCGAAACGTTGACTGTATTCCTCTCCGCAGATGCTGTCAGACCTGCTGAGTTTTTCCAGCTATTTTTATTTTTGTTTCAGATTTCCAGCATCCGCAGTATTTTGCTTTTATATTATGCTGGTGGTGTCTGGGACATTATGTGTAAGGTATATTCCGTGAGGATGACTATGTCAGACTGTTGCTTGATTAGTCTGAGAGACAGCTCTCCCTATTTTGGCACGAGTCCCCAGATGTTAGTAAGGAAGTCTTTGCAGGGTTGACAGGGCTGAGATTTCTGTTGTCGTTTCCAGTGCCTAGGTTGATGCCGGGTGGTCCATCGGTTTCATTCCTTTTTTGTGTCTTTGTAGCGGTTTGTAACGACTGAGTGGCTTGCTAGGCCACTTCAGAGGCATTTAAGAGTCAAGGGTCTGGAGTCACGTATAGGCCAGACCAGGTAAGGGTGATAGATTTTCTTCCCTAACGGACATTACAACAATCGACAATCGTTTCATGGTTTCAATGGTTTAATTCCAGATTTTTATTGAATTCAAATTCCACCATCTGCTGTGGCGGGATTCGAACCCGGTTCCCAGAGCATTACCCTGGGTCTCTGGATTACTAGTCCTGCGACAGTAAAACTACGCAATGGCCTCTGCCCAGCAGGGACAAACAGAGGCCGTGGCTGATGACTTTGTGTCGGCCTCAGAATGCAGCAGAGCGATGGTATAATGAAGCTCATGCAGCAAGTCGCAACTTGGTGGAGCAGACATCAGGATGCTGAAGATGTGGTTCTGGTGCCTGGACCGGTCTGACGGTGCCCTGCAGTATAGTCCACAGAGCGTGTCACGCATTGTCGTCGTCTGCTGCTCCCTTTACAACCTGGTGCTCCAATGGGGGACAAACTGGCTGAGGATGAGATGGAGGAACTGGAGGTCTCCTCAGATGAGGAGGATGGCAGCAGGGATGAAGGAGAGGAGATCCTCGGTGGTGACAATGATGGGATTGAGGCACTTGCACTGGCTAGATGAGACAGGTGCGCTCGGGAGGCCCTCATAGCTGCCAGATTTGTGGAGGATGATGACGACATGCAGTGAGGTGTCCCCCATAGATCCTCACATTGCAGTTGAGAATGTTTGACTCCAGTCTGGCTAGTGGCAGCGCCAAGCCTCTGTGAGAATGCCCTTGTCATGGAGTCGCAGTGGAGGCCCTAATAGTTGCTTGATCACAGGAAGATGATGATGACATGCAGTGAGGACTCTCCATGAATCTTCACAAAGCCTCTGTAAATATCTGACTCCTGTCTGGCCAAGGACAGCTCGCAAGGGCTATCTGGTGCAAAAGTAAAACAGGAAAGGTGGCCAAACCATGGCTTACAAGGGAAATTAGAGATAGTATTAGATGCAAGGAAGAGGCTTATAAATTGGCTAAAAAAAAACAATTGACCTGATGATTGGGAGCAGCTTAGAATTCAGCAAAGGCGGACCAAGGGATTGATTAAGAAGGGGAAAATAGGGTACAAGAGTAAGCTTGCGGGGAACATAAAAACTGACTGTAAAAGTTTCTATAGGTATATGAAGAGAAAAAGATTGGTGAAGACAAAGGTAGATTCCTTACAGTCAGAAACGGGAATTTATAATGGGGAACAAATAAATGGCTGACCAACTAAATACATAAGATAAAAGCAAAAAAATGCGGATGCTGGAAATCCAAAACAAAAATAAAAATACCTGGAAAAACTCAGCAGGTCTGACAGCATCTGCGGAGAGGAACACAGTTAACTTTTCGAGTCCGTATGACTCTTCAACAGAACTCAGGAAAAATAGAAAAGAGGTGAAAAACCAGCTTATATTTCACCTCTTTTCTATTTTTCCTTAGTTCTGTTGAAGAGTCATACGGGCTCGAAACATTAACTGTGTTCCTCTCCGCACATGCTGTCAGATCAACTAAATACATACTTTGGTTCTGTCTTCACAAAGGAGGACACAAATAACATACCAGAAATGTTGGCGAACACAGGGTTTAGTGAGAGGGAGGAACTGAAAGAAATCAGTATTAGTAGGGAAATGGTGTTGGGGAAATTAATGGGATCTTGGGCTACAGGAAGATATAGACGGGATGGTCAAATGGGCAGATAAGCGGCAGATGGAATTTAACCCTGAAAAGTGTGAGCTGATATACTTTGGAAGGAGTAATTTGACAAGGAAGTATTCAATGAATGGCATGGCACTAGGAAGTTCTGAGGAATAAAGGGACCTTGGCGTGTGTCCATAGATCTCTGAAGGCGGGGGGGTATGTTAAAGGGTTGGTGAAAAAGGCATATGGGACACTTGCCTTTATCAATCGAGGCATAGATTACAAAAGTAGGGAGGTCATGTTGGAGTTGTATAGAACCTTGGTGAGGCCACAGCTGGAGTACTGTGTGCAGTTCTGGTCACCACATTATAGGAAGGATGTGATTGCACTGGAAGGGGGTGCAGAAGAGATTCACCAGGATGTTGCCTGGAATGAAACATTTAAGTTATGAAGAGAGGTTGGATAGACTTGTGTTGTTTTCGTTGGAGCAGAGAAGACTGAGGGGGCGACCTGATCGAGGTGTACAAGATTATGAGGGGCATGGGAAGGGTGGATAGGGAGCAGCTGTTCCCTTTAGTTGAAGGGTCAGTCACAAGGGGGCATACGTTCAAGGTGAGGGGCAGGAGGTTTAGGGAGGATGTGAGGAAAAACTTTTTTACCCAGAGGGTGGTGTCTGTCTGGAATGCACTGCCTGGGAGGGTGGTGGAGGCGGGTTGCCTCACATCCTTTAAAAAGTACCTGGATGGACACTTGGCATGTCATAACATTCAAGGCTATGGGCCAAGTGCTGGTAAATGGGAGTAGGTAGGTAGGTCAGGTGTTTCTCACGTGTCGTTGCAGACTCGATGGGCCGAAGGGCCTCTTCTGCTCTGTGATTCTGAAGGCCGATAAATCTCCAGGGCTTGATAATCTACATCCCAGAGTACTTAAGGAAGTGACCCTAGAAATAGTGGATGCATTGGTGGTCATCTTCCGAGATTCTATAAACTCTGGAACAGTTCTTACAGATTGGAGGGTAGCTAATGTAACCCCACTATTTAAAAAGGGAAGTAGAGAGATAACAGGGAATTATAGACCAGTCAGCCTGACGTCAGTAGCGGGGAAAATTCTAGACTCCATTACAAAAGATTTAATAGCTGAGTACTTGGAAAACAGTGGCAGGATCGGACAGAGTCAGCATGGATTTATGAAAGGGAAATCATGCTTGACAAATCTACTGGAATTTTTTGAGGATGTAACTAGTAGAGTTGATGAGGGGGAGCCAGTGGATGTGGCTTATTTGGACTTTCAGAAGTCCCACATAAGAGGTTAGCATGTAAAATTAAAGTGAATGGCATTGGGGGTAGTGTATTGAGATGGAAAGAAAACTGATTGGCAGATAGGAAACAAAGAGTAGGAATAAACGGGTCTTTTTCCGAATGGCAGGCAGTGACTAGTGGGGTACCGCAGGGATCCCAGTTATTCACAATATATATTAATGATTTAGATGAGGGAATTAAATGTAATATCTCCAGATTTGCAGATGACACAAAGCTGGGTGGGAGCGTGAGCTGTGAGGACGATGCAGAGATGCTTCAGTGTGATTTGGACAAGCTGAGTGAATGGGCAAATGCATGGCAGATGCAGTATAATATGGTTAAATGTGAGGTTATCCATTTTGGTAGCAAAAACAGGAAGGCAGATTATTATCTGAATGACTATAAATTCAGAGGGGGGATTGTGCAACGAGACCTGGGTGTCCTTGTACACCAGTCGCTGAAGGTAAGCATGCAGATGCAGTAGGCGATAAAGGTGGCAAATGGTATGTTGGCCTTCATAGCCAGAGGATTCAAGTACAGATGCAGGGATGTCTTGCTACAATTATATAGGGCCTTGGTGAGACCACACCTGGAATATTGTGTGCAGTTTTGGTCTCTTTTTGTGAGGAAGGATGTTCTTGCTATAGAGGGAGTGAGCGAAGGTTTACCAGACTGATTCCTGGGATGGCGGGACTGACGTATGAGGAGAGATTGAGTCGGTTAGGATTATATTCACTGGAGTTTAGTAGAATGAGGGGGGATCTCATAGAAACCTATAAAATTCTAACAGGACTAGACAGGGTTGATGCAGGAAGGATGCTAGGATTTTCCCGATGGTGGGGGAGTCCAGAACCAGGGGTCACAGTCTGAGGATATGGGGTAGACCATTTAGGACTGAGATGAGGAGAAATTTCTTCACCCAGAGAGTGGTGAGCCTGTGGAATTCGCTACCACAGAAAGTAATTGAGGCCAAAACATTGTTTGTTTTCAAGAAGGAGTTAGATATAGCTCTTGGGGCGAAAAGGATCAAAGGATATGGGGAGAAAGCGAGAGCAGGCTATTGAGTTGGATGATCAGCCATGATCATGATGAATGGCGGAGCAGGCTCGAAGGGCGTAATGACCTTCTCCTGCTCCTATTTTCTATTTTCCTATGTTTCTATGTTTGTGCTCCATGATGAGGGCCATCTCAGAGATGCAGCCATGAAACTTTAGACACTTCTGATGCTGTGTCTACCTTCACCACCTGAGCCCATCAGGAGCTGGTGCACAGCATCATTGGTCGCAGACGCTGGTGCAATGGGGGTCAGCCCCACCTTAAATGTCCTGAGAGCACACACAGCGAATGAGAGAACTCTGTGGTGCCTGCCCACTATATTCTGGCAGCAAGGACCAGCACTGCCGAGTAGCAGACATAAGTAATATTTCCAGGGAGTGTGAGGCTGGACCATCACTGTGGTCTGAAGGCTGCACAGAACACAGGGAAGAGGCCCTGGACTGAGACATCTGTCTTTTATCTTGTCCAGAAAGGTTTCACATCTGAGTGACAAGAACACTGCTCATCAGAACAAGGAGCCATAGGCAGGGAGACATTCTTAGGAGTTTATTGACAATAGTGAACAGTATGTACAAGTGATTAACACCCGTGCCCAGGCTGTGCAACTACTTTTACTTAACTTTCCTAACCCTGCTGTTACGTCGTGGTGCTCCCCGGGCGTCCACAGCGGAGGTGGAGGCAGCCTGCTGACTGCGATGCCCTGTTTGTGATGACTTTTGGCGGGTGTCCTCTTGGAGGGCTGAGACTTGGAGGGCCCGGCCTGCTTTCGGGGCCCTGCTGTGTAGCAGTGGCACCCTCCTCAGCCTGTGAAGCTGGAATTGCAGAGGTCACAGGAAGAGGGGATTTGGATGAGCCGGATACTCCTGGATGACCCCAGGGTGTGCACCTGCGGATCCTCCTTCCTAAGGGTGCCCGAGGGCCTTTGACTGACTCCATGAGGGGAATGGATAGCTGGAGTGTGATCGAGCTGCCTGGCATCCCCTCATGTACACACTGTTAGAAGTCAACTATGGCATCAGCAAAGGAGTTAAGCCTGCGCAGCAGTGCAGGACTGACATCCTGGACCAAGGTCTCTATGACGGTCGCCATCCTGACAGTGTTGACCTCAGTGCGTTGCAATGCTGGCACTATCACTTCAGCCTGAAGAGAGATGGACTCCTCCATTGTGCCTTGCAATCTGAGGAGTGCAGCGGACATCTCTTCCTGATGTTCCCTAGCTTGCCTTTATAACTCCAGCAATTGTGATATGACCAAGTCCAGAGGCTCATCACCTGATTCGGACTCAACAGGTTCCAGGCCTCCAGCAGCCCTCCGACAGCCCTCCCTGCCGCCGCCTGCTGTGGATCAGCCTGTGCACTGTGCTCACAAGTTTGTGATCCTGTTGTGTGCTAGTTTGTCCTGCATGGATAGAAACGGGGAGAGTGTTTCAGGATGCCTGCCGGGCCAGATGATACATGTGCCTGACCTGTGCGGGTGGTTAGTGGTCCCATGGACGGGCTGAGGACAATGTAGGTGTGTGTGAGAGAGTGAATGGTGATGTCCCTTGAACTGGCAGTGAGTGAGGGCCCTGTGGATGGGTTTTAGAGTGTGTGAGTTGAGAGAGAGGAAAGGAGTGACTTACTCTGGTGGAATTGAGGAGCTCATTCATCCTCCTGCGGCACTGAGTGGCTCTCCTCCCTTGAAGGGCATTGGTGCTGACCACCACTGCCACTACCTCACAAGCTGGGCAGGTGACGTTGCTACCCATCCTGCGGCCAGAATGGGGGTACAGGACATCCCGGCGGGCCTCCATGGCATCCAGCAGTAGCTTGAGGGACCCGTTATTGAAGCAGGGGGCTGCAGTCTTTTTTCCTTTGCTGGCCATGTCTCCTGGGTGGCAGTGATGAGCTGGTAACGATGAGCGCTGTGCTGGCGGCTGCTTCTTAAACATGGAGGGCGGCGTGATGCGATGGCGGGAGGGCGAATGAGAGGCCACCCGCCATGGAAACGGTGTGTTTCCTGGGAATGCATAAATAATGTGGTGGGTTTGGGGCAACATGGTGTGAAAACCCACCATCGCTGTCGGCGGGTGGGACGCCATTTTGCCCGCCAGCTACTGCAGTTAGTACAAAGTGTGAAAAATTGCACCCAATTGTCTTTTGCCCCTGCCATGCTGCATACTGGTGTCACTTCCTGACCACCTTCACTGTTTGCAACTTTGGCATCTTATTTTACCCTGAGCTAAGTTCCAACCCCATATCCGTTTATCATGAAGACTTCGATATTGCCCGTCACCGCCCCTGCTTCAGCTCATCTGCTGATGAAACCCTCAGCCACATGTTTGTTACTTCCAAACTGAACCAATCCAATGCTCTCTGGCCTTCCATGTTCCACTGTCAGTGAACTTGAGCTGATCCAAACTCTGCTGCACATATCCTAACTTGCAAGGAGCCCCATTCACTCATCATTCCTGTGCTCACTGAACTGCATCAGTACCTGTTCCCCAATGCCTCCAATTTAAAATTCTCATTTTCATGTTTAAGTCCCTCCATGGCCCAGCCCCTCTTTAATTCTGTATTTTCCTTTAGCCCTTAGCTCCCCTATTCTCTCTCTCACCTTTTAAGCTTCACTCCCACCCTTCAGCTCGGCAATGGTGGCCAAGCCTTCAACCACTTGGACTTTACACTTGGGAACTCCCTCCCTAAAACTCTCTACTTCTCTCCCCTCTTTTAAGACCCTCTTTGGCCAAACTTTTGGTCACTGCTTAATAACTCTTTGGGGTGTTGGAATAATTTTTTGTATTTATAAGTGCCACATGAGTGCAAGTTGTAACTCCATGTATGAAGTGAATAGCAGACAACTGGTCTGTTCTCTGGGCCTGGGTGTAGACTACTGAACTTTTATATCGAGGTGGTTCAGGGAGAGGAATTGATCCATGATATATCGCTGTGCATCGCCTGATACTGTCTTCCCACTTGTGTTACAAAGATACTTAACATGTAACAGGTCTCCTTAATCCAAACCTGTAATGATCATCTTCTGTCTCAGCCTGCCTGCCAGCACTCAAAACACTACAGCTGGCCCACAATCAGCTGTGCACGATGAAGGACATTGAACACTTGAAACAGTGCGGTAGTCTGAGTGTCCTGGACCTTTCACACAACAAACTGGGCGACCCTGACGTTATCACTGTCTTTGAGGTGATGCCTAATCTGGTAAGTGAAGCTTGCCTGTTCTGTATGTTAAAGTGGAATTTATTTGTATTTGGAAAATGCAACATGTAGCACAGGTGTAATCTCTGTGGACTGAGGTTTCTTTTAGCATTGAAAGCAGAGTTTAAATATTCAGTTCAGTTGATTGAAAACTAAAATCAAGAGGATATAGAAATTAGACCGGAAACCTTGTGGGACAAAGGTAGTACAGTGAGTGAGAACCTTTTCACTCTGGAATCTTGATTTTAACCTGGATCAGACTGTTGAGATGAAAACCTTCTCTCTTAACTAAGGATGAGGGTTGGATGCACCATAGGGTTTTCATTGCCCTTCAAACTTCATCTCACTTGGGCACGTTCAGGCGATCAATGGCTCATTCCCTTTACACCATCAGCTTATATTCAGACTATCACTGGACCATTCCCCATACATTACCAGCTCCTATATTCAGATTATCATTGGGCCCTTCCCTATCCACCGTTAGCTCCTGTGTTCAAACTATTACTGGGCCTTTCCATATACATTGGGCCATTCCATATACATCAGCAACTGCTGTGTTCAGACTATCACTTGTCCATCCCCTAAACACCTTCAGCATCTGCGTTCAGACTATCATCGGGTGATTCCCTATACACCAGCAGCTCCTGCATTCAGACTATCTCTAGGCCATTCCCTATACACCACCAGCTCCCCATATTCAGACAATCACTGGGCCATTCCCCATACATCACCGGCTCTCATGTTCAGATTATCACTGCGCCATTCCCTATACACCATCAGCTCCTTTATTCAGACTATCACTGGGCCAATCCATGTATATCAACAGCTGCTGTGTTCAGACGATGACTGGGCTATTCCCTATACACTATCAGCCTCAAAATGCACTGGGCCATTCCTCATACATTTCCAGCTCCTATCTTCAGATTATCACTGCACCATTCCCTATACATCACCAGCTGCTATATTCATACTGTCACTGCGGCATTCCCTATATACTACCAGCCTCAATATTAAGACTACCACTGGGCCATTCCCCATACATCACCAGATCCTTTTCAGACCATCACAGAGACATTCCCCATAGAATATCAGCTCCTATAATCAGACTGTCACTGAGCCCTTCGCTATCCACCATCTGTGTTCAGACCAGCACTGGTCCATTCCCTTTACTTTGGGCCATTTCCCACACACCACCAGCCCCTGTGTTCAGACTATCACTGGGCCATTCCCTTTATGCCATCAGCTCCAGTGTTCAAACTATTACTGGGCCTTTCCATATACATTGGGCCATTACCTATACATGACCAGCTCCTGTGTTCGGACCATCACTGGACCATACCCCACAAATCACTGGGTCATTTTCAGACTATCACAGAGCTATTCCCCATACAACATCAACTCCTATAATCAGACTATCACTGATCCGTTCCCTGTGCACCATCTGTGTTCAGACCATCACTGGGCCATTTCCCATACATCACCAGCTCCTGTGTTCGGACTATCACTGGTCCATTCCCTATGCATTGTCGATTCGCTATACATCACAAGCTGCTGTTTTCAGACAATCCCTGCGCCTTCCTATACACTATCATCTCGTGTGTTCAGACTACCACTGCGCCATTTCATATGCACTACCAGCTCCTGCGTTCAGGCTATCACTGGGCCATTGTGTATACACTATCAACTCCAAGAGTCAGACTGTTGCTGGGCCATTCCCTTTACACCATCTGCTCCTGCGTTCAGACTATCTCTGGGCTATTGCCTACACACTAGCTCCTGTGCTCAGACTATCACTGGGCCATTCCCTGTACACCACCAGCTGCTGTGTTTCGATGATCACAGTCCATTCCCTATACATTACCAGTTCCTGTGTTCAGATTATCACTGAGCCATTTCCCGTACATCACCAGCTCCTGTGTTTGGACCATCACTGGGACATTTCCCATATATCACCAGCTTCTAATTTCAGACTATCACTGGGCCATTCTCTATACTGGGCAATTCCCTGTACATCACCAGCTCCTGTGTTCAAACTATCACTGGGCCATTCCCTATACATTGGTCCATTCCCTATACATCATGAGCTCCTATGTTCAGACGATCACTGGGCCATTCCCCATATATCACCAGCACCTATATTCAAACCATCACTTGTCAATTCCCCTTACATCACCAGCTTCTGTGTTCAGACTGTCACTGGGCCTTTCCCTTTATACATTCAGCCCCTATATTCAGACTGTTACTGGGCCATTCCCCATACATCACCAGCACCTGTGTTCAGACAATCACTGGCCCATTTCCTTCACATGATCAGCTCCTGAGTTCAGACTATCACTGGGCCATTCCCCATACATCACCAGCTTCTGTGCTTAGACTATCACTGGGCCATTCCCTACAAACCACCAGCTCCTTTATTCAGACTATCACTGGGCCATTCGCCATACATGACTAGCTCCTGTGTTCAGACTATCACCTGCGCCATTCCATATAAATTGAGCCATTCCCAATACATCACCAGCTTCTGTGTTCAGAGTATCACTGGGCCATTCCCTATACAGCACGAGTTGCTGTGTTCAGATGATCACTGGGCTTTCCCTTACACCATCAGCTGCTATATTCTGGCGATCACTGGGCCATTCTCTATACACCACCAGCTCCTGTGTTTAGACTGTCACTGCTCCATTCTATATACATCACCAGTTCCTGTGTTCAGACTACCACTGGGCCATTCTCTATACACCACCAGCTCCTATATTCAGACTACCACTGGGCCATTCTCTATACACCACCAGCTCCTGTGTTCAGACTACCACTGGGCCATTCGCTATACACCACCAGCTCCTGTGTTCAGACTATCACTGGGCCATGCCGAATACATCACCAGCTCCTGTGTCAGACTATCACTGGGCCATTCCCTATACACTATCAGCTCCTATATTCGGACTATCACTGGGCCAGACTATCACAAGATCCCACATGGGAGAATGTTCAAGAAGGTAAGAGCCCATGGGACCCAGGATCATTTGGAAAATTGGATCCAAAATTGGCTTAGTGGCAGCAGGCAGAGGGTGATGGTTGAAGGTTGTTTTTATGATTGGAAGCCTGTGACAAGTGGTGTACCACAAGGATCGGTGCTGGGACTCTTGCTGTTTGTAGTGTACATCAAAGATTTAGACGTGAACATAGGAGGTATGATCAGTAAGTTCGCAGATGACACGAAAATTGGTTATGCCGTAAATAGTGAGGAGAAAAGCCCTAGATTACAGGAAGATATAGATGGACTGGTAAGGTGGGTAAAGCAGTGGCAAATGGAATTTAATCCTGAGAAGTGTGAAGTGATGCATTTTGGGAGGACTAACACAGCAAGGGAATACACAATGAATGGTAGGACCCTAGAAAGTACAGAGGATCAGAGGGACCTTGGTGTACATGTCCATAGATCCCTGAAGGCAGCAGTACAAATAGATAAGGTGGTTAAGAAGACAAATGGGATACTTGCCTTTATTAACTGAGGCATAGAATATAAGAGCAGGGGGATTATGTTGCAGCTGTATACAACACTATTTAGGCCACAGCTGGAATACTGTGTACAGTTCTGGTTGCCACATTATGGGAAGGATGTGATTGCACTGGAGAGGGTGCAGAGGAGATTCACCAGGATGTTGCCTGGGCTGGAGCGTTTCAGCTATGAAGAAAGACTGGATAAGCTGGGGTTGTTTACCTTAGAGCAGAGAAGGCTGAGGGGGACCTGATAGAGGTATACAAAATTATGAGGGGCCTAGATAGAGTAGATAGGAACCTTAGCGGAGGTGTCAATAACCAGGGGGCATAGATTTAAGGTAATGGGAAGGAGGTTTAGAGGGGATTTGAGGGTGGTTGGAATCTGGAACAGACTGCCTGAGGGGATAGTAGAGGTAGGAATCCCCACAACGTTTAAGAAGTATTTAGATGAGAACTTGAAATGCCACAGCGTATAAGGCTACGGGCCAAGTGCTGGAAAATACGATTAGAATAGATAGGTGCTTGATGGCCGGCATGGACATGATGGGCTGACGGGCCTGTTTCTGTGCTGTATAACTTTATGACTCTATCCCCATATATGACCAGCTCCAGTGTTCAGACTATCACTAGGCCATACCCTATTTTTTATTCATTCACGGGGTGCGGGCGTCGCTGGATGGGCCAGCATTTATTGCCCATTCCCCATACATAAGAACTTAAGAAATAGGAACAGGCATAGACCATTCGGCCCCTCGAGCCTGCTCCGCTATTCAATAAGATCATGGCTGATCTTCTTGTGTTTCAATTTCCACATTGCCATTTAATCCCGGTAATCTTTGATTTCTCCAGCTCCTATATTCAGACTATCACTGGGTCATTCCCTTTTCATCACCATTTCCTGTGTTTAGACTATCACTAGGCCATTTCCTATATGCAACCAGTTGTTGGGTTCCTATTTTCACTGGGTCTATTTCCTATACACCACCAGCTTCAGGGAGGGGGAGATGGAAAGGACAAGTGAGGGAGAGGGTTAAATAAATTTAGAGGTAGAGAGAAAAGCAAAGAGAGATAGTGTGCATGAGCTATCAGCAGAAAGATTCTATATGAGACAGTCAACATTCTGAGCAACAAGCAACCTCTGCTGGCAACAAAAGCCTACTACACCGATATCTCCAGGCAGTCTCCCGAGCAAGAACCAGTCAGGCCTTAACTGTGCATAACTCCTGAGACCAGGCAGGATCAGGAACTTGCAGAGTAGTGTAATAGTTGGCTATTGTTCCTTTAATGCTTCTTGCTTGAAGTATGTTTTTTGCTCTTTTTTTTCACTGTCTTCAGTCCCTTGATTTTTCTGGCAGCAGCAGAATGTGCAGCAGGAAATGGATAGAGAGAAGGTAGGAGCTAGCGGGAGGAGAGGAAGTGAGGAGAGAGGAAGAGAGAAAAAGAAAATGACAGAGAATGTTTGAGGGGGGAGAGAAACAGAGAAGATGAAAGAGAGAGAAGATGAAAGGTTCATTTATTCATTCACAAAACATGTGGGATACTTAAAAATGGAAAATACCACCAAGAGACACAGGAGTGCTTTGTCAGATTTATTTACATGTTAAATACACAATGGCCAAATGATACAACAGGATATTCAGTCAGCATAATAGTTATCAATGTTAGAGTCTATCTACACAAGATAATTTAGTTGCAAAGCAGAGATAGAATGAAATGGAAAGTGAGAGAGAGGAGATCAAGGTTCGTGGTTGAAGAAGGTGTGCACATGTAGATCTGGAGCCTCTGCCAGTGTGCACTGTAGAGCTGGAACCTCTGCCGGTGTGCACTGTAGAGCTGGAGCCTCTGCCAGTGTGCACTGTAGAGCTGGAGCCTCTGCCGATGTGTATGTGCTGTAGTAGAAGGATGTCGTCCCGAAAGGGTTAACATGGGACTGAGTACAGTACACTGCCACCTCCCCCCCCCCCGCCCCCAATGGTGATGTAAGAAGGCACATGACATAGTGCTAAGGGCAGCCTAGAGATAGGTAGCAACATGTAATGACCAAGGTACTGTGTGCCATCAGCAGGTCTAGCAACTCAAGACTGGGCAACCATGTGGCACTGTGGGCCATCTGCAGCAGCAGAATTGTACTTAACCACAAGCTGTAACCTCATGGCCCAGCATATTCCGCAATCTAGCATTACCACCAAGCCAAGGAATCAACCCTGGTTCAATGAAGAGTGCAGGAGGGCATACCAGCAGCAGCAGGCATACATAAAAATGAGGTGTCAACCTAGTGAAGCTATAACACAGGACTACTTGTGTGCCAAACAGCATAAGCAGCAAGTGATAGACAGAGCTAAGGGATCCAACCAATGGATTAAGCTCTGCAATCCTGCCACATCCAGTCGTGAACAGTGGTGGACAATTAAACAGCTCACTCGAGGAGGAGGTTCTACAAATATCCCCATCCTCAATGATGGGGGAGCCCAGCACATCAGTGCATAAGATTAGGCTGAAGCATTTGCAACAATCTTCAGCCAGAAGTACCAAGTAAGATGATCCACCTTGGCCTCCTCCAGAGGCCCCCAGCATCACAGATGCCAGCATTCAGCCAATTTGATTAACTTCACGTCAAGAAATGGATGAGGGCATTGATACTGCAAAGACTGACAATATTCCGACAATAGTACCGAAGACTTGTGCCCTAGAACTTGCTGCGCCCCTAGTCAAGCTGTTCCCGTACAGCTACAACACTGGCATCTACCTGGCAATGTTGTAAATTGCCCAGATATGTCCTGTAGACAAAAATCAGGACAAAACCAACCTGGCCAATTACCGTCCCATCAGTCTACGCTTGATCATCAGTGAAGTGATGGAAGGGGTCCTCCACAGTGCTATCAAGCGGCACTTGCTTAGCAATAACCTACTCAATGATGTTCAGTTTGGGTTCTGCAAGGGTCACCAGCTTCTGACCTCATTACAGACTTGGTTCAAACATGGACAAAAGAGCTGAACTCCAGAGGTGAGGTGAGAGTGACTGACCTTGACACCAAGGCAGCATTTGACTGAGTGTGGCATCAAGGAGCCCTTGTGAAACTGGAGTCAATGGGAATCAGGGGGAAAACTCTCCACTTGGTTGGAGTCATACCTGGCACAAAGGAAGATGGTTGTGGTTGTTGGAGGTCAATCATTTTGGTTCCAAGACATCACTGGAAGCGTTCTTCAGGGTAGTGTCCTAGGCCCAACCATCTCCAGCTGCTTCATCAATGACCTTCCTTCCACTATAAGGCCAGAACTGGCGATGTTCGCTGATGGTTGCACAATGTTCAGTACCATTCACAAATCTTCAGATACTGAAGCAGTCCATGTCCAAATGCAGCAAGACCTGGACAAGTGGCAAGTAACATTCTCGCCACACGAGTGCCAAGCAATGACCATCTTCAACAAGAGAGAATCTAACCATTGTCCCTTGACATCCATTGGCACCACAATCACTGAATCGCCCACTATCAACATCCTGGGGGTTACCATTGACAGGAAACTGAACTGGACTAGCCATATAAATACAAAAGCAAATCAGAGGCTGGGAATCCTGCAGTGAGTAACTCACCTCCTGACCCCCCAGATCCTGTCCAGGCACAAGTCAGGAGTGTGATGGAATCCTCTCCACTTGCCTGGATGAGCGCACCTCCAACAACACTCAAGAAGCTTGACACCATCCAGGGCAAAGCAGCCCGCTTGATTGGCACCACATCCACAAACATTCACTCCCTCCACCGCCGACACATAGTGGTAGGAGTGTGTACGATCTACAAGATGCACTGCAGGAACTCACCAAGGCTCCTTAGACAGCAACTTCCAAACCCACAACTGCTACCATCCAAAATGACAAGGGCAGCAGATAGATGGTAACACCACCACCTTGGAAGTTCCCCTCCACGCCACTCACCATCCTGACTTGGAAATATATCAACCATTCCTTCACTGTCGCTGGGTCAAAATCCTGGAACTCCCTTCCTAACAGCACTGTGGGTGTACCTATAGCACATGAACTGCAGTGGTTAAAGAAGGCAGCTCACCACCACCTTCTCAAGGGCAATTACAGATGGACAACAAATGCTGGCCTAGCCAGCAGCGTCCGCATCCCGTAAATGAATAAAAAAACTGTATGTGATCCTCTCCATACCTGTGCAATCCACTGTGAATTTGTACATAGTTCAATACTGTTAATAAAGATTTCTTTGTAATTTCAACAAGACTGCTTTATGGTGTCAAAGCAGTACACATCGTGAGGAGCAACAACAGAACTGCCGGTGCATACACGTAGATCTTGAGCTTCTGCTGATATGTATGTGCAGATCTGGAGCCCCTGCCAGTGTGTACGTGCAGATCTGTGTATGTGCAGAGCTGGAACCACTGCCAGTGTGTGCGTGCAGAGCTGGAGCCTTTGCCAGTGTGTACGTGCAGAGGTGGAGCATCTGCCGAAGTGCATGTGCAGAGCTGGAGCCAGTGTGTACGTGCAGAGCTGGAGCATCTGCCGATGTGCATGTGCAGAGCTGGAGCCAGTGTGTACGTGCAGAGCTGGAGCTTCTGCCAGTGTGTGCGTGCAGAGCTGGAGCCTCTGCCAGTGAGTATACATGCGAATTGGCTCCTTCAATACTTCATGACACTTTTGGAGTAGAGCAGTGTGACAGGGTGCTTTCAGCCTACATTGTAGGTGTTTATTGTCCTGCGATTTTTTATTGTTGAATGTGTTGTCTCCATTGCATTTGTCTGGCAGCAGGGGTGTGCCCACTTTGTTGTGTGTGCGTGTGTGTAATATTCCCAGGCAGTCTTCCAAGCAAGTATGAACCAGGCCTGACTGCTTAATTTCTAAGATCTGACAGGATCAGGTATTTTCAGACCAATGCAGTAGCCTGCTTTTGTTCCCTTAACCTTCCATCAACAGTTTGTTAATGCTCTGTTCTGACTCCACCCTACCCACATCCACTTTATCCCACCATGGAACCCTGAGGGTGGAATTTTCCATTTAGGAGACTAAATGCGGTAGTGGGTGGTTTCAGTGGCGCCCACTCCACCAGCCAGAATGGCGGGAACTCGAGCCTGATTCCGCACTTGGAAGCTCATTAATTATGCACAGGCGAGTATCGGACCAAATCACCTGGGGGGTCGGGAGCTGATTCGTCTGCCTGCTATCAGCTGGCAGGGTCAAAGGTCTGGGCATCACATTTAAACGCCAGTCCAACACATGGATCTCACTCTCTCCAGCCACCTGTCTTCAAGACATGTGCAGTGATGTCTTCCAGCCACAAGAAGAGGGCAGCACCCTGGCCTTGATCAGAGGAGTGCAGGTGCACAGGCATGTCCTGTGTCCCAGGGATGGCTCCAGGAAGCACAGCAGCCTCAGCTGTTATGGCCTGAGAGGCTGTTCCAGAGCAGGTTGGTGCGGCTGGCAACCGCGCCAAAAATACCATCCAGTGCAGGAGAGGATGAGCAATCTTATCTGCTCCGCCAGGGTAAGTCATCATTCAACTCCCTCCAATATCAAACTCTCATCATGGCATCATGCACTCAAACTCTCTTCAGGGAACTCACACAACCATCAACACTGACTCCCTCACGGAGACTTTCACATCATCACCATCCCATCTATCTGGGAAGGCTGGCAGCCCCCTTGGTCCAGCAAGTCTTGCTGGATTTGCACTCAGCCTTGCATTCCATGGCCACACACCCCAGTGGGCATCATCAGGATGTAGGCGACGAGGTACCTTGACCTCCCTCCAGGTGTACCATCTCCTGCAGGAGTCAGGGTGGGACCCTTGGGCACCCACAGGGAGGATGAGCGTCATCTGGACACCCCAGGGGCCTCCCCTTGGGGCACTCCAAATGTATACGGCCGCTCACAGCCCCCTCTGCCTGTGACCCCTCCCACTCCAGCTCTCAGGCTGCTGAGGGTGCTTCTGCACCTGAGCAGTGACCCTTTCCAGGCATGGGCCCTCCAGGCCTCGGACACCAAAGAACGTCCACCATGGTCATCAGGACGTAGCAGTCAACAGGCTGCCTCCACCTCTGCTGTGGATGTCGGGGCTGCACCCTGGCGCAGCAGTAGAGTTAGGAAAGTTAAGAAAACTTGATGTCACTTTTGGGTCATGGGTGTGCTAGACATGTAAAAAAATTGCACTTTTGTGAATACACTTGATGGTTTTGTGAATGTCTTGGTCAACTGAAGGCATTGTGAATTTGTATATTGGAATCATCATATGTTGAGGTTAACAATCCTCCCACTCAGTGATAGTGTTCCACTGTGAGATTCATATTCCTATGATATCAACCTCAGTTGAACTAGTCTCTGCAACCTTGTGTGATGTCAGGGAGATGTGTTTAAGGGTCATACGGACTTGAACCATTAACTCTGTTTCTCTCTCCACAGATGCTGCTAGACCTGCTGAGTTTTACAAGCATTTTCTGTTTTTGTTTCAGATTTCCAGCATTCACAGTATTTTGCTTTTATATAGATGTGTTTAAGTCTTTATTTGAATTGTGTGATGTTAGCATTTCTAACCCTGCTTCCTCAAGGAACACCGTTGAGTGAGGGCAGCTCATCTGCATTGATATTCTAGCAACATTTGTGTCTCGTCAGTGATAGTGGCAGAAGATAAGACATGCAGGGGAGGAGGAGATCCCTAGGTATGTCCACTTCTCAGTCGCAGAAGTGTTTGCATCATTAGATGGCAGTGAAGGCTTCAAGTCTTCTCTCGCATCACTCTGGTTCCTCGATGGACTCTCAGTTCCCAGAATGAGCTCACTCACTCACAGGGCACTGTGGACCAAAGCAAAGATCATGGCCTGGTGATCCATGTGGCCAGAATGCACAAGTGTGAATGCAGGACTCATTCTCCTGGACGTCCCCTGAGGTGAAAGTAAATAGGGTGAAATTGATGAAAGTAAAAGAGGGCTAAGAGAGATGTGGCCATGTTGCTCACTTTACTCTTCCTGGAACCTGTCAGCAATTAAAGTACCACAGGCACGCCTCCCATGTCTTCCTTCCTCCATGGCGTGATTGTGCTCATACTGACCCTCAGCAGCCTCCTGAGGTTCCTGGGCTTCCGGATCTTCATCCTCCGATGAGGTCTCATCCTCCTCCAGTTCAGCCTCTGGCAGGGGGTTCACCTGTTTACATTGCCAGATTGCGAAGGGTGCAACACACTGCGATGATGCGGGAAACCTTGTCGGGAGTGTATTGGAGTGAGCCACCTGAGCGGTCCAAGCACCTGAAGCATATCTTCAGAAGCCCTATGGTCTGGTCTATAAGAGAGCTGTGAGCACTGTCGTACCTCTCCTCGGAACGACTCTGAGGGCGACGCATTGGTGTCATCAGCCAGCATTTCAGTGGGTAACCCTTATCTCCAAGCAGCCAGCAGCCAGCAGCCATCCCTGCAGACATAATGGCCCCTCGAAAACCTCAGATACCTGGGAGTGACTCAGGATGTAGGAGTCATGGCAAGTCCCAGGGTACTGTGCACAAACACACTGTAAGTGCTTCTGGTGATCACACACCAGTTGTACATTGATGGAATGGTAGCCCTTGTGGTTTATAAACATTAGGTGCTGCTGCCATACAGCTCGTATAGCCACATGGGTACAGCCTATTGCATCCTGCACTCTTGGGAAGCCTGAGATGGCGGCAAAGCCGGCGAATCTTGCCGCCTGTTTATCTTCGTCCAGAGCAAGCCTGACATAATGATGGGCCTTCTTGTAAAAGGCATCTGTGACCTCAAAATACATCGATGTATTGCGGACTGAGAGATGCTGCACAGGTCCCCTATTGATCCCTGGAAAGACCCAGAGGCAAAGAAATTGAGTGCTGCGGTCACCTTCAAAGCCACTGACAGGGGATACCCTCCAACTCCAAGTGGCGTCTTTACAAAGAATGTGGCATATGTGATGTACCAGAGCTCAGGACAAATGCATGCCATTGCCTCATTTGTAAATCGGAGACTCTTCTACAATAAACCCTAGGTCTGGTGATTCACCTCCATTGTCTGCATCTCTTCTCCTGACCCTCCTGTTCATGCCCTGGCTCTGCTTGACCATGTCCCTAAGGTGGGCCTCCTGCTGGAGCTGTGCCCAGTGTTGCTTCTCCCTCCTTTGTCTACTCCATTACATTAGGACCCTGACAAAGGCAGCATTGAGCCCTGGATCCATCTGTGCTTTTGCCTTCTCTCTGAAAGGAAACATTCAAGACATTAATGATTCAAGGGGAAAGAAAATGAAGCTCAGAAGATGAAACGTATGGAAACTGTATGAATCCATAGTTTTTCCTGCCCTACATGCATGGTGGCCTTGTCCCTGAGACACTAGTACACACATTGAGGTAACCAAGATGGCTTTGCAGATATATATCTTGAGCCTTGTGTGGGATGATAATGTTTAATCGAGATGAGTGACCCAACAAAGCTCTGTGCTCCAATCACTGATGTGGCATATTAATAACTAATCAGTTGCTCATGGTCAATGAGCGGATGCCCTTTGGCTCATTAGGAATGTCAAATCTGGTAAACATGTGACAGACCTTCATTGATGGAATGCCATATATGATGCAGTTCTGCCTCCTTCACTATTGCTTACATTCCCAAATTCTAAATTCCTATGTGTTACTCTTGAGATGCAGCGACTGTGATGTGAAACCACTGAGTTCTGAGTAGCCCTTTAAAATGCTAATGAAGTGATTGGCTTTCAGCGGATTTCATCACAAGGAGGTGTTCTTCCTTTCTTTCTCAGCAGACTCCTGCCCACTCTTGTGGCAACAAGTTAGAGGGCAACCCTGGAAAGGCTCACTTGTGTTCGCCTTTCCCCCTCACTGCCATTCCACAACCATCCTTCCCCTTTGTCCCCCTCGTGTTTGCCCTTCCCGCTCACTGCCATTCCACAGCCTTCCTTCCCCTTTGTCCCCCTCGTGTTTGCCCTTCCCGCTCACTGCCATTCCACATCCGTCCCTCCACTTTTCCTTTTTCAAATGGGTTAGATGCCGAGGTAATTTACCGCTGGCATGATGCAAGATTGGAAGGCGTGACAGGATTCCAGCGAGCAGCTGTTTTAATGAGCATCCATGCGATGTTAATGAATAGAAATGGTGTTCATGCCACTAGTCAGCGGGTTAACTGAGCTACCATTAACCCGCCATCAGGAGAATTACGAATTATTTTTATGCCGGCGGATTTCCGAATTTGTGCCTGCCACTGGACCCTCTGCTCCCACCCACCATGAAACCCGCCGCAGGACGGATGGGAAAACTCCCCCCTTGATTTTAACTTTGGACTCTCTCCTATTGTCTCCTCTCTATTCCCCATTTATTATAAGGTACTGTATATGCATCCTAATACTTGCTTTGTAACCAAGCCTAAGGAACTTGAGATTTCCCAATGCCCTCTCACATGTACATTTTGGCTGTTGTTCCAACTTGAAGCCATCACTTCCACTTCCATTTTCCTTTCTCTTTTTCCTTTTTAACTCTCCTAGGCCTTGCTCTCTATTGTCATGTCTTCTTTCATTTCTCCCCTCTCAGATACTCTGTCCTCAACTTTCCTATTCTCTTGCTGCTGTCTCAGGTTTGACTCCCTCTTTGATAAATGTACATCTTTCTGTGCCTCTTTTTATATCCTCAAAAGGGCCGACTGAGGCATTCGTTCCTTATGAGCAGATAACCCAACTTCCCACCATGCTCTCTCACTGACCTTCCTGTCCAGCATGCCATTTGGGGGCTAGCCTTGCCAATCGCCTCCCTGTCCAACTCATCCTTCACAGTAAAACGCAAAATACTGCAGATGTTGGAAATCTGAAATAAAAACAGAAAATGCTGGAAATAATCAGCCGGTTTGGCAGCATCTGTGAAGAGAGAAACAGAGTTAATGTTTCAGGTCATGACCTTTCATCCCTCAGCCTCTGCTCCGAACAACGTCTCATCCTCAGTGATTTCAAGCTCTATCTCAATTCATCATGTTCTCTCTCTTCAAAGTTCACTGCTGTCCTATCCTCTTACATCTCTCCTTCCCTATAAACTCCCCAACCCATATTCATGGCCACCCCTTGACCTTGCATTTTCAAGTGGTCTTGCCACTTTTGTTAACTCAATAAGGTGATTTCTAATCACTTCTTTTTATCACACTTCATCAATGTTACTTTTAGGGTGCTGCACAGCAATCCAAATGTTGCTACGCAGGCTGTGCGCAAACCGTGTCCTTTAAGGTACTACACACGTGCGCTACTGTGCAAAGAAATGTAAAGGTAACATGCACTTAAATGAATAGGCCACGCACAACAGAAAAATAAAATAAAGGCTGCGTTGTTCTCCACCCACATCCCACTTTCCCTCCAAACCATGCTTCCTTCTGGGTCTACCCTTGGAAACAATTCTCCCACAATTCATACTGCACTCTCAAACTCCCAACTGTCTGCTCTTTGGTCCTCCATTCTCCAGGACATTTCTGTAGCTACCAATATGTTCAATCACACCCTCACCTCCACCTTTGAAGTTCTCACCCCATTAAGACTATTAATTTCCCTCACCATAGTCATTGCCCCATTACAACCCTCACCTCCCTTCCCTTAAGCCCAAGGGACACAGACTTGAATTGATATGGCAGACAACTGTTTTAGACATTCACTGCCAGATCTGGCTGGACCACACAAAGTAGTAATGGATCCTATTCTCACCTCCGAAAACTGCTCACTGTTGCAGGATTATTTTTCCTCGACTACAATCCGACTTCTTAAACTCCCTCTCCTGCCTCCCTCAACCTCATTTCCAACATGTGCAAGAAGCTCTTGAACTTATTTATTAGTAAAATTGTGACCATCTGATCAGCTATCTCTGCCTGGTCCCTTCCTTGCACTAGCCAGGGCTAAACCTCCTCTAAAGCCCCCTCTAGCCTTGAACTTGTATCTTTCTCTAGTTTCTCTCCGACCCCCTCTCATTCCTGTTCTGAACTCATCTTGTCCATGAGATCCACCTTCTGCTTTCTCGACCCCATTTGCACTAAATTACTGACCATCTAACTTTGCTTCTTGGCTCCCATATTAGCCAATGTTGTTAACAGTTCTCTCTCCTCAGGTACTATGCCCTCCCTCCTTCAAATCTGCTGTCATTAATCTCACCTCAGTAAAAACAACCCTTCACCTCTCCTTCCTTGCAAACTATCACCCCATCTCAAATTTCTTTTCCCCTGCCAAACACCTTCCAAAGCTATGCCTGTCTTTCCTGGAACACCACGTGTGAACCCTTTCAATCAAGTTTCTGCTCCAGTAAGAAAATGGCTCTTATCAAAGTCATAAATGACACCCTATGTGACTGTAACAAAGGCAAACTATTCCTCCTCCTTCATCTTTCTGCAGCTTTTGACATAGTTGATCGTACTATCATCCTCCAATGACTCTCCGCCTTCATCTCGCTGGGTAGGACTGCACTTGCCTGGTCCCATTCTTATATCTCTCCTCCTAATCAGAGAATCATTGGCAGTGGCTCCTGTTTCTGCTCCCGTACAGTTACTTCTGGTATCCCCCAAAAATCTGTACTGGCCATCCTCCCATTTATAGAGTCATAACAGCACAAGGGAGGCAATTCAGTCAATTCAATTCCCCACTCTATCCTTGTAGCTTTCAAGTTTCTTTTCCTCACATGCCCATCTAGTTTTCCTCTTGGAATCATTGATCACCTTCACCTTCTCCATCCTCACAGGTAGCGAGTTTCAAGTCAATATCTCTCACTGAGTAGAAATGTTCTTGCTTATATCCCCTTGCATCTCTTGCACAAAACTTGTGTGCACACAGCTGTGTCTTCTAGTCTTTTTATCATCAGCTAATGGGAATAGCTTTTCTTTAACTACCTTATCTAAACCTGTCATAATCTTGTACACCTCTATCAAATCTACCCTCCAAGGAGAACAACTCTAGCTTCTCCAATCCAACCTTGTAGCTAAATTCCTCAATCCTGGAACCATTCTGGTAAATCTCATCTGCACCCTGTCAAGGATCCATGCATCCTTCTTACGGTCTGATGACCAGAACTGGACGCAAATCTCTAGTTGTGGCCTAACTAGAGCTTTATAGGTTCAGCAAAACATCCCTGCTTTTGTACTCAATGCCTCTATTTATGAAGCCAAAAATGCCATTTGCTTTGCTAACCACTTTCTCAGTCTGTCTGTCACAGAAAAACGGAGTGAACACTCAGACCCTGGAGGTTTGTCTAGGAAGTCTTTATTAAAGTCGTGATATCACGGAGAGCCTAGTCGCATACAACGGAGCAAACCAGTCTCTGACTAACACCTCTTTACACACATAGATATAGCAAAAGGTTCGTGACAGAAACTTGCAATAGTTTCAAATGGCTTCAAAGGATAGCGATCAGTGTTAATGATTTAACGATTAGACAGGACAATGTCAATGGTTTAGCAAATAGACAGGACAATGTCGATGGTTCAGCAAATAGATAGTGTTAATGGTTACATATCCTGGGCAATGCACACATAATAGTTTTTTTCCTCTTAGATTTTGCCACCGTATCTGACATCCGGAGCCCCTTAGCCTGGGAAGGTAGCACTGGCCCTTTGATTTGCTAATTTATGTGCTGGCTGTGTGACTGTTTGGGGACATTCTACAGTAATTTCATTATACATGTATTTTAATTTCCTTTCCCAATTATACATGTAGTTTATTTCATTCACAATTATACGTGTATTTTATTTCATTCACAATTATACACATATTTTATTCTTCCACAGTCCCTCCTTGTTAATCTTTTCTTTTAGATTAACACCAGTGAGGAATAATATCTTCATCATCATACGGTGGTTCATAACCATGAGGAAAAGGCTGGTCCCTGGCGGGGTAAACTTTCTCTCCCCATCAGTGGGCTTCGCTGGGGCCAGTGCGCATCATTTGGGGAATGATTGGGGCACCCCCTAATCCAGTAGAGACACTATTGATAAACTGGGAGCAGCAAATCCGTAAAGTAACACACGCACAGCACCCTGTGATACATGCTACGACTATCCCAATTAAAAAGTATAGCAACCAACTTCCCCAACCGGAAAACCAACCTAGTATTGTAGACCACTGAGAATCATTTTTTATAAAAACTGCTCGAACTTTCCCCAGCCTTCTTTATTTCTTGTACCTTGTCCATGACATGCTGTCCCAAGTCAGTGATATTTTCAGAGACATCGGGTACATAAGTGCAGCACTCTGCGCCTATCATAGCACAAGTGCCACCTTCTTCAGCTAGAAGGAAGTCAAGGGCCATCCTGTTTTGTAATACGGTTAGGCGTAATGCTGTCATTTCAGTGCTGCTAGCTGAGATCTGCTTCTGTGTTTTAATCAGAGCATCAGCCGTTGAATTAGCGACTTTTTCAAGCGCAGCTGCCAGGTTGATAATTTCACGTGAATTACGAGCCGATCCATAAGGGGGCAAAGCAATCATCCAGAATCGTTCAGATTCCGAGATGCCACGGCGATGTAGGCGCCGATACGGTTGCATATCTGATTTACCTATATGGCGAAGATAGGGATTTAAGTATGCTAGGTAGCAACAGCCACTCCAGGTGGGAGTGGTTTCGTTCTTTTCCGAATTTCCTACAGGCACATTAGAGAAAAGGGATAGCTGAGGCATCCCAGGCAACCAGGGGTAAGCTTTATCTCCACAAACCCAGTATGTACCATAAGAGGGTCTGGTGGATGTTCAGTACCGGCGGGCTTTCGGACAGAAAGGTCAAAGATGTATGATACTGTGGTATGACAGGAGCTTCGTCCCAGATCATAAGTGCTGAGTGTAAGGTTGGAACACCAACAGGTGGCGTTTACTGGCTCTAGTGGGGGTCTAATTCTAATCCCATGTTCTGTATAGTTCCACCCATTGGCAGGTGGAGAGCGACGGAACCAACCCCTAAACATATTGTGCTGTGGTGTTACAATATTAAAAGTTCGAACGTCAGCATACTCAGTGTCATTTAGAGGAACAGCACACCAATTACCCGTCTCTCCCCCATGTTGGGGAGCGTGAGGCACATATCCAACAGGCGCCCTGTCCTACTTGTCTAGCATAGGTGCGGCATAAAGACAAAAAGGTGTTGGGGTGAGAATCCTTTGGGTACACCCCACAAAATATAGCAAAAAGACAGAATATAGCAAAAAGCAGTATCCGATACATAATGCAAATTAGTTCACTGATAACGACGGTTAAAGGACTGCCGGACAATGTTTTTTACAACGAGTGGCGTGGACCCAGTCTTCCTTCCCTTTACTCTTCAGGGCCGTTCGCAGCACAAGGTAGGGTCCTTTCCACCCTCTCATGCAATTCAGCTGCTGTTTTGCACAGAGGAAAATGAGTACAAGTCCAACATTTAGTCCGATTAACTTGTGAGGCTACGGCTTGCGTTTGTTGAACCGCAGAATTGGTATTCCATGCCCCCGCAAGGACCACGCAGGACAGGATCCAAGTCAGAGTCAGCATTCTGACGGCTCAGTTAAAGTTCTTGCACAAGCACTTCCGTCCGAGGTCAGCGTCCGCTTGACGTGCGATGCGTGGATCCACAAGGGCGTCCTTCAACCTTTACGGCCATTTGGGTGGTGAGCAGGACTTGGAAAGGCACTTCCCATCGAGGTTCCAAACAGTTCTTTCTCCTGAAGGTCTTTACTAGGACTAGGTCCCCGGGCTGGTATTGATGGCAATCTTCAATGGTGGGCTTTTTCTGAGCTTCTACTACCTGCATATGCAAGCTCTTGAGACAGTTAGGGTGAGAGCGCATAGTCATGAGCACCAAGGGTAGAGCTTCAGGCCCTTTAAAACTGGTTTCTTCACATAATTTAGCTTGTTTGTTTCTCAGAATACCATTTTGTCTTTCCACCGCCCCAGTAACCTGGGGGTGGTATGGGCAGGAAAGGTGATGGTTGGATTGTAAGGCCTTCAACAGTTCCTTTATCACTTTAGCAGTAAAATGAACAACAATTTTACAACAACAACAGCATCATTTCGTCGGGTGGGATACGCCTCCACCCATCACGAGAACAAACATACTAGAACTAAAACATAATTATATTCCATACATTTGGGCATTTGTATAAAGTCCATTTGTAGGTGTACAAATGGGCCCCATGGCTGGGGTCCCGTACCAGCAGTCACTGTGGGCGTCTTGCCTGGGTTATGTCATTGACATAGGTATGACAGGTATTACTAATACAATGCCTATTAGCATATTACTACTCACTATACATTCAACATTCATTCTACATACACGTGTTAAACCCCTGAGCTGGCAACCGGTCAAGTCATGATTCCTGTGTCGTGAGAGATTAAATAAATGCTCATTAGTTACCCATAAAGGGACTACCCCTTCTTTAGTTTGTCTTAAATGTTCTTGGGCTTGTTCCAGTGCCCAAGATCCATAGGTGTTGCATACATCATTTCTGCTCGCTTCGTCTGAAATATTTTTCCCTATTTCAGTTAATTTATTGATAGTCCCCGCATGACTTTCGAGCACGGTAGCCAGACTTTGGATTAACCAATGATGTCCCTATATTGAATATTGTAGCGGCATCATTTATCAGGCTGCGCTTAACGCGGTTCCCTCCCAAGCCTGATCACATCTCGCCACTGAACTGAACTGCTTCAGTCATCAACTGGCGCGTCAGAGCCGTATAGAGTGCTTGGGTATGGGTTGAGTACCATTGGGGCAGGACGACACCGGATACATTCAAGACTACGGGTACCAGCTCATGGTGTACATTATCATACAAAACTTCTGGTTAACCAGTACCAAACCATTCGTCGGTCCTGGATGCATAGTCGGACAAGATGGATCAGTTGGTGTGGTTTGAGGGGCTTCAATTATCTCTACTCAGACTGTGAAAGTAGAGGTGGGAGGTGGCTGGGTAGTGGCTCTTTTGGGCGGACCTCCCACGCTCGATCTGAAGCAACCCTTACTACAATTTGAAAGCACTTGTTCTCCGACTGTTACATTTATCATTCCCTGTTGCGTGTCGCATTCGGCACTGTCCATGCTGTACCAAAGTTCCTCCTGCGGTGCGGAATGAGCAGTGATGATCCCCGACCTTGTTGCCAGTACTGATAGGCCCACGACCAGGATCGTAGATCTGTGGAGACATTAACATCGGCTCCCGTTCTCTGGGTTACCGCTTGGTCAATTGTCATGTATCTTTAACTGTGTGTAATGCCTCCATTAACTTCCCGTTTTCATATCTACAAGTGCGCATGTATCACCTGTCATAATTACCTGGTATGGTCCATTGTTGCTCTTTGGATTTGCCTGTTTCCATATCCATAATCATCTGTCAGTCTCTAACTTCCTCTCTCAACTTATGTAATTGCCTACTTAATTCCCTTCATTGTCCTGTATTTTTCCTTTCTGTGGCCCTACACCTCCTACTATAATACCTTCAGGTAATTGCATGGCCCTTACCTGTTATCATTTCAAATGGGGTGAACCTAGCGGTCCTGCTTGGGGTAGCCCACGGCGCATTAGAATATTGGGCTGTTCCCTGTCTCTTGATTGATGTTTTTTTTTAAAGTTCAATTTATCCTTTCCACCATCCCTGGACTCTGGGGGTGGTACGGGAATATGGAATTTCTATTTAATCTCCATAAGATTACACACTTCTTTAATGACTCTCCCTGTGAAATTAGTTCCCTGTTCTGAATCCATTTGGGTAGGCACCCCCACTCCTTCCAGTTTACTCCTTCCTGCTGCTGTCTCATGTCAGACCTCAATTCCTTAAACAACTCTACAATGCACCTTCTTATCCTATCTTTCAATGGCTCAGTATTTTCACTTCCAGTGATGGTTCTCTCTGGGAACCGCTTAACTCTGCCTGTCATCAAGGTGTTAATCCTATGGTTTTACTTTTTGTAGCTCACAGGCACATTAATATAATCAGTAATACATCTATTTAGCCTTTTTCCAGCTTTCCCTTTACCTGTATCCATCTTGTGGTAAATTGTTGTTAAGTATTATTTCTCCTTACATTTCAATTCCTGAACTACAGATTCCTCATAGTTTTACCTCTAAGTTTTCTTTCCTGACCATGATCATCCTAAGGTTCTCTTGAGTTCAGTTTCTCTATTGTCTTGATTGTTTAAAATGTTTCCTTACTCTTTAGGCCATATTAACTATTCCATTTCAACGGGGATCTCTGTCTCTAGATCTTTGCTTATCTCCCCCTGTGCAGTTCCAATGCCTTAGTTGATGGCCAGATTATCAAATTCATTTCCCTTAAAACAGTTTGTACAATATGTCCTCTTTCCCTGATTCATTCTCCTACTTTCCTCATACCAGTTTACACTTGCAACAGCTACCATCTTATCTTGTTCAGGTTGTCTGGAGAGATTTTACAATCCAATAAAGTATTCTCATAACAGTTTTAAAACAGAAATCAGGTATTGACATGTTTTGCTTCCTTTTCTTCTCAAAGATTTTATTGTCTTAAAAGTAACCCACTAAATTGTGTCTAACCCTTTTCTTTTAGAATTATCCCAGATTCATTAACTCGGCCAAAAATTGGATTTCTGCCAAACTTTGCCAAGGTCTTGAGCTTAGCTTCATATTTTGGGAACAGACTTACAAACACAAAAGCTTGCAGCATTTGAATTAGTGCCAATTGTTGTCAGACCTTTTAAAATGAAAATTCCCTTTTGAGAACTTTATCAAGAACCAAACCTCAAATTTTTAAACTTTGTAAGAACTGTAATTTACACTATCAAAATTAAAACAACCTCTTTTTCATGATTTGTATCCAAGTTATAATTTCCGTATGTTTATCGACACATTCTTTATCTTAGATAGCAGCCTAGTGGTTCAAAAGTAACCTGTTAAATTACACTGCACTTTACATCTCAAGATTGTCCCAAATTCAAATTCCAGTACTTTTGGAAAGCAGATTTTCTTTAATATTTAATTCATCTCTTCATAAGAAACCCCTTTTTATCCATTGGAACCATCTAGACCTTGTGTTTATGCCTTTTCGTTTTCCTAGAATCCTTCTGAATTTCAAGTAATTTCTTTCTCTCAGAATTTTAGAATACTAACTCGTATGTATTAATCCCAATCAGCTTGAAGCTGATGATGAGGGTTATTCCCTACTAGTCTGCAAGGGGGGGTGGTACAAGGGTTGGTTCATCTCAAACAAAGGCAAGGCCTGTTTTATCTTTACACTACCTTCAAATTACGATTTTTGCCAGAAATCTCAACTCAAACCTTATATTCAAAACTTTGGAATATTTGAATAAACTTTTCCTTTAATCTAATATGGGGCTTTCGACTCTAAAGTGCTCAACTACACACACACAAGACAATTCAGGGAAGAAAACACATTAAAGCTCACATACAAATGCTTCATTGCACACAAACAAACACATAGATAAAGGTATGTATCGATACTCCTATAATATTGAACTTAACTCTAAACGAATCTTCGAGTAGCAGTGGGGAATAAAGGGATCTTGAAGGCTTCACCTATAGGGACCTTCAAACTGACGAAAGCTCACATTTTCTCTGCTGCTGCTTGTCAATTGCTCATTAACCCCCTAGGGGTACCCTCTCTCTCTCTCTCTCTCTTCAGCACAAACAGCTCTTGTAACTTAGATCAATTCATTTTTTTTTTAAGTTACTTAAAATTCAGTAGCGGACTATCTACCTCCCTTAAAACATATTATAAGCGCTCAATTCTGTCCCGATTAAAAGTTCCAGCTGGTGGGAAGCTCTCTCCTTTACTTTAAGTCCATTTAACCCAATCAGAAACATATTGGACAATTTCAGGACCATAATGGACACAAAAGAAAACACAGAAATTACTTACTTTTCACCTCCAGGAGACTCGAACCCCTGGGTATACTACTACTTTTTTTTCCGTTTTCTTACCCATCTTCAAAGTTCCTGTTTTAAGCTCCGGTTTCGCCGGTTTCGGTTTGTTCTTAGTACTTTGCGAAGCGGGGGGAGTGGCAGAGCCAGGTGTGCTGTTGCGACCTCCCATTTTTCTGAAAAGAAAACACAATTAACAGCGCAGCGCGTTTCCTACCCTATGCGCTCACCGGTGTTTAAGAGTTCCTTAACAAGTCCTCCAGTTCCTTGGGTCTTTTGAGTCTGGTCGGTAGCTACCCTTTTTCAAGCACTCCCCCTTTCAGTTAGGATGCTTTTCGTCCCCCTTTCACCTCTCCAACTTAAGAGGCCACCTCTCCAATTTAAGAGGTAGCTGGGACGCTATTTAACTGCACACCCCCTTTCAGCTAAGTTGCAGTTCGTACTCTCCCCAACTTAGGAGAGTCTCTCCCTTTCTCCGCGAGGGTTCTTTTTCAGAGATCTGACGGTCCAGGTTTTCCATTACCTCTCCAACTTAAGAGGTTACCTCTCCAACTTAAGAGGCCACTGGACTTCAGTTGGATCCCACAGGTCCCTCTGTCCCAATACACTCTTTAGAACCGTGCCATTAAGTACATATTTCCTCTCCCTTTTCCTTCTGGCAAAATGCATCACCTCACGCTTCCCTGCATTCAATTCCATCTGCCACTTTTCTGTCCATCCTGCTAGCCTATGTCCTTTTGCAGTCAGTTTATATCATCCACACTGCCTGTCACACCTCCAGTTTGGTATCATTGGCAAATATTGAAATTTTACTCTGTATTCCAATATCTAAGTCAATTATAATAAAATCAGTGATTTTAGCACTGGCCCATGTTGAACACCATTGCCTACCAACCTCCTGCCTGAAAAATAATTGTTTACCATGACTCGCTATTTTCCATATTGAAGTCAAATTTTTCATCCAAGTTGACACTGACCCTCCCATTTCATGAGCCCCAATTTTGTTAACAAGCCTTTTATGTGGTACTTTATCAAATGCTTTCTTAAAATCCATATAGGCAACATCCACTGCATTCACGACATCAACCTTCTTTGTTACTTCATCAAAAAATTCAATTAGTCAAACACATCTTGCCTTTTACAAATCTGTTCTTTCCCTCCTTAGTTAACTCAAGACTTGTGCAAGAGTGTTAATTTTTTCCCCTGATTACTGTTTCTAAATCCTTACCCACCATAGATGATAAAAGACAGACATGTAGTTAACAGGACTGCTCTTGGACCCTTTCTTGAACAAAGGTGTTAAATGTGCCACTTTCCAATCCTCTGACACCTCCTCCTAATCTAGGGAAGATTGGTAGATTATGGCAAACCTTTCCAAATCTTCACTCCCCATTCCCCTTGCAACCTGGGATGCAGGCCATCAGACCAGGTGACTTATCCACTCTAAGCCTAGGCAACCATTCCAGTACATCCTGTCTATCAATTTTTACCCCATCCATTCAATACCTCTACCACAACACAAAAGCAAAGTACTGCAGATGCTGGAAATATTAAATAAAAACAAAATGCTGGAAATACTCAGCAGATCAGGCAGCATCTGTGAAGAGAGAAAAATGGAGTTAGCATTTCAGGTTGATGAACTTTTCTCAGAAATGTTTGAAATGTGACAGGTTTTAAGCAAGTGAAATGAGGGAGGGGTGGAAAAGGAACGAAAGAAAGGTCAGTGGAGGACAGAAGATGGGAGACGTTAAGTGACCATTTTGTTTCTCTCGTCACAGGTGCTGCCTGACCTGCTGAATACTTCCAGCATTTTCTGTTTTTATTTCACATCACCTCGACCATCTCCAGTTCTACCAATATTTTTTCAGCATCCACTTCCTTGGGAAATACCGATATAACATACTTCCCCATGCCTTTAAGCATTTATCATCTTCTTTGTCCCTAAGAGGACTTAGCCTGCCTCTTACTAACTGCTCTTTTTTATTCTTTCATGGCAAGGCCAGAATTCGTTGCCCAGCTATAATTGCACTTGAGAAGTTGTGGTGAGCTACTTTCTTGGACTACTGCAGTCCATGTAGTTTAGATAGTGCTCACAGTGTTCACTATTTACATGCTGGTGGAAGATTTTTGGTTTCCCTTTTATGTTGTCTGCCATTCTATTCTCATATTCTCTTTTTATGTCTTTTTTTTTTCTTCATTTCCTCTCTCAATTTGTTGTATTTGACCTGGTTCTCATTTGAAGAATTAATGTGACATGCATCATACACTCTCTTTCATCATAATCTCTGACTCCCTTGTCATCCAAAGAATCTTGGCTTTGCTTCCCTTACCTTTCCCTCTGGTTGGAATAAACCCTATGCCTGATGCGTCTCGCCTTTAAAGATCACCCATTGTTCTGGTACAGTTTTCCTGTGAAGATTTGGTTCCATTTACCCTGGCCCAGTCCCCACTCATCCCATCAAAGTTAGCCTTCCAATCTAGAAATTTTACTTTAGATTGTCCCTCCATTCCTAATCTAAACCTTATAGAAACATAGAAAGTAACAGCAGGAGTAGGCCATTCAGCCCTTCGAACCTGCTCCGCCATTCATCATGATCATGGCTGATCACCCAACTCAATAGCCTGCTCTCGCTTTCTCCCCACATCCTTTGATCCCTTTTGCCCCAAGAGCTATATCTAACTCCTTCTTGAAAACATACAATGTTTTGGCTTCAATTACTTTCTGTGGTAGCGAATTCCACAGGCTCACCACTCTCTGGGTGAAGAAATTTCTCCTCATCTCAGTCCTAAATGGTCTACCCCATATGCTCAGTCTGTGACCCCTGGTTCTGGACTCCCCCACCATCGGGAACATCCTTCCTGCATCTACCCTTTTCTAGTCCTGTTAGAATTTTATAAGTTTCAATGAGATCCCCCCTCATTCTTCTGAACTCCAGCGAATATAATCCTAACCGACTCAATCTCTCCTCATACGTCAGTCCCGCCATCCCAGGAATCATTTGGGTAAACCTTCGCTGCACTCCCTCTATAGTAAGAACGTCCTTCCTCACAAAAAGAGACCAAAACTGCACACAATATTCCAGGTGTGGTCTCACCAAGGCCCTGTATAATTGTAGCAAGACATCCCTGCTCCTGTACTTGAATTCTCTCGCTACGAAGGCCAACATACCATTTGTTATCTTTACTGCCTGCTGCATCTGCATGCTTACCTTCAGCGACTGGTGTACGAGGACACCCAGGTCTCGTTGCACATTCCCCTCTCTGAATTTATAGCCATTCAGATAATAATCTGCCTTCCTGTTTTTGCTACCAAAGTGGATAACCTCACATTTATCCACATTATACTGCATCTGCCATGCATTTGCCCACTCACTCGACTTGTCTAAATCACACTGAAGCATCTCTGCATCCTCCTCACAGCTCACCCTCCCACCCAGCTTGGTGTCAACTGCAAATTTGGAGATGTTACATTTAGTTTCCTCATCTAAATCATTAATATATATTGTGAATAACTGGGGTCCCAGCACCGATCCCTGCGGTACCCCACTAGTCACTGCTTGCCATTCGGAAAAAGACCCATTTATTCCTACTCTTTGTTTCCTGTCTACCATCCAGTTTTCTATCCATCTCAATACACTATCCTCAATCCCATACGCTTTAATTTTACATGCTAATCTCTTATGTGACTGGTCTATAATTCCCTGTTTTCTCTCTACCTCCCCTTTTAAATGATGTGGTTACATTAGCTACCCTCCAATCTGTAGGAATTGTTCCAGAGTCTACGGAATCTTGGACGATGACCACCAATGCATCCATTATTTCTAGGGCCACTTCCTTAAGTACTCTGGGATGTAGATTATCAGGCCCCGGGGATTTATCGGCCTTCTATCCCATCAATTTCCCCAACACCATTCCCCTACCAATAATGATTTCTTTCAGTTCCTCCCTCTCACTAAACCCTGTGTTCCCCAACATTCCTGGTATGTTATTTGTGTCCTCCTTTGTGAAGACAGAACCAAAGTATGTATTTAGTTGGTCAGCCATTTCTTTGTTCCCCGTTATAAATTCCCCTGTTTCTGACTGTAAGGGACCTACATTTGTCTTTGTCAATCTTTTTCTCTTCACATACCTATAGAAGCTTTTACAGTCAGTTTTTATGTTCCCCACAAGCTTACTCTCGTACTCTATTTTCCCCTTCTTAATCAATCCCTTGGTCCTATGAAATGATGATCACTCTTACCCGTGTTTCCCCTACAGGCATTTAATCCACCTCATTCCCCAGCACTAGGTTCAGCAATGCCTCCTTCCTCGTTGATAGAGAACATTGGTGAGACCACATCTAGAGTACTATGTGCAGTTTTGGTCTCCTTATTTAAGAAAGGACATAATTGCATTAGAAGCAGTTCAGAGAAAGCTCACTCGACTGATTTCTGGAATGAGGGGTTATCCTATGAGGAAAAGTTGGACAAGTTTGGCCTGTATCCATTGGAGTTTTAGCAGAATGAGAGGATACCTTATTGAAACATATAAAATCCTGAGGGGACTTGACAGGGTAGATGCTCAAAGGATGTTTCCTCTTGTGGGAGAGACTAGAACTGGGGATATAGTTTAAAAATAAGGGGCCTCCAATTTAAGACGGAGATGCGAACTTTTTTCTCTCAATGGGTTGTGAGTCTGTGGAACTCTCTCCCCTGGAGAGCACTGGAGGCTGGGTCATTGAATATTTTAAAGGCTGAGTTAGATAGATTCTTGATGGACAAGGGACTCGAAGGGCTCAGGGGATAGGAAGGAAAGTGGAGACGAGGCCATAATCAGATCAGCCATGATCTTATTGAATGGCAGAGCAGGCTCGAGAGGCCAAATGGCCTACTCCTGCTCCTATTTTGTATGTTCGTATAACATACTAGTCACAGAAGATTTCTGAACACATTTCAGAAATTCCTACCCCTCCTTACCCTTTACTCTAACATTATCCCAATCGATATTTGGGTAATTAAAGTCCCCCAGAATCACCACTCTATAATTCTTGCACATCTCTGTAATTTCCCTGCAGATTTGCTTCTCTCTCTCTCTATTGAATGTCATAATATATTGAATACCCTTTAGAATACCCCAGTAGATCATATCCTTTTTGCTTCTCTTACCAAATGGATTCAGTCCTTGTCCCCTCAAGGACATCCTCGCTTTCCAACACTATAATGTCTTCCCTAATCAGTACTGCTACCTCACCTCCTTTTTTCCTTTCCCTATCTTTTCTGAACACTTTGTACCTGTGAATATTAAGCACTTAATCCTTCAGTATTTTAAACCACATTTCCGTTATTGCTACTAAATAATATTCCCACTCAGCTATTTGCACTTGTAGCTCACCAACCTTATTCACCACATTTGTGCGTTTACGTACATGAATTCTAACCTGCCTTTGTATTCCTTATGTCTTTCTTAGTTTAGTAATACAGTCCCACTTCTCTAGTATTATCCAACTTGCTCCTTTGTGCATCTTGTTTTCTTTGCTACTTCTATATGCTGGTGTCATTTTAGTTTAAACCCTCCCCAACCACACTAGTGAACCTCCCCATTGTTCTGAGACCTGTTGAGGTGCCTCTTTTGAATAGGTGCCTTCTGCTCCAATACTCTGAAGCCCTCCCTCCTGCACCATGCTGCAAGCCTTGTATTGTTCCTCCCTATTTTCCTATTTCCATGTTTACTGGGGCAGGACACTGAGCGTACTTGAGGAAATCTTTGAAAATTTTACCTTTTACCTTTGAAATCCCACCTTTTAAGTTCCTCCCTAGCTTCTGAAAATCTGACCATAGGACCTCACTACCAGCCCTCTCTATGTCATTGGTACTACTGTGTACCAAGACTTCTGGCTCACTCCCTTCCCCCTGCAAAATATTCTGCAGCCTGTCCATGATGCCATTTACCCTGGTACCAGGGAGGAAACACGCCATACGGTACTCACAGTGTAGGTTACAGAAATGTACCCATAACTGTGGAATCTTCTATAATGATTGGATTTGTGCCCTTTGCTGTTCCCTCCTTTGACTGTTAGTGCCATGGTCTGCGCTGCACTTCTTCAAGGCGTCGTCAATCCCAGCAGTCTCCAATACTGAGTGCCGGTTTGAGAGTGGTGCTCATCCTGAAGCCTCGTGCCTCTTTCCATTCCTCTGGAATGGCTACTCATCTACTTCTAGAGTGGCCAACTCCTGGAACGTTTGAACCAGGAAACTCCCATCCTCCCTGATGCTCCAAAGTGACTCCAGCTGCCCCTCAAGTTCAGAAACACTGAGCTCCAGTAAAGCAGTTGGAGACGATTCCCATACATGCATTCCCCTAAGACACATGAAGTGACCTGACAATCCTACATGAAGCAGGAATTGCAAGGAACAGGTCTCAGCTCCCATCCATGCTGTAAAAAAAATCTTAATTCCGTCTTTTAAAATCTAGTTAGTACCTTTTTAAACTGTTAATTTAAGTTAATGCCTCTACACCTCAGCTCTCAGATTTTGCTGACTCCTGTTCCCTTTCTCAGACCACTCCTTAACAGAACAGCACCTCTTCCATCACTGCACAAAAGCCCTTTACTCACAAAATTCTCTAAGTACTCTGTAGAAGTACTCATAGCATGTGACTCTATGCTGCCCCTCGTCAATATCATTTAAAAACACTGCATCAGTGTCCACATTTACACTGGTGACACCAACTCCCTAACTCCTCCACTGTCTGTAAATTGTCAAACTGCCTGTCTGACATCCAGTACTGGATGAACAGAAATTTCCCCCAGTTAAATATTGGGAAGACTGACAGTCTCCACCACAATCTATTCCCTAAATATCCTATCCCTGGAAACTGTCTGAAGCTGAATCCAAGTGTGTCATGTTTGACCCAGAGGTGAGCTTCCAACTACACATCCGCACCATCACTAAGACTGCCTACTTCCACTGCCATGACATTGCCCAACTCCACCCCTGCATCAGCTCACCTGTAATGGGAACCTTCTTCCGTGCCTATGTTATCTCGAGACTTGATTACTCTTAACTCACTGCTAGCCAGCCTCCCATGTTCTACCTTCCATTAAATTGAGGTCAGATCAGCCCCTGTCCTAACTTTCACCAATTCCTGTTCCCCCATCACCCCTGTGCTTGTTGACCTGCATTCGCTTCTGGTTAAGCAATGCTTTAATTTTAAATTTTTCATTCTTGTTTTCAAATCCCTTATCCTCCCCCTCTCTCTAATTGCCTCATGTCCCAGCAAGCTTCTGAGATATCTGCGCTCCTCTAATTTTGGTAGCTTGGGCATCCCAGATTTTAGTTGCTTCACCATTGGTGGCTGTGCCTTCAGCTGCCTGGACCCAAAGCCCTGGAATTTCCTACACCTTTCCAACCCGCTACTTTGCTTTCCTCCTTATGCACACTCCCTGAAACCTACCTCTTTGACCAACCTTTTGGTCACCTGGCCTAATATCTTCTTCTCTGGTTAAGTGTCAAATGTGTCTGCAAAAGCGCCTTGCCATGTTAAAGGTGTTGTATAAATACAAGTTGTTGTTATTTAAATGCTTCTTACTTAGCCTCTGTTCTTTGTTAGATTATTTTCTGCTTGTGATTCCTGTTGACTCTGTATTGAGTCCCTTCTATTTGTTGGCAGCAGGAGAATGCACCAAAAAGTAGGCAAAAGAGAGAGGGTGGGCTAATCAAGTCTCAATTTTATGGAGGGTGGAATATGGGAAGCTGACTAGGAATGAGTTAAGAATAATCAAGTGTTGGGGTAACAAAGACATTGAAGAAGGTTTCAATGACAAAGGGAAGGAGCTGATACCAGGAAATACCCAGGGTTAACGACACGGAGAACTGATACGACAACCCTTATATCAAAGCTTTACTGAAGAAAAATCCCCTAACACGCTTCACAGGAGGATTATCAAACAAAATTTGACACCAAAGTATTAGGGCAGTTATTAGGGCAGATGACCGAAAGCTTGGTCAAAGAGGTAGGTTTTAAAGAGGAGAGAGAGGCGGAGAGGTTTAGGGGGGGAATTCTTGAACTTGGGGCCTATGGTAGCAGAAGGCACAGCCACCTATGTCAGAGAGGTGCAAATCAAAGATGTTCAAGAGCCCAGAGGAATACAGCTCTCTCAGAGGGCTGTAGGGCTGGAGCAGCTTACAGAGATAGGGAGGGACCAGGTCATGGAGGGATTTAAACACCAGGGTGAGATTTTTAAAATTGAGGTGTTACACCACTGAGCCAATGTAGGTAAACGAACATTGGGGTAATGGATGAACTGGACTTGGAACAGAAAATAAATTGATGGGGTAGATGAAGAGCAGGAAGAAGATGGCGCAGGCAGGAGTTGAAGGAAGCTGCTGAGCCCAGCAAGCCAGAGCTCTCTGCACCTGTGACCAGAAAATGTGTCCTGTACCTCCTCTGCCTCATCACCAACCACACTGTACCCAAAAGGAGAGAGAGGGACAAAAAAATGAAAGCACACAAAGGTGTAGGAAAGAAGGAAAACTCAAGAGACTGGCAGATAAGAAAGGAAAGAGATGAGAGTAGAATAGGAGAGAGACTGAGTAGCAGCAGCATGGTGAAGACAGCAGACACGTAAAAAATGGTAACCATTTTGTCTGAAATAAAAGCAGAAAGTACCAGAAATACTCAGCAGGTCTGGCACCATCTATGGAGCGAAAAACAGAGTTAACGTTTTGAGTTCAATATGACTCTTCTTCAGAACCATGTTGTTGATTTGCCATGAGCTCTTGTAGGGGGTGGTGGTGTGTGTCAGCTTCACCTTTGACTTCTGAGCGGTCCGAATCGCTCCCACTCCATGAGTTCTAGATCTTGGACTTATTTGGGGGTTGTGACAAAGTGCAGCAGACAACTGGTTTTGGTGCAAGAAAAAAACTGGGTTTGTTGACATCACAAATGAATTTATAACATTAGGATTACACTGAGATTATACAGACCTACAAAGTACACTTAGTTAAGAATGGGGAACACACGGCATAATGAGGGAAAATCACGCTACTAATCCCCTTACCCTTGTCCCACCCCCAAAACCTAACTAAATTGAACTAGGAGATGTCAGGGATCATGCTCACCAACTAGGGTTCCTTGACAGTTCAAAATCCAGCCAGGTAAGCCGGTTGCAGTTTTAGGGTACCCTCTTTGTGTCCTCTGGGGCTTGCCGTCCCCACGTGGTCCTGGTCTGTGGAATCTGCGAAGGTTCTTCCGTTGGGAGGAGGGTGCGGTTGTGGGTGGTCGATCTTCATGGAGGGCTGCGGTTGTGGCCTTGTTGTCTTCGGTTGAGCTTGCCACACTGTGCCCCTCACCATGATGTTGCCTGCGGGCCTGCAAACCTCTAGATCTCCTCCCTCCGCTTGGCTCAGCTCCCTGCTTAAACTCTGCTTCAACCACTGCAAAAACTGCTCACCCTCCTGTGTCAGCTTCCCCTTCCTAACTGCTGGCCCAGTTATACTGTTTTTAAAAAAAATGTCTTATTCAATCCAAATCAAGGTTAGTTCTTTGTCTGATTTTGGTGGGCTTCCCCAGGTGATTGTTGTCTTGTTGTTTTTAATGGGCTCGCATGATGTTTATCGTTGTCTTCCTGCCCCCGTAACTAGTTTTGAACTGAAAGCCATTGTATATGTGGAGTTTTGATAGGTTTGCATAATTGTATTGATTGCTGTCTTCCTGCCTTAGTAGTTAGTAGCGATTATTTATGCAAGGTTTTGATGGGCTTTAGTTTCGTGTAAGATGAAGTCTTTCTCTGGGTTGATTGTCTCCTCTCATTGTCTGGTTACAGGCAACAATCCACACTGCACTCAACAAGCCCGGGCATGTCCAGTCCCAGGCCTTCATGAGCCTAGCCTTCTGTCTGCAGGGTTCTACACTCAACTCAGCAGTTTGGGTCCTCTGCCATTAAAGTTCAAAAGTCATATCCTTGTTGATGATATGAAAAATGTGGGAATTTTGAGAACCCTTCAGCACCTCCCTGTGATAGTTAAACCTTGCTTCAAGTATCATACGGAAAAAAAAAACAAAATTCCCGACCCTCCATAGCCAATCTTCCCCTGTAATTACCTATCTAAGATCTCATGACACCTACATTCCTCATTCTTTAAAAATGTGGTGTATGTAAGCATGCATAGGCAAAATACAGTTATTTACATACATCCAAACATTTAGGAGGTCCAACACCCCACTTGGTGCACATACATCTTTATTAAAAGAAAATCAACACATAAAAGTCTTTCTTAAAAATAACCGAACACAAAAAAACAACAATCTTTATTCAGGAACACAAAAATAAATATGAAAGGTTCAAACAGGTGTATCTCTCTCCACCTTAGCATAATGCTTCTTCCAGGTCCTTTCATTTTGGAACTCTAGGATTTTCCCTTTTCCCTTGCATTGAGAGCACAACAGGGACAACACTATTCCCAGCTGGCAAACCACGAGGATGTACGAAGCCATTCTGACCCATGAAGGGACCTCTATGTTTTCGAAAATATCCCACCAGGGTGGGTCTGTGATACCTTGAATCTCTCCCTCTATCTCGTGTGTTTTCTGTTCCAAAGTATAGAAATACTTTTGTGATAACTCTGCAGCTTTTAGTAGTTTAGTAAGATGTTCTGGTAGAGGGGGAATTTTGTAACTGAAATGTGTGACAGAGCTCTGCAGGTTGGTAATGTTTTCCCTAACAGTGAGGTGAACAGTGGAGGGTTCAGGAATGGGGACAATCCATTCCTGGGCCGCTTGAACTTCTGCCTCGGGATTAAAACAAAAACTGCTGTCACTTACCGGACACCAGATGTGCTGTCCAAGCTGGTAGTGGGGCGCACTTGTGGTGACACAATATGTCCCACCCTCTATATATGCTACCTGTGGGGGAACATGGCCTTGTGCCATTACCTCCATGGTACAGTTTATAGGCCGTGCACCAGCAGTTTTAAACCCGGACTGTGGTCTGGAATAGGCGTTCAAGTGCTGGGGACACAGTACTACGTGTGCACCCCGGCTCCGGCACCCAGAGAGGTCTGTACCTGTCATCATGTGCTCCCACTTTATGATGTAAGGTTGGGACCGCAGCGAAACGGACGTGTTAACCCCCTTGAATGACTCCAATGTTCTCCACCCTATATACCGGTGCAGGTCGGACTGTCCCACCCATGATCGGCATCCTCACTACTATACACATGATAGGGTAGGCTTCAGAGGCTAGGCGGAACTGACACGGGCTTAGTGAATTCTCAAATGGGTGGAGGGCTGTGAGGTGATTGTTGCTGATCCAGGAGGGGACTAAACCTTGCTTTAAGTCCTCCAGGTTGCTGCGGCCCTCGACCAGCAACCATGCCCCGTACAGCATGCACACCTCATTCTGTGCAGCCTGGTCTGATGCATTCCTATCCTCTCGAATGAGTGCATTCACTGTTTTGGTGTGCCTTTCCAACTCAGCAATAATCTCATTTAAATGGACTGTCATGGCCTGGTCCTCGTGTAGCTCTGAGCCTATCACTGTGTTCTCCTCTGTTAAGATTTTTCGTAATTGTGTTTTTAAACCGTTTATTTGTGTCGGCAATTCTATGTCATCCAGACTGTTTATCACAGAGGATCCTGTATTATATGCTGTGAAAACATTATTCCAGGTTCCCCTTCTTTGTCTCCCCACATTGCTAAAGTACTCAGTGTGGGTAGTGTACAGTTCTGTTTTGTCTACATTGGCAAAATCGAACTCGTAGAATTTCCTGAACATTTCTCTTAACAGGGCCTGGTATAGCTGTTCTGTCTCCTTGGGGCACCACTCAGGTAAGTGTACCTCTGTGAGGTTTAGAATCACGGAAGCTACCGCGTAGCGTACCCCCTGGTATAGCACCTTTTCGGTCGGCACTAGTACCAGCCCATTCCCTGATCCCTTGGTGGTGGCAGGGCTCTTCTCCATATGTGTCCTTACTGTCGGGGCCGTGGGCAGGGGCTTTTGGGTCCGTGCCACGAGTTCAGTGGCCTTAACTGAGGCTGGAGAGGATGGGGTTATGCAAGAGTGGAGGTGGGAATCCCATTCCACCCCCTTCCCCTTGTCCAGCCATGCTGCGGAAAAGATAATGGATACGCCCGTGGGGCAGGTCTTCCGCGATCCCCACATGTAGACATAGATTCCCTGTTCCGATTTCCACCACTTGTCCCAGTCCATCAACCCCCCATGGTTCCCGGTGATAGTCCGATGGGTGTCGTTCCCCAGTCGCTCCCAGTCAGCTGTACCATCCCCCATGTCTCTGCTCAGCTTCCTGAGCCACCACCACCTTCCCAGGGGAATCTGTCCTCTGCAGGTCAGGCACATGGGTTTTCCCTCAGTGACCCCAACCCGTGTGGCCACAGCCTGTATGCTGGGGCAGGGGAGGGAGGCCTTCCCGTAGGTAAACCCGGTCTGACTGGAGTATCGAGTGGAGTTAGATCCCAGCCACCCTGGCCATCTTCCCACATGGGAATAGGTAGTGATCTCCTCCACTTTACCTTCGCTGCCCCTCGCAGTCACAACCGGTGCTCTCTCCCCTGAGCACACAAAAATGTGGGAGTCCTTCACGTCACCTCACCTCCCAGCGGCCATTCCTGACATAAGAGCATATAGCCAAGTCCCTGGCTTGGGTAAAGCATAGTCGAGTCTTGGAACCTCGACTCAATACAAACACTCTTAAACAATAATACTTAAACTACCAACCACCTTATTTAAAATTTAACTAAAACACCCAAACTTAACAATATCAAAATTAAATAACAGAAGCTATGTACATCCATCGCCCCTCCTCGGGCGGACAGGTTAACCCCTGTTCGGGCTACAGCACACTAGTCCCTTCGGTGTAGCCGCGCTGTCCTGTACCTTTGGTCCCTTGCAGCCTGAGGCTGCTGGCTGGGGACCTCTGTCCTCAGATCGATCGCTGACTTGAGGGGCTGCCCTTTTAAACTGGGGAGCCGGTGACCACGGTTTCTTTGGCCGTGGTGTTCGTGGGGACCTTCTAGGGACTCTGGCTGGTGGGGGTTTTCTGGCTGGTGGATCTTCAACCCGAGCCACTGTCCCCTCTTGTGCGGTCTGTGGAATCTCCACTGCCGCTGGCTGGGGATTTCTATCCTCAGCTGTACCTCTTCTAAACCTGTGTCAGGGGCAGGTAACTCTCTGCCCTCTGGTCCCATCTCGTCTGAGTCCCAGATGAGTGGGGGAGTGTCCCCAAATGGTGGGTGGGATGGCCCTTCCCTTAAAACAAGCCACTGCACCTGCTTGTGCAGTCTGTGAGTTTGCTCCTGCCGTAGGCTGAGGATTTTTATCCTCAGACCTTGCCCCAACTGGCTGTTCCCTTCTATCGGATTTAAACAAATTACATTGGTTAATGTGGAACCATTTGGTGTGCCGAGGCAGCTTTATGGCGTATACCATGGGGCTTCCCTTATCTACAATGCTGTAGGGCCCCATGTATAATGGTTCTAGACTGTCTACCCGAGCAAAATTCCTAACCATAACCTGATCCCCTATCTCCCACTCATGGTGCGTACGAGGTTCTAGCAGCAGTCGGTTACTCCGATGCTGTTTTCCCTTGTTGCTAGCAGCCTGCCAGTGAACCTGTTTAAGGTGTTCAAATAGATTCCTGACGAAGCTGTCCCGGTTCACCTCTCTGAGCTGACCCTCCGTGAGCATCGGGGCTAGCACATGGGTGGGGGTCCGCATAACCCTACCAGTCATGAGCTCGTGTGGGGAATACCCCGTGCTTTTTGACTGGCTGGCTCGGATCCCCATTAGGAACAACGGTAAGACTTCTACCCACTTTCTAGGTGAGTCTACCATCTCTTTCCTCAGCCTTTCTTTCAAGGTTCTGTTCATCCTCTCTACAATCCCTGCGGACTGTGGGTTGTGTACAACGTGCCATTTCCCCTCTATGCCGAGTACCGTAAGGGTATGCTGCATGACCTGCCCGGTAATGTGGCTCCCTTGGTCGGACTCCACGTACTGTGGTAGCCCCCATCATGAGAACACCTCCCTGACCAGGATCCTGGCTGTACTCAGAGCCGTGGCTGTTCGGCAGGGGAAGGCTACTACCCACTTTGTGAACACATCCACCAGGACTAGGCAGTACTTATAGCCTCCCTGGGCGGTGGGAAGGGGCCCGATTTAGTCGACCTGGATCGAATGCCATGGTTCCTCTACCCCCCTGATGTGTCCCATAGGTACCTTCCTTTTGTGCGGGTCAGGGTTGTTAGCAGCACCACACCAGACAGCTGGCACAGAACTCGCGGACATCTTCCCTGAGTCCTGGCCACCATCCTACCTGTTCCACCCGCTGCCAGGTGGCCTCAGGCGCAGGATGCCCCACTCCTGGACCCTCGGGCCAGTTGAAGGAATTCCCTCCTGTGCTGCTGCGGTACTACCCATTGCTCTCCTTTAAACAGCATGCCTCCCTTTACAGAGAGGGCTGCAGTGCTGTAAGGGCACTCTACCCTTTTCTCTTCTGCCACTGCACTGAGGACTGCCTTGAGGAACGGGGTCTTGGGTTTGGACCATCTTAAGTTCCGGGGTTAAAGCTACCCCTGCACTCCCCCGTGTCCCATTCCTACCCGTGACTTTGTTGGGGACTGGTAACTCCTGTACTGCTTCCCATCTAGCTTTATCTATGGCCCTTTCCCCAGCACGTATTTTCAGGCCCAGGAATTTCACCTCCTGCTGGCCAATCTGCGCTTTCTTTGGGTTCACTTTAAAACCTTCCTGCCCAAGCAGTTCCAGCAGTTGGGCCAGAAGTGGGCCACGCTCCTCTCTCGAATCGGTGAATAGGAGCAGAATTTCCACGTATTGTACCAGCCGCCTGGGCTGGCTGAAGCCCTTTAAACTGTTTGCCATGCATTGGTGGAAAATGCTGGGGCTATTGTGGAAGCCCTGAGGCAGACAGTTCCAGGTGTACTGTTGCCCTTTAAAGGTAAAGGCAAACTTGTACTGATCCTCTCTCCTTAAAGGGATGGACCAAAACCCGTTAGAGATATCCAGCATCGTGAAAGTGGTCGCGGATGCTGGGATACTTCCTATCAGGTTGGCAACTGCTGCTACCCGGTAGTCCACTGTGGCCCTCCAGGAGATGTCCGGTTTTCTAACCGGCCACAGTGGAGAGTTCACATGGGTGGATATCGGTCTCAGGACCCCCTGTTGCACTAAGGAGGACATGGCTGCCTCCATGTTTGGCTCCGCTTCCGTGGGGAAGTTATATTGCTTTTGTGGTCGGGCCATAGGGTCCCCATCTACACTGACCTCGAACCCATTGACCCTCCCACAGTTGTGTTTGTGTGTGGCAAATGTGGCTAGGTGGGTTTGCACAAATGCCTGGAACTCCCTCGGGTTATTACTGACCATGAGTTCAAGGTTATAACCCTCTTTAGGCTTCATGGTGCACAGGGTCCCCTTCTCCTGTTTCCCTGGGATGACTACTACTCCGCCTTCCTTTCCTGCTTTTGCCCCCCATAGGCAGTGATTCCTCAAATCCACTAGGATCCCGTGGCCTACAATAAAGTCGGCTCCCAGGATCCCTTTTCCACCCTCCACTTCCCACTTCATTAGGATACAGGTCCACTTAGAGCAGAGTGCTCCTAAACGAATGGTCAGTGGGATGGAAAATGAGCCAGCCTGTTCTTTACCTGTAAATCCCGACAGACTGTATGGGACCCCGTTAGATAGAGGTGAGGTGGTGGGGTTAGCTGAATGGATCACGATACTTGATGCTCCCGTGTCCAACAGATAGGTCCCCTTTACCTCTTCTACTTCCATCTCAATGAGGGGTCTCTTCCATAAGTCGTAGGTAAGGGAACACCGGTAAACAGGCTGCGCTGGCTCTAGTCAGGGTTGTGGGTTAGATGGGGCTGATGGGGTCAGCGCGCCGGTGGTGGCTGTTACCTTCCCTGGGCCAGTCAATAGGGTTCTCATGGTGTCCAAAAATGACTCGACCGTGGCGGGAGGGATTCCTGTCTCTGCCTTTTAGGCCGGGGTTGAGGAATTCTTTCCCTTGTTATCTTTCCAAGGATTCTTTCACTCTTTCCTCCAGTGTCCATTCTTCCCACACCCATAACAGTTGAGCTTTGTGCTGGAAGGGTTATTCCCTTCCTGATGCCACTCCTTCCTACCCTGGCCGGGTTTCATTTCATGCACTCTCCCTTTAGGTGAGTGTGCATTGGTTCCTTTACCATTGCGGTAAGCTATGGTCAATTGTTTGATCACTGTGAGTTCTGTAGTCAGGGGATTCATTGGGTCAAACCACATTCCTGCCGCGGCCCCGACCTGTGGCAAGCTGTTTGCCACCAGGCAACGGAGCCAGTGGGCCCGCTGATCCTGGTCCAGGTTAGCCCGGTTAGGCGTCCCACTGCATGCGCTCCTATACACCGGCCATAACCTGTCTGCAAAAGCCTGCGGGGGTTCTCCTATGAGCTGCACTGTTTTTTCCACCCGGGAGAAAGGACTTCCCTCATTCATCCCCATGGCCTCAAGAACTTCCTCCTTGAGCTCTCCATAATCACACTGTCCCATCTTATGTTGGTCAGAGAGGGACTGGAAGAGCTTACTCTCCAAGGAGAATAGCAGCATTTTGGCCTGTTCAGCATCATTGCACTCATTGATGCTTGCTGTTTGTTCCACTTCCCTCAAGTGAACCGAGGGATCCCCATTTGCCGCAAGTTTAGTTAAATGGCTTACCATGGCCCTAAGTTGTTGGGTGCCGTGGGGAACTACGAACTGGTCCCTCATCCCCGTTATCAGCGGGCGGGCTGAACCTTTGCTGCCGGGCCGGGCACATCGGCCCCGGTCCCAGCCTCTCTTGCTGGGGGTCTTCCTCCTCAGCTTCTGCCGCTAATTCCACCCCCTCTCCTGCCAGATTTCGCTAAAGCTTGGTGCTATGGGTGGTAGTCATGGGCCCTCCTGCTCCTCAACCGGGGTAGTCCCTTGGCACTACCTGTGGTGTCTGAACCGTCCTCCCCAGGTTCCCTGTGAAGTCGACCTGGGCTGCACTAGGGCTTATGAGGCACACCATGCTTTTTGCCGTCCTTAGAGCGAGGTTCAGACTCTCTATCTGCTTCTGGCAGGGGCCATGGTCTGCATCCTCAAACCCCTGTGCACTCACTATCTTATAGGCTGCCTGTAAGCCTTTTACTTTCTCCTCCTGCTCTCTTACTTGTCTTGCTAGGCGGGCATTCTTTTCCCGCAACCCCAGCTCATTGTTCTTGGCCTCGGTGACCTGACACTGTAAATATTCCTGCTGGGTCTTATGCTCCCCCACTAACTGCACCTTTTCCTGGTTCAGAGCTTGCAATGCTAACAGTAACTTCTCCCCTGCTAGGGCCTTTGTTTGGACTTCCAGGGCTGATTCCCAAATCTCAGCTGCCTGTGCTTCAACGAGCCTGTCCAAAAGCTGGATCTGTTTCTTGAAGCACATCAGCCAGACTGCCTTTTCTATGGATTTTTTATGATCCTTCCCTTCCGTCCATTTAGCTGCAGCATCTACCGGGCGCCCAGCCTTTAACAGATTAGTGACCCATTTTTTTTCCATATTCACCTTACTGAACACATAATTTGAAATCCTCTCTTCCATTACAGTTATCTCTTCCAAATCAGTGACCACTGCATCGCATCCCTTTTGCCAAGGTCCTGCCACGGTCGCCATTATGTAGGGGGTGGTGGTGTGTGTCAGCTTCACCTCTGACTTCTGAGCGGTCCGAATTGCTCCCACTCCCTGGGTTCTATACTTTGGACTTATTAGGGGGTTGTGACAAAGTGCAGCAGACAACTGGTTTTGGTGCAAGAAAAAAATTGGGTTTGTTGAAATCACAAATGAATTTATAACATTAGGATTACACTGAGATTATACATACCTACAAAGTACACTTAGTTAAGAATGGAGAACACACGGCATAATGAGGGAAAATCACGCTACTAATTCCCTTACCCTTGTCCCACCCCCCAAAACATAACTAAATTGAACTAGGAGAGGTCAGGGATCATGCTCACCAACCAGGGTTCCTTGACAGTTTAAAATCCAGCCAGGTAAGCCGGTTGCAGTTTTAGGGTACCCTCTTTGTGTCCTCTGGGGCTCACCGTCCCTACGTGGTCCTGGTCTGTGGAATCTGTGAAGGTTCTTCAGTTGGGTGGAGGGCACGGTTGTGGGTGGTCGATCTTCATGGAGGGCTGCGGTTGTGGCCTTGTTGTCTTCGGTTGAGACTGCCACCCCGTGCCCCTTGCCGTGATGTTGTCTGCGGGCCTGCAAACCTCCAGATCTCCTCCCTCCGCTTGGCTCAGCTCCCTGCTTAAACTCTGCTTCAACCGCTCCAAAAACTGCTCACCCTGCTGTGTCAGCTTCCTCTTCCTAATTGCTGGCCCAGTTATACTGTTTTTTTTTAAATTTCCTAGCTCAATCTAAATCAAGGTTAGTACTTTGTCTGATTTTGGTGGGCTTCCCCAGGTGATTGTTGTCTTGTTGTTTTTAATGGGTTTGCATGATATTTATCATTGTCTACCTGCCTCCCGTAACTAGTTTTGAACTGAAAGCCATTGTATATGTGGAGTATTGACAGGTTCGCTAAATTGCATTGATTGCTGTCTTCCTGCCTTAGTCGTTAGTAGCGATTATTTATGCAAGATTTTGATGGGCTTTAGTTTCGTGTAAGATGAAGTCTTTCTCTGGGCCGATTGTTTTAAAGGGAAGAATGCATATTCTGTCTCCTCTCGTTGTCTGGTTACAGGCAACAATCCACACTGTATTCAACAAGCCTGGGCATGTCCAGTCCCAGGCCTTCATGGGCTGCCTCCTGTCTGCAGGGGAACGTGGTTGACTCTGTCTACACTTAATTCAGCAGTTGGGTCCTCTGACATAAAAGTCCAAAAGTCATATCCTTGTTGATGATATGAAAAATGTGGGAATTTTGAGAACCCTTCAGCTCTGCCCAGGAGATCATACACATTCAATAGATATAGTTTCAAAACACTGAACTTTGCCACAATTTGGTGTTTTGTATCCAAAGAAATGATGGAAGGTTTGTTATGGAATGTGGAGGTTGTTCAATTACTTTACTAAAATCTGCATGCTGATTCTCTGATTACTATGAGTGTCTGCATTCATTGTTTTCAATTGTGCTAGAAACAGTGAGACACTCTGCTGCCTGGTGTGCTGCCTGAGTCCTCTATAAAGCCTGTTTTTCTCTCTGCTTTTCACAGCACGTGTTGAACCTGATGGGGAATGAAGTAATTAAGAAAATCTCTAACTACAGGAAGGTGTTTACCGTGCGCCTGCACCAGCTGACATACCTGGATGACAGACCAGTCTTTCCAAAAGACAGGTAGGTGTCTGAGCAGCACTTGGGCTAGCTAAAGTCACTTGTGCTCTCTACAAGAAACAGCAGCTAGATCAAAAGAATAACCCATTGGGCAGGCCAATGAGGACCCCACTGCTGTCACAATTATAGTGGGAGGATGAGGCATAGAACAGTTACAGTGCTGAAAGTGGCTACTCAGCCTGTTGTGTCTGTGACAACACTCTGGAAGAGCAACTCACTGAGTCCCACATCCCTCCCTTTCCCTGTAAATGTTTTCTATTCATGTGCTTATCCAATTCCCTTTCCAAAGCCCAATTGAATTTACCTCCACCACAAGGGGGAGGCGATGGCATAGTGGTATTGTCGTTAGACTAGTAATCAAGAGATCCAGGGTAATCCTCTGGGGATCTGGGTTTGAATCCTGCTACGGCAGATAGTGGAATTTGAATTCAATAAAAATCTGGCATGAAAAGTCTAATGATGACCATGAAACCATTGTTGATTGTTGTAAAAACCCATCTGGTTCACTAATGTACTTTAGGGAAGGAAAACTGTCACCCTTACCTGGTCTAGCCTACATGTGACTCCAGACCCACAGCTACGTGGTTGACTCTTAAATACCCTCTGAACAAGGGCAGTTAGGGATGGGCAATAAATGCTGGTCTAGCCAGCGATGTCCATACCCCATGACTGAATTTTTAAAAAGCCGTACATTCCAGATCATAACCACCTGTTGTGGGTCTTCTTCACCAAATCTGAGTGCCTCTGAGAGTCTGTGTGTCAGTACGCAGCAAGGCCAGCTGCCTCCCCCTTTGTGTCCAGGTGTTAAAACTTGCATCTTACTTTTGAACTGGGTCCCTATCCCCCATGGCAACCAGGTCTCATGGGCTTGTCTCTGGGCAGATGTCGTAGGAGGTCATATCGCCCCCTTCAAACTATTCCATTTTACCTTAAATTAAAAGAGACAGTTTAAAATATAACCACCTTATAAAGTCCAGTGGTCAGAACAAAGGGTGGAACCAGACCAGGTTCTGTCCCACCCAGCTGAATGACGATAGAGGAGTTTTAAAGGAAGTTGGGATCAACCGTGTCAAAAGCAGGCTGGTCGAGAAGAACAAAGAGGGATTGTTTACCTTCGTCATAATCACAAAGGATGTCATTTGTGACTTTGATAAGAGCCGCTTTGGTACTGTGGTAAGGGTGGAAAAAAAGAAAAGAAGAGGCAGTTAAGACACTGGATAGGCTAAAAACTGATAAAGAAGAGGTTTTAAAAAGATTGGGTGTGCTTAATTCACCAGGACTTGATAAGATACATCCGAGGATACTGAGAGAAGTAAGGAAAGAAATTGCAAAAGCATTGGCAGTGATCTTTCAATCCTCCTTAGATACAGGGGTGGTGCCAGAGGACTGAAAAATTAAAAATGTTACATCTTTGTTAAAAAACAGGTATAAGGATAAACCCAGGAACTACCAGTCTCAGTGGTGAAAGATTTTAGAAACAATAATATGGACATCTTCACTTTTTGCCCATAAATTCCCACTGTTCATAATCTAATTGCCAGAGTATTCAATCATATAATGTTGCTGCACATACACAAGCATTTTGATTCTCCAAGGTTGCTTTGACACAAACCACTGCCAGTCAGTTCCCATTCTCTCAGCCCCCTCCCCTCCCAAACCCTTTAATATCTCACCCAGTCTAATCCCATTCTCTTGCTTGCTCCCCACAGCCTTTAATATCCTAACTAGTCTAAACAAACCCCTGCTCACTCCTCACACACTTCATATGTCATCCAGACTAAGCCCACTCATCTACATACTTCCTGAACCCTTTAATATCCCATCTAGTCTAATCCTACTCTCCTACTCAATTTTCATATCCCTTAATACGACACCCAGTCCAATCCCACTCATTCGCTCAAACTCGTATACTTTAATATCCTATTCAGTCTAATCCCACTCTCCTGCTCACGACTGACACCCTTTAATGTTCCACCCAATATAATTCCACTTTCCTTGCACTCCGAACACATTAATGCCCCACCCAGACTAATCAAAACTCCTTCTCCCTCCCATGTTTTCTAATCCTACCTAGTCTAAACTCTCTCTCCATACCCTGTGAAATGTCACTCTGTCTAATGCCATTCATTTGCTCATTATCCATGCCTTAAATAACACACCCAGTCAGTCCCACCCTACTCACTGCCAATACTCTTTAATATCTAATGCACTTGATCAGCATTCTCCCACTTACATCCCATATCATATAATATCCCACGCTGTTTAATCCCACTTATTTGCTCACTTCCTTTACTCTTTAATACCCTACCCGGTCAAACCCAATCCCCTGCTCACTCCCCATTCTTCTTAATATCCCACCCAATCTAATTTCATTTGCTTACTCATTTCCATAACCTTTAATTTCCCCCCAGTCTAATCTTTCTCTCTCTCTCTTCCTCACCCCCTGTATCTTTTAATATTCCATATCCTTATGATGGTCTTGTTCCCCCGAAGGAGGAATCCCTGGGAATTCCAGGGCAGCGTGAAGGGTGAAATGAGTCACTCCCCTCTTACTGATGACCTTCTTTTGTCTGGGAAATGCCTGGAACAAAGATCTGGAAAACTAGTCCCATAATTGTTCCCTGAAATATAATTTGACATTTTCTTGTCTCATTGATTTTCTGTTTAACTTGACTTAATAATTCCTCAATATTCCTCTTTTTCTCATTTATGAAATACATTTTTTCTTAGCTCTGTACCATGTTTGATCACTGTACCACTGTACATTACTACTTCACCATATTGCACCAGTTGCATTTCTTTTTTTACTTTATTACAATTAATTTTGTTTGCAGTTGCACTGTTTTGTGAGCATTCCCCAGTGCTTAAATTTCAGCTCCAGTTAACTTTCTTGAATTCCCTTAACATTCCTTCAGTGTTTGCTCTATTGATGTCCAATATTTTGTGCTAATGAAGCACATAAGTGTTTTATCTGCTTACACGGTCTCCAATTGCCTAAAATTAAATTATTTTGATTCACCTGTTGAATATTTTCAGGATTGTATTTACATTTTTATGTCATTTCTTGTGTCATGTTAAGGTTAATATCACCTTGGTCTGTTTGCCATATTTGTGTTTGTATGTAGTATCTTGTTAATCCTCATAGCAATTTCTTAATGTAGAAGCAAAAGTTGCAACTCTGGTGAAGCTTTGAAATGCAGGAACTGGTTATGTTCAGCTGAATTCCTTTAACCAATCTTATTGATAAAGAATTTTTTAAAAATCTGAAGTCTTTCTTTAGGGCTTGTGTAATGCAGATTGGCAACATGCTTTACATCAGGTGTTCTCAACCGGGGATCTGCAGCTCCCTAGGGGCCCATAAGAATGTTTCAAGCGTTCTGCCAAAAAGGCTTACACAAACTAAAAGCTGGTGCTTTATCTCAGTAAGTGAACCCAGAATGGTGCTGCCAACCAGTGTTGGGATCTTCAACTATAAGCATCTCACCATCAACATCATTTCAGTCCTGAGTTCGTTCAGTTTGGCTGGGTACCCGAGTTTCTTTCACCTTGAACTAAACAGGGGTAGAGAACATATAGGTTGTTCTCTTCAGTTGGCGGCCTATTTGATTGGGTCTGGTGAACAAGGAGTAGAAAGACTTACATTTATATAGAGCCTTTCATGATCACCAGACGTCTCAAAGCACTTTATAGCCGATGAAGTACTTTTTGAAGTGTAGTCATTGTTATAATAGATGGAGAAACAGATTAAACTGTTGCTCAGGTCCATCCATTTTTATTGTGTTTGTTCATGTCACATCTGTTGTTTTCTACCTCTACTGCAAAATGTCTGCAACAGAACTGAGGGATTTATAGTTATACAATAATGAAAATCTCTCTCACAATTTCAATCTTTCAAATATAAAGAATGCAGAACAAGAGCCTTAATCCCAGTGGCATCTTAGAAGCAAATTAAATGTAATGTAACATTTGGGAAAGCTCCGTATCATAGAAAGAGAACATGTAGAGGGAGGCTAAAAGAAAATTTGAAAAATCTAAGCTTTTCTAGGAACTGAGACAATTAGAGGCATCAAGAGACTCATTTAGAGCTGGACACTGCAGTTTCAAGAGCAGAATGGGGAAGGGGCAACTGAGAGGTCAATGGTTCCAGTAAATCGGTGTCAAGCAACAAATACAGGGTCCAGATATGGATTTCAAACACTCTCTAACAGACAGACAGACAGATTCTACTGACCTGGCTACATAGAGTTTAGGTGCATGATGACATAACCAAGGGTTATGGACCCCCAAATATGCCCAAGTGGCCCACTGGAGTTTCCATAGGGCACTGGGGCTATTTCCCAGTACAGACCACTGGTTCTTGTTGGTAATGTCTTCAGTAGTTGTCTGTTTCTCCTTTAACCTTCAGCACAATATGTAGGGTTGATGGCAGGGAGTCAGCCACTTGACACATATGGGAAACTATGAATGGGTGATAAATGCTGGCATTGCCAGCGATGCATACCTCCCATGAATAAATAAAATGCAAACTAGAGGAGGGAGAGAGTGAATCACAAACTGGGGGAAGGAGAGAGAAAATAACAAAGTGGGGAATGGAAAGACAGAAACATATCGTGAGGGATTTATGTCAGCCTGTGATGTGTACTGTTGTAGAAAAAAACATTTACCATGGTAGGATTTTAACTCATGATCTCTAGGTTGAAGCACAAGCATTTCTGCTTTGAGAAATGTTTTCTTTTACATAGAAATACAAAGAGGTTACAGCATGGAAACACACCATTTGGCCCAACTAGCTCTTGTTGTTCTTTTCCCTCAGCATGCACAAATAGTCCTAATCTCTCTATCGTTATCTCTGACAGGGCATGTGCAGAGGCCTGGGCTCGAGGAGGATGGAAAGCTGAGAAGGAAGAGCGAATGCAGTGGGAAACGAGTGAGCGGAAGAAGATCCAGGACAGTCTTGATGCTCTGTCAGCTATTAAGAGGAAAGCTGAGGAGAAACGTAGACTCCAAGAAATGGAAGAAAGAGGTAGAAGCTGAGTTGACGTCATTTGAGCGCCTTTAAAATTTTTCACTCATGCTCCATGCACCAAAACAATTAAACCATGGGGTACTAACTGGTGTTTCCACAGCACAGTGGGAATGCATATCATGAATTAGGGCACTGAGTTTCCGTTCTTTCACTAATATTTGAAACATCATATACAATATGCTGATCTTAACCCAGAATTCCTATTAAATGCCCCCCTCCCTACGATGTTAACTTATAAAAGACCCAACCCCCCTTCCCCCCACCTGAGTTTGAAATGGGAATGCCTCTGTCGACGTCATTAGCTCTAACTGGTGCCACACTGGTCTTTCACGGCCTCATTCTGTAAACCCACAGGAGCTGCTCCAATGACTCAACTTTCCCACCACTGAGAATATGTGCTCTCTGATAGCACTGTACATTGGTTCTAGGATTTTATCCATTCTGTAGGTTAGACTGGAATCTTGAGATGGTGCTGATAGCATTTGCACATAGAATTGTACTCAACCACAATCTGTAACCTCATGGCCCAGCATATCCCCCACTCTATCATTACCACCAAGCCAAGGGATCAAACCAGCTTCAGTGAAGAGTGCAGGAGGGCCTTCCAGGAGCAGGCTGACAAGAATTAGGAGCAGGAGTAGGTCAGACCTGACCTAAGGGGGAGGCGGTGGGGTAGTGGTATTGTCACTGGTCTAGTAATCCAGAGACCCAGGATAAGGCTCTGGGGACCCAGGTTCGAACCACGGCACATGGTGGAATTTGAATTCAATCATTAAAAAAAAACTGGACATGGATGACCATGAAACAATTGTCGTAAAACTGCCATCCTTTCCTGGCCTACATGTGACTCCAGATCCACATAAATGTGGCTGCCTCTTAAATGCTTTCTGAGATGGCCTAGCAAGCCACTCAGTTGTGTCAAATCGCTAGAATGTCAATAAGGAATGAAACCAGACAGACCAGCTGACATCAAACTAGGCACCGGAAATGACAACAGGTATCCCTGCAAAATCCTCTTTACCAACATCTGAGGGCTAGTGCCAAAATTGGGAGAGCTGTCTCACAGACTAGTCAAGCAACATAGTCATTCTCACGGAATAATATCTTACAGACAGTGTCCCAGACACCACCAACACCATCCCTGGGTATGTTCTGTCCCACCAGCAGGACAGACCCAGCAAAGGCAGCGGCACACTGGAATACAGTTGGGAGGAGGTTGCCCTGGGAGTCCATAACATCGACCCTGGTCCCCATGAAGTCTCATGGCATCACGTCAAACATGGACAAGGAAACGTCCTGCTGATCACCACGTACCACCCCCTACCCCACGTCAGCTGATGAATCGGTGCTCCTCCATGTTGAACACCACTTGGAGGAAGCATTAAGGGTGGCAAGGGCACAGAATATACTCTGGGTGGGGAACTTCAGTGTCCACCACCAAGAGTGGCTCTGTAGCCCTACTACTGGTCGAGTCCTAAAAGACATGGGTGCTAGACTAGGTCTGCAACAGGTGCTGAGGGAACCAACAAGAGGGAAAAACATACTTGACCTCATCCTCACAAACCTGCCTGCTGCAGTTGCATCTGTCCTTGACAGAATCGGTAGGAATGACCATCGCACAATAATTGTGGAGACGAAGTCCCGCCTTCACTTTGAGGATACCTTCCATCGTGCTGTGTGGCACTACTACCGTGCTAAATTGGATAGATTTCGAACAGATCTAGCAACTCAAGACTGGGCAAGCATGAGGCACTGTGGGCCATCAGCAGCAGCACAATTGTACTCAACCACAATCTGTAACCTCATGGCCCAGCATATCCCCCACTCTAGCATTTCCATCAAGCCAAGGGATCAACCCAGGTTCAGTGAAGAGTGCAGGAGGGCATGCCAGGAGCAGCACCAGATATATCTAAAAATGAGGTGCCAACCTGGTAACACAGGACTACTTCTGTGCCAAACAGCATAAGCAGCAAGCGATAGACAGATGTAAGCGATTCCACAGCTAACAGTCCTGCCACCTCCAGTCAGGAATAGTGGTGGACAATTAAATAAGTCACTGGGGGAGGAGGCTCCACAAATATCCACATCCTCAATGGTGGAGGAGTCCAGCACATCAGTGCAGAAGATCAGGCTGAAGCATTTGCTACAATCTTCAGCCAGAAGTGCCGAGTGGATGATCCATCTCGGCCTCCTCCGGAGGTCCCCAATATCAGAGATGCCAGTGTTCAGCGAATTCAACTCACTCCATGTGATATCAAGAAATGGCTGAAGCCACTGGATACTACAAAGGCTATGGGCCCTGACAACATTCCAGCAATAGTACTGAAGACTTGTGCTCCAGAACGTGCCGCGCCCCTAGCCAAGCTGTTCCAGTACAGCTACAACACTGGAATCTACTCGACAATGTGGAAAATTGCCCAGGTATGTCCTGTAAACGAAAAACAGAACAAATTCAACGCTGCCAATTACCAACCCATTAGTCTACTCTCGATCATCAGTAAAGTGATGGAAGAGTCCATCAACGGTGCTATCAAGCAGCACTCGCTTAGCAATAACCTGCTCACTGATATTCAGTTTAGGTTCCGCTAGGATCACTCAGCTCTTGACTCATTACAGCCTTGGTTCAAACATGGACAAAAGAGCTGAACTCCAGAGGTGAGGTGAGAGTGACTGCCCTTGACATCAAGGCACCATTTGACTGAGTATGGCATCAAGGAGCCCTAGCAAAACTGGAGTCAATGGGAATCAGGGGGAAACTCTCCACTGGTTGGAGTCATACCTAGCACAAAGGAAGATGGTTGTGGTTGTTGGAGATCAATCAACTCAGTTCCTGGACATCACTGCAGGAGTTCCTCAGGGTAATGTCCTAACTCAAGAAGCTTGAAACCATCCATGACAAACCAGCCCACTTGATTGGCACCCCGTTCACCACGTTAAACGTACACTCCCTCCACCACCAATGCACTGTGACAGCAGTGTGTTCCATCTACACATCTACATGATGCACTGCAGGAACTCACCAATGGTTCTTGAAGAGCACCTTCCAAACCCACAACCACCACCATCTGGAAAGTCAAGGGCCGCAGACATATGTGAACATCACCACCTGGCAGTTCCCCTCCAAGTCACTCACTATCCTGATTTGGAAATATATCGCCGTTCCTTCACTGTCGCTGAGTCAAAATACTGGAACTCCCTAACTAATAGCATTGTGGGTGTACCTACACCACATGGATGCAGTGGTTCAAGAAGGCAGCTCACCACCACCTTCTCAAGGGCAATTAGAGATGGGCAATAAATGCTGGCCTAGCCTGTGATGCCCATATCCATGAATACATTTTTTAAAAATTGTTTTTTGAGTCTCTTCCACTATTCAATAGGATCATGGCTGATCTTATAGCCGCAGTATTTATATGGCTAGTCCAGTTCAGGTCAATGGTAACCCCCAGGATATTGATAGTAGGGGATTCAGTGATGGTAATGTAAAGGGGTGATGGTTAAATTCTCTTGTTGGAGATGCTCATTGCCTGGCACTTGTGTGGCATGAATGTTACTTGCCACTTGTCAGCCCAAGCCTAGATATTGTCTAGGTCTTGCTGCATTTGGACATGGACTGCTTCAGTATCTGAGGAGTCAGGAATGGTGCTGAACATTGTGCAATCATCAGCGAACATCCCTATTTCTGACATTATGATGGAAGGAAGGCCATTGATGAAGCAGCTGAAGATGGTTGGGCCGACAACATTACCCTGAGGCACTCCTGCAGTGATGTCCTGGAGCTGCGATGATTGACCTCCAACAACCAAATCAGTGGCCTCAACTCCATTTCCTTGTCTGTCCCGCATAACCCTTGACTTCCAAGAACACAAGGCTGATGTACAACTTGACGGGTGCATCTACTTTCTCACACACCACTCAACCAGAAATGTCAGCAGAAGTTGTGTCTCACAATTCCACACAAAAAAAAAACACCTGGCTGCTCCCTTTTGGAAAGAAAACATTTTAAACACTAAATACAAATTCTTCTCCCTTGATTCCCAATATTGTGGTCAACATACATACCTCTCCAAAGTTGGAGGCCAAGTGAGACCCAATCCCCGTGTTGGAGGTCTGAGTGAGCACACCCTCCACCCTCGCCCATCGGCAGCCCTTTATTAGGAGATCCAGGCAAGCCTCAATCTCCAGTGCTGTAAGTGTTCCCCATTTCCCAGTGTTTGGGGTCCAGATGAGCCCCATTTCCCAGTTTTTGGGATCCAGGGTGAGCCCCATTTCCCAGTGTTTGGGGTCCAGATGAGCCCCATTTCCCAGTGTTTGGGATCCAGGGTGAGCCCCATTTCCCAGTGTTTGGGATCCAGAGTGGGCCCCATTTCCCAGTGTTTGGCTGTCCCAGGTGAGCCCATTTCCCAGTGTTTGGAATCCAGGCTGAGTCCCATTTCTCAGTGTTTGAGGTCCAGATGAGCCCCATTTCCCAGTAATTGGAATCCAGGCTGAGCCCCATTTCCCAGTGTTTGGAGTGCAGGGTGTGCTTCATTTCCCAGTCTTTGAGGTCCAGGGGGGGCCCCATTTCTCAGTGTTTGGGATCCAGGGTGAGCCCCATTTCCCAGTGTTTGGGATCCAGGGTGAGCCCCATTTCCCAGATTTGGGGTTCAGGGTTAGCCCCATTTCCCATTGTTTGGGATCCAGGGTGAACCCCATTTCCCAGCTTTTGGGATCCAGGTTGAGCCCCGTTTCCCAGTGTTGGGGTCTACAATGAGCCCAATTTTCCCAGCTTTGGGGTCCAGGTGAGTCCGACTCCTCAGTTGTGACATGGTATATTTGGCAGCGATGCTATGCCTGTTGCCAGCTGGGGTTTGGGATATGGGAACTTCTGTGTATGGAGATCCTCTTGTCAATGGCTTTATTGGGGCTCACTGTAGGTTTGCCCCAACAGTTCTAGTAGGAATTTTCATAAAGGCTGAGGCTGTTGGGGGTTCATTGTACATCTGTGAAAGTCTACCAGAACAACCCAGCAGTTTTGGCTGTGATGAAACTTCTGTGATGTCCATGAACCTTGGACCTAAGTTAAGAGACAGAAGACAGAGAATAGTGGTGAGCAGTTATTTTTCAGACTGGAGGGAAGTTTGTAATGATGTCCCCTGGTGGTCAGTTTGGGCACTACTGTTCCATTGGTTATATTTCAGTGACCTGGATTTGGATATACAGGGCATAATTTCAAAGTTTACAGATATCACAAAACTTGAAAATGTGGTTGCATGGAGAATAGTAACAGACTGTAGGGGCATATGGACAGACTGATGAAATGGACAGACATATAGCAGAACCTATTTAACACAGATGAACAGAAATTTCCTGCAATCAACTGTTGGGTAGGCTGAAACAAATGCCTGTGGTCCCCATTGTAAAATCTGTACCTCAATACTGACTCCATTGCCCTCCCTGGCCATGGTCTGATGCTGAATTAGACTGTTTGCACCTTCACCACCCAACTTAACCCTGAGCTGAGCTTCCGACTCCATACCCTCTCAATCAACAAGACTGCCTACTTTCACCTCTGCTTCCATCTCTGCCTCAGCCCAACTGAAACTCTTGACCATGTCTTTGTGACCTTCAAATTCAACATTCCAATGCTTTCCTGGCTGGCCTCCCGCTAATACATTCCTTAAACTTCAGAACCTTGAAATCTCTGCTGCTAATTTCCAAACTCACACCCTCTGAATACCTCCTTTGAATGCTGTGGCTGTTGAAGTCACCAATCGCAACATTCTCCTGGTTAGTAGTGAAGGCAACTGGGAAGGTGAACTCATTTGGTGGCTTATATACTGCACTAGCTGATATTCCCATAAGTTGGATGTTAAGAACTTCAACTTTGGCATATTCTGACATGGAAGATTTATCATCAGCAACTCTGTTACAAACAAGAACAGTTGCCATGGGGTCTCTCTACCACAAGACTTATTTCTGGTATCCCTGGCCGGATGCTTGTGGCTCCTCTGTGTTTGGAATGAGTTGGAGATGTGGTTACATCTTGGATTTGGTATTTGTGTCTAGCCACATAACTAATCAATGTGAGAAAATGATCCTGGATCCTATTCCAAACTCCCAACATTGTCCAATAGAAATCAACTTCAATGATGTAGTCTTTGCTCACTCAGTACCTCTTCTTTGATGTTTAACTTCAGAAAGGCAAACCAAGAGAATAGGTTCTCTGCAGTTGTGGATGCTCCAGAAAATTATGACATGTTTGTAGAGATGATGAAAACCTCCTCTAGGAATAACATTCCCTGAGGATGCCAGACAAACTACATCCCAAGTTAATTAGAGGATGCTAAAGAACTCTATCTGTTTCCATGCAGATCTGTTTGGAAATGACTCTCAGGAAGCTGGAAAAAGACTAGTAGATTCCATATCAGAAGTAGCAGGAACTAATTGTGTTCACAGATATGTTGCAAAGCAACAGGAAAGCATGGAAAACCATCAGGGTAGTAGGAAATTACTTCACTAAATCACACCCACAGTACAAGATCACAGCACGTCAAGACACTCATCAGCTCCTCTTGAAAAGTCAAAATCATCATCCCAGCAAGGCAAAATACCCAATATCTTCAGGTGATTCTGACTTTTCAATCCCTTCATCATAAGCAAGCTGTTATTCGATATCAAAATGATCAAAAAAAAAAACCAACAAAGCAGCTGGACTCGATCATATTTTATGTGAACAAATCCAGCGATTTGGACCTGTGGCTATGTGATGGCTACTCAATATGTCCAACAATTGCTTAGCAACCAACAAAATTCCTAAGATTTGGAGACAGGCAAGAATAGTGTCAATTCTGTAGCCAGGCAAAGACCCAGCTAGCCCTAAGGGCTTCAGGCCAATCTCCCTGCTATGCCACAGCTGCAAAGTGTTGAGAGACTCAATCTAAATTGTTTGGCCCTCTTTGTAGATTAACCTCTCATCCCTGAATAAGCAGGATTCAGACCAGGGAAATCCTACACAAGCAAAACTTCTAATTCTCACCCAATTCATTGAGAATGACTACTAGACTGGACTAATAACAGGCTTAGCCTTCGTGGGCTTACCTGCTGCTTATGACAGAGTCGCTCATTGGATTCTTGCACAGAAGTTATTCGATGTTATCAAAGATACCAGATTAACTGAGCTGACAAGCAACATGCTGGCCACCCGGTGTTCCTTTGTTGTCCTAAATGGCAAGACAAGCAGATGATTCAATGGTTTACCTCATTGTAGTGTTCTCGCACCCTTGCTGTTCAATATATCAACGACCAGCCCATTCACCAACCTACCAGAGGGCCTCAACGCAGCTTGCAGAGCTAACACTGGCTGCCAGAAATAGACGATCTGTACCTGTTTCCTAGTATTGTTTCACCTGCTATAAGGAGCCAAGTTACATCAAGAGTAGAACAGAAAAAGCAGACTAGTGACCCTCATCATCCTCTCTTCCAGAAAGAACCAGCAACAAAAAGGCTTAAGTCAAGGCAGCTTCTTACATATTGTCCAGCACCCAGACTGTAACCCCCACAGCTGCCACCTTGCTTGATTGGTCAAGGCATCTACAGACAAAGATACAGGAATTCTCTAATGACCCCAGAGGAATCTGTTCCACCAGGAACCACCAAAATATGGCATACTTGGCTGTGTCTCAATCTGCTCAGGTCTAGTGTCAGCCACTGCAAGACCCTTATGCTGAAGTGGGAATGCAGCCAAACGAAGTCTGTCCACCATGACTGTGGAGAGGCAATCCAAACAATGAAACATATCCTAGAATGCCCTTTACTGCCCGAGCCATGTAACCCTGCAGATCTGAAGGTCTTCAACTCTTGAGTCAGAGCCTGTATGGAATAGTGACAAGGGAAGGTGTAGTAATACAACACAAGAACTCATCATGCTTGTGCTAGATCACCCAGCAATGCATCAATGAAAAAAAATTCTCATCTGTGTATTTAAACTCCTCCGTTTCCTCACTCCTCTCTATCCCTGTAATCTACTTCAGACTTGCAACCTTTGGGAACTCCTGCAATTCTGGCCTCTTGTACTTTCCCTAGTTTCCGATGCTCCACTTTTGGCAACTGTGTCTTCAGCTGCCACGGCCCTGTGTTCTGGAATTCCCTTCCTAAACCTCTACATCTCTCTTGCCTCTATGTCATTCCACAAAACCTACCTCTTGACCAAGCTTTTGGTCACCTGTGTTAGTATCTCTTTATATGGCTCACTGCCAATTTCTGATTGCACTCCTATGAGGCATCATGGAATGTTTGATGACATTAAAGGTGCTATATAAATGCAGACTGTTGTTACCTGCCTGCCATTTTGTTTTACAATAAGGTACCATCAGGGTGCTCCAAAATTCCCTATTAATTCAAACTTTTAGTTTTTAAGGCTTATTTTTATTGTTTTCACACTGTAATCCTACTTGTTTTTAATTCAAGGTGAAGAGCTTCCTTTGGAGTCCAGTATGTCTGTGGTAACTCCGTTTTATTCAAATGTAGACAGCCAACAAAAGATTGAGACATTTGTGAATGATGTAGTAAAAATCCAGGAGGAGACCTTGGCAGACCAGCAGCAAGAAGCTGAAAGAGAAAGAGCCAAGACAGATCCCAAGGATCAACGGAAAGGATCAAATACGGAGATGGTAGATCAGACTGCTTTACCTTACAGTTTGAATGCAGAGAAGAATACTGAGCTTGTGCAGTTAGAGGAAGGGATTTTCTCACCGTCGCTTGGCACTTCTAACGGATTGCAGAGCACACTCTTCAGCAGTGATACTGCAGGTTAATATATTTGCAAATTACCTCTTCATGGCATTTTTTAAATGTGCAGAAGTTTGATTAACAGTGAGAATCAGGGAGGGCATTGTCCCTTTAAGGCATCTGATGTTGACATTAGACAAGCAAAGTTTCCTTCCCATGCTGTACCTCATCTCGGTTAATCAGCCATTTATTCCTTGCATTCCTTCATAATTGGATGGAAAATGATAAAGATGGCAACTACACACACCCAGTGGTTCACTTTTATACTCTGCGATTAAGTCAACCTATCCCCACCCCACCACCTCACCACCCACCCTGCGCACCACAACCATCACCCTGCTGCTTTTGGAGGGATTTTTCAAGGATTCAAAGATTGACTTAAACACGATAAACATTGACACCTATGCTACTTGACATTGTCTGCTTTACAATGTTCCTTAATTCTTACCGTTTTGACCAAGCTTTTGGTCACCTGTCCAAACATCTCCTTATGTGGATCGCGGTCAGATTTCGTTTGATAACAGTCCTATGAAGTAGCTTGGCATGTTTTACTATGTTAAAGGCACTACATAATCGCAAGTTGGTGGTGATGTTGAATAATTACTTTGCCAGGCACTGACAAGAAAATCAGCCTCAATGTCCTCTAGACTTTCTTTATCCACATATTTTACTTTAAAGAAAGTGCCACGGTTTTTATTTGGTCTCTGGAAAATACATAGAACCTGTGTGAAAAGGTAACTTTCAGTTACAGCACCTTGAATTTTAATATACTACCTTATAATCAGGTAAAATATCTCAAGGCACTCCAGGTGAGCATTATCAAACAAAACTTACCACCAAATCATGTAAGGAGATGTTAGGACAAATGAGGTAGCTTTTAAGGAGCGTCATAAAGGAGGAAAGAGAGGTAAAGAGGGAGAAAAGGTTAGGGAGGGAATACTAGCTTAGGGCCCAGACAGCTGAAGGCACGGCCACCAGTGGTGGAGTGATCAAAATTCGCAACACTTAAGAGGCCAGAGTTTGAATTTTTCAGAGACTTGAGGCTGGAGAAGGTTACAGAGATGGGTAAGGGTGAAGCTATGGAGGGCTTTGAAAACAAGAATGAGAATTTTAAAATCGATGCAATGCTTAACATGGAGCCAGTGTAGCTCAGCGAGGACAGAGTGATGGGTGATCAGAACTTGATGCGAGTAAGAATGCAGGCAGTGGAGTTTGGATCATCTGAAGTTCATGCAGGAAGGAAAATGGGTTGCTGCCCAAGAGTGCACTGGTGTAGTCTAGCAGAGTTAGGCACTGATACTGAGCTGGAAAGGAAACTGTCCTACAGTTTCATAGCTGTTCCATCATTGTCAGCTTCACTTCAGGAACTTCAAGCAGTCCTTGACTGAATCATATCTGTGCCACTGTCTTAAACATGTGGCAACCATTACACTTGCTCAGGTCTGTCATTTTATACTGCTACTGGGCCTGTTAGAAATGTTTTGCTTATGTGTCTTTCTGTTGTTAGATATATCGTCAAACAAGGTGGCCGCTGAGAAGGTTCCAGTGACAGAGCTGGAAAAGACGGACATGATACAGACCATCTGTTTAGAAGGGAAGGAAAAGCTGTACATTGATGTGAGTCAAGTTGAAAAAGTGATCAAAGCTCACCAAATTTAAAGGGTTCTTTGGAAAAGTGTTCAGATATCATAGAATCATATCGTACAGAAGAAGGTTATGCAGCCTTTGAAAGAGCTATCCATACATCCCTCCTCTTTCCCTGTAGTCCTAAAAATCTCTCCTTTTCAGAATATATCCAATTCACTTTTGAAAGTTACAATTGAACCTTCTCCCACCACCTTTCAGGCTGTGCATTCAGATCATAACAGCTCACTGCATGTATTAAAAAAAACATTCTCCTCATCTCACCCCCTGGTTCTTTTGCCAATTACCTTAAATCTGTGTCCTCTGGTTACTAAGCTTTCTGCCAGTGGACATGGTTTCTGCCTATGTAGTCTTATCAAAACCCCTCATGGTTTTGAACATCTCTGTTAAATCTTTTGTTAACCTTCTCTGCTCTAAGTAGAATAGCCTATGCATCTCCAGTGCCTCTAAGAAACCCCCTCATTCCTGATACCTTTCTGGTAAGTCCCCTCTGCTTCCTCTCTAAGGGTTTGACATCCTTCCTAACATGTTGTGCCCAGATTTGGATGCAGTGCCCCAACTGAGGCCTAAGCAGTGATTTATAAGGTTTAGCATAACTTCTTTGCTTTTCTACTCCAGCTCTCTATTTATAAAGTCAAGGCTCCTGCACATTTTAAAATTTCTTTCATGGGATTTGCGTGTCGCTGGCTAGGCCAGCAACTTTTGCCCGTCTCTAATTGCCCTTGAGAAGGTGGTGGTGAGCTGCCTTCTTGAACCGCTGCATGTCCATTTGGTGTGGATACATCCACAGTGCTGTTATGGAGGGAGTTCCAGGATTTTGACCCAGTGACAGTGAAGGAACGGTGATATAGTTCCAAGTTAGGATGGTGTTCTTCTAGGTGGTGGAGGCCCTGCATTTAGAAGATGCTGTCAAAGAAGGCTTGATGAGTTGGTGCAGTGCATCTTGTATATGGTACATACTGCTGCCCCTGTGTGCACAGCTTCTTATTTTTTGAAGCCTATTGTGATTCTCCTCACTTTTTAATAGTGAGGAGGAATAGGAACAGGAGGGAGACCACTCAATTCCTCATACCCGCTCTGCCATTCCATTAGGCCATGGTTGATCTGTATCTCAACACCAGTTACTTTTCTTCATTCCATATCCCTTGATACCCTTACATAAACATATTGATCTCTCTTGTTACAATTATGAAGTTTATAAGAGTATTATGTTTTTGAATTTTGTCTTTAAGATAAAATGAATGGGGTTATGTGACCTGCTCTGAAGTCTGCCTGACAAGCAGCACTGTGGGTATACTTACACCACATGGACTGCAGCGGTTCAAGAAGGCAGCTCACCACCACCTTCTTAAGGGCAACTAGGGATAGGCAATAAATGCGGGCCCAGACAGCGATGCCCATATCCCATGAATGGATAATTTTTAAAAAAACAAGCTTGGATGGTTTGATTGTTAAAGATTAAAGGGGGCCCAGATTGTTTTACTGGGAGGAAGGAGCAAAGTGTTTACACTTAGAGACAATGGCAGTGTGCTAACAGTGGATAGACTGTCAGCCTCCAAAGCTCCAGAAAAGTGTTGAGAGTGTCAGCTTGTAAACAGTTGTGCTTTAAACTGTCCATTTACTTCCAAGATAAAAGAGTTTTGGGGTCTCAAGGATAGCCAATCAGCATTCCTACCTGGATACAAGGCCCAAGTGATTCATGTTGCCATGGAGATGCACTTTGCGAGGGGAAGGGTCTAAGATATCCCTAAAAACACACAGACAAGGATCTTTCAGGATCCGGGAAAGGGAGACTAGCTATGGGCAGCAGGGTGTTGGGGTTTACCATGCGGGTGGGAGCTTGCGCTTGGATTGAAAAGACCACATTCATGCGGAGTTAAGATGTGGTCGGAAGATTTGCCTAGCTTGCACTAGAGGAAGAATCTCCATAGGAAAAACCTCTCAGTGAATGAAAGTTGTGAGATTAAAAGTTCCCAGGCTGAGAAAGGAAAAGAACAAGAAGTAAACCCTCAGGAGCTAAGAATTAGCTTAGACAGGAGTATTAAATGTCTACTTAAAGGACAGTGTAAATATATCTATGGTGTGTTTTCGGTTGTGCTAAAAGAAAAAGGGCAATGTTCTGTTTTGTGCTTTAAATATAAGTTCCTACAAAGATAGTGGCCTGAATTTTCAGGATGGCGGAGGCTCAGCCGAGGAGTCGACAGGGAACACATCCTCGCCGACTCCAGCTGCCCCGATGCCATATTGCGCTCTAATGAGCATTGATTGGCATAAGGCGGGACTTCTGCCCCTCACGTGGGAGGATATCCTGCCCTGGAGACCTGCCAGCCAATCAGAGGCAATGCAGGGAGCTGCCTGGCAGCAACACCCAGGACCCGGAGAATAAGGTAAGCGGCAGGGGTTCCAGGGTGGGGAGGGTAGGGAAGGCCTGGGGGGTCGCTAGGGGGCAATTGGGGTCCAGGGGGATAGGCTGGTAGGGGAGGGAGGTCCAGAGCTCACTGGGCTTTAAGGGGGCTTCTGACGGAGGCGCCCCACCGCCCTTTTCCTGCCCAAGATCCAACTATCTTTATTTCTGGCCTTCCTCCCCTGAGTTATTGATCTTATGGAGACAGTAACAATCTTAGTCTTGAAGGCTCTAATTTTCCCAGCTTCCACAGCCTTTTGAGAGATTGGTTTTGGTTTTCAGATTTCCGCTATCCTTTGTGTAGAAAAGTTGATTCCTGATTTCACTCCTAATTGTCTGTAGAGGCAGTGTCTAATGGAATAGTCTTTTAAAGAATATTACTGATCTTGTTGGGTTTTAGTAACAATCCAACAACTTCATAGTTCTAATGGTGCTAGTTTTTTTTTTATTTTCAATCTTTTTTAACTGAATTCAAATCCTACAACTGGTAGAATTTGAACTGGTATTCCCTGCACTACTAGTACCATGCCATATCTAATACAAAAATTCAGAAATGAAGAAGGCATGATAAGGATTGCAGCAGAGGGACTGAGGTAGGGTTGTAGGCAGGTGACATTACAAGGTGGAGTGTGGAGGTAAACACAATAGAGAGAACGTGGTGTCTAAAATTCAACTTGTATTTGAATGGGGCAGCAAGATCCTGAGCAGCCTGAGAGAATAGCTTGGGTGCAATCAGTAACAAGGGAGAGAAGTTTGTGGGGAGCTGAGGATGCTGATATTGGTGTTCCCAGTGATGAGTTGGACAAAATTGTATATTAGCTAAAGAATCTGACAGCATAGGGGCTGTCAACAGTTGGGATATTTAGTCATAGGTGTCATGGGCAAGCATGTGGAAACTAACCCCATGTCTGCAAGTTCTACTGCTGAAGAGCCTGACATATATGAGGAAGAGGAAGGGGTCAAGGATGGATATTTTCAGGGATTCCTGAGACGATGGCACAGTTTCGGAAGAGGAGCTATTGCTACAGATACTCTGACTGTGATCAGGTAGGTTTGAAACCAAGCGAGGGTAGTTCCACAATGCTGGATGGAGGGAGGCATTGAAGAATGATGACATGACTGACACTGCTTAATACTCCTTAGAGGATAAGAGGGATATAGCATCTCATTCACATTTACGTCTTTTGACTTTGTTTAAGGCTGAGGATATTATGAACTCCCTAATGTCATTCAGAGTAATAGAGGGCGAATCACTGGGATACTGCGAGATAAGGAGACTCATTCCAGACTTTAGGGATTTAAGCAGAGAGCACACAGAACTGGGAGGTAACAGCATTAGGGAGGAAAGGGAATTGGAGCTTGGGTAACAATTGATGAACAAGGAAGATATGTGGGTGGACTTTTGAAGAGCCAGTGATAATGAGTTTTGAGGGGAGAAGGGAGCCAGTTTTGGAAACAATGAATAGTTGAGTGGCAGGAAGATCAAGGGAGCGAGGAGTGGTTCTTATAAATGAGAGGAGAATTGAGGCAGAGTAAAGCAGCAGAGAGAGATGAAGGTTCAGTATTGGGGGAGGAGTGAAAGAATGGGGCTTGGGGTTTGGGAGGCATGTATTGGGACAGAGTCTTAATCTAGACAATGAAGAAGTTCATGAGCTGCTCACGGAATAGGCTAGAGGGTCTAAATGGTCGATTTTTGTTCCCATATTCCTAGGGGCTTAGGGCCTGTACAAAATGAGGAACTTGGATTTGTTATTAGTAAAGAAATAGTCCTGGAAAAGTTACTGGGATTTAAAGTCAACAAATTTCCCTGGACCTGATGACCTGCATACTAAGGTTTTAAAAGAGATAACTACAGAGATAGTGGATGCATTGGTTTTGATCGTCTAATGTTCCTTAGATTTCAGAATAATGCCCATGGACTGGACGTTAAAGAACATAACCCCACTGTTAAGAAAGGAAGAAGAGAGTAAACAGGAGATTATAGTCTAAGAATTGTAGTAGGCAAAATGCTAGAATATATTATTTGGGATGTGGTAACGGAGCATTTAGAAAGTATGATTATTATTAAATATGATTAGCCAGAGCCAACATGGATTTATGAAAGGAAAATCATATTTGACAAATCTGTTAGAGTTTTTGAAGTTGTATTTAGCAAGGTAGATACCTGGGAACCATTGGACATAGTCTGCTTGAATTTTCAAATTTTCAAAAAGCTTTCAATAAGGTGCGACATAAGAGACTTGTTTCACATAATTAGGGTTCCTGGGATTGAGAGTAGTGTATTAGCATGGATTTGGACGGATAGATGGGACATTTTGGGGCTGGAACTACTGCAAGGATTTATGCTTGGGCCACAGCTATTCAGAATTTATATCAATGATTTAGATGAAGGAACCGAGTGCAATGTATCCAAGTTTACTGGCAACATAAATTTAGGTAGAAAAGTAAGCTGTGAGGTGAACACAAAGAGATATGGACAAAATAAATGAGTAGGCAAGAACATGACAGGTGGAATATAATGGGAGGAACTGTGATGGAAGAAAGAACAGAATATTTTTTAAATGGTGAGAGACTGGGAAATGTTTGTATTCAGCGGGAGCTGGATGTCACAGAATCAAAGAAAGTTAACATACAGGCATTGGCAATCTGCAATATTACAATACCAAAAGAAGGCTTTTAATGTGTGGGGCCTGTGAAATACTCCACACTAACAAGACTTTCATATGTTGAGAAGCATTTGAAGTCAATATCTCAATGATACAAAAACAAAATAATGTGGACAAATGCAAGGTAATGCATTTTGGAAGGTCTAATACAGGCAGGAATTACACAGTAAATGGCAGAACCCTTAAGTGCATCGACAGGCAGAGGGATCTGGGTGTACAGGTCCACAGGTCACTGAAAGTGGCAACGCAGGTGGATAAGGTAGTCAGGAAGGCATATGGCATGCTTGCCTTCATTGGCAGGGGTATTGAGTATAAAAGCTGGGAAGTCATCCTGCAGCTGTATAGAACCTTGGTTAGGCCACACTTGGAATATTGTGTGCAATTCTGGTCACCACATTACCAGAAGGATATGGAGGCGTTGGAGAGGGTGCAGAGGAGGTTTATCAGGATGCTGCCTGGTCTGGAGGTTATTAGCTATGAGGAGAGGTTGGAGAAACTCGGATTGTTCTCACTAGAGCGACGGAGATTGAGGGGCGACTTGATAGAAGTTTACAAAATTATGAGTGGCATGGACAGAGTAGATAGTCAGAAGCTTTATCCCAGGGTGGAAGAGTCAGTTACTAGGGGACATAGATTTAAAGTGAGAGGAGAAAGCTATAAAGGAGATGTGCGGGGCATGTATTTTACGCAGGGGGTAGTGAGTGTCTGGAATTCGCTGCCAGAGGAGGTGGTGGAAGCAGGTACGATAGTGGTGTTTAAGAGGCAGCTTGACAAATACATGAATAGGATGGGAATAGAGGGATACGGACCCCGGAAGTGCAAAATGTTTTAGTTGACGGACAATATGATCAGCGCAGGCTTGGAGGGCCAAAGGGCCTGTTCCTGTGCTGTACTTTTCTTTGTTCTTTGGATGCTGGAAATCTGAAATAAAAACAAAGAATGCTGGAAGTACACAGCAGGTCAGGCAGCATCTGGAGAGAGAGAAATAGAGTTTATAGAAACAGAGAAACTAGGAGCAGGAGTAGGCCATTCGGCCCTTCGAGCCTGCTCCGCCATTCAGTATGATCGTGGCTGATCATCCAACTCAATAGCCTGCTCCCGCTTTCTCCCCATACCCTTTGATCCCTTTCGCCCCAAGAGCTATATCTAACTCATTGTTGAAAACATACAATGTTTTGACCTCAACTACTTTCTGTGGTAACAAATTCCACAGGCTCACCACTCTCTGGGTGAAGAAATTTCTCCTCATCTCAGTCCTAAATGGTCTACCCCATATCCTCAGACTGTGACCCCTGGTTCTGGACTCCCCCACCATCGGGAACATCCTTCCTGCATCTACCCTGTCTAGTCCTGTTAGAATTTTAAAGGTTTCTATGAGATCCCCCTCATTCTTCTGAACGCCAATGAATATAATCCTAATCGATTCAATCTCTCCTCATATGTCAGTCCCGCCATCCCAGGAATCAGTCGGGTAAACCTTCGCTGCACTCCCTCTATAGCAAGTACATCCTTCCTCAGATAAGGAGACCAAAACTGCACACAATATTCTAGGTGTGTTCTTAGCAAGGCCCTGTACAATTGCAGTAAGACATCCCTATTCCTGTACTTGAATCCTCTGGCTATGAAGGCCAACATACCATTTGCCTTCTTTACTGCCTGCTGCACCTGCATGTTTACCTTCAGCGACTGGTGTACAAGGACACCCAGGTCTCGTTGCACATTCCCCTCTCTCAATTTATAGCCATTCAGATAATCTGCCTTTCTGTGTTTGCTACCAAAATAGATAACCTCACATTTATCCATATTGTACTGCATCTGCCATGCATTTGCCCACTCACTCAGCTTGTCCAAATCACACTGAAGCATCTCTGTATCCTCCTCACAGCTCACCCTCCCACCCAGCTTGGTGTCATCTGCAAATCTGGAGATATTACATTTAATTCCCTCATCATTAATACACATTGTGAATAACTGGGGTCCCAGCACCGATTCCTGCGGTACCCCACTAGTCACTGCCTGCCATTCGGAAAAAGACTTGTTTATTCCTACTCTTTGTTTCCTGTCTGCCAACCAGTTTTCTTTCCATCTTAATACACTACCCCCAATCCCATGTGCTTTAATTTTACACGCCAATCTCTTATGTGGGACTTTGTCGAAAGCCTTCTGAAAGTCCAAATAAACCACATCCACTGGCTCCCCCTCATCAACTCTACTAGTTACATCATCGAAAAATTCCAGTAGATTTGTCAAGCATGATTTCCCTTTCATGCTGACTCTCTCCAATTCTGCCACTGTTTTCCACGTGCTCAGCTATGAAATCTTTTATAATGGACTCTAGAATTTTTCCCACTCCCGACATCAGGCTGACTGGTCTATAATTCTGTTTTCTCCCTGCCTCCCTTTTTAAATAGTGAGGTGACATTAGCTACCCTCCAATCTGTAGGGACTGTTCCAGAGTCTATAGAATCTCAGAAGATGACCACCAATGCATCCACTATTTCTAGGGCCACTTCCTTAAATACTCTGGGATGTAGATTATCAGGCCCCGGGGATTTATCGGCCTTCAATCCCATCAATTGCCCCAACACCATTTTCCTACAAATACTGATTTCTTTCAGTTCCTCCCTCTCACTAAACCCTGTGTTCCCCAACATTTCTGGTATGTTATTTGTGTCCTCCTTTGTGAAGACAGAACCAAAGTATGTATTTACTCGGTCAGCCATTTCTTTGTTCCCCATTATAAATTCCCCTGTTTCTGTCTGTAAGGGACCTACATTTGTCTTCACCAATCTTTTTTTATTTGTGGCCCTTCATCAGAATGATGAAAGGCCATTGACCTGGGACATTAAATCTGTTTCTTTGTGTTTCTCTCTACATAAATTCTGCCTGACATGCTGTGTATTTCTAGCATTTTGTGTTTTTATTTATTGTCTCAGTGATGTTCAACCCTGCTCAGATAGGTCTGTTAATCTAAATGCCATTCATAGATGGCAGAGACCATACTTCCAGTCAATAATCTAACACTATATCATATATCTGCATCAGTATTGGTTTGTGAAGTGTTCAAAATCTAAATTATAAAATTAAACCAGCAGAAATTCATCTTTCAAAATACTTTGTGGAAATAAGAGCATTGTGTGGATGGGGATTAAATTTAATACTGGCCTGATTTTTAGTTTTAATCTTCGTGTGTCAGGTGATCTTGCACGCATTTAAAGATGCTCTGTTTGGATTGCTTGTAAGATTTTAAATAAGTTATTTGTACGTATCCAGATTCACATATAGGTATGCAATTTTAATGAACTCCAGCTTCCTGCTTCTTTACAGGATCTACCTGACTTGGAAGATATAGATATCAGTGACTCATCAGAACCTGAACAGACCTCAAGCTACAAGGTAAACTACTGAGTTGTCTCCACTTTGCTTCCATTCAAGTTTCTTTATAACCGTATTTAAATTGAGCTTGTTGTTTTGTTGGACATCTGCCTGTCCACCTATCAAATTGAAAGTCTGTAGAGCAAAATTGCTGTTTTGATTCATGCTTGCCATTGATGGAAGCAAACACAAGGCTCACACAGTGCTCCTGAGCCACTGTGCATTCCTGCACATATAGAAGGTCAAGCGAAGTAACTTCAATTTTTGCAGAATGCTCCTTGTGTATAATAAAGGATGAGCAATGATACCTAAGATTCAGCAGCTACAAAAGATTGTCCGACTACTGGGCTAGTATACAAATGGCTGTATGGTGATGAGCAGGCTCTTGCAAAGCAGAGGCCCACCTTCAAGTCTAGACTCCACCAGCTGAGGGCAAATGTAGAATCATATGCAAGATGAATGTAGCTCATGTTTCGCCTCCTTCCAAACTTTTACCTTATAATGTAGAGAAGGATTATATAGGATATACAGTACAGAAACAGGCCTTTTGGCCCAATTAATCCACTTATGCTCCACTCAAGCCTCTTCCCATCTTTCTTCAACTAAATCTTTAATCGTGACTTTCTATTCCCTCTCCCTCATTTGCTTGTCTAACTTTCCCTTAAATGGATCTTTACTATTTGTTTCAGCCAGTCCCTGAGGTAGCAAGTTCCACATTCTCATCATTCTCTGGGTAAAGAAGTTTCCTATGAATGTATCAGTACTTTATGATAAGCATGTTTCTACATTTCCAAGGTAGAATACAGTATGCAGCACTTTGACCTACCAGTAATGCAGAGTGGTCTGCACAATGGAAAGGATATGAACAATGGGCAAATTGTTAGCCCTCTGGCCCGGTAAATGAGGTACACGCCAAGCAGTTGGCCCATATCCTGAGAAGGCCTAATCTTTGGGAATGCTTGAACAGGCAAAGAAACTTTTCACTAGAAAAGAGATGGCTGAAGTGTGACCAAATAGAGGCCTTTAAGATTAAGAAAGAGTTCAATAGCGCAGATACAGATGTTTCCACTTGTGGGGGAGACAATATCTAGGGACCACAAACACATGATAATCACAAATAAAACATTAGAAACTTGTAATTCAGGTTACACTTCTTTACCCAGAACCAGAAAACATTGAGTCGAATAAAATGGTAATTAAGGAATATGAGGCCATTTAGATACTGTAGCCTGTTGCACCATTCAATGAGATCATAGAAACATAGAAACTAGGAGCAGGAGTAGGCCATTCGGCCCTTCAAGCCTGCTCCGCCATTCATTATGATCATGGCTGATCATCCAACTCAATAGACTGCTCCCACTTTCTCCCCATACCTTTCCCTTTCGCCCCAAGAGCGATATCTAACTCCTTCTTGATGTTTTGGCCTCAACTACTTTCTGTGGTAACGAATTCCACAGGCTCACCACTCTCTGGGTGAAGAAATTTCTCCCCATCTCAGTCCTAAATGGTCTACCCCATATCCTCAGACTGTGACCCCTGGTTCTGGACTCCCTCACCATCGGGAACATCCTTCCTGCATCTACCCTGTCTAGTCCTGTTAGAATTTTAAAGGTTCCTATGAGATCCCCCCTCATTCTTCTGAACTCCAGCGAATATAATCCTAATCGACTCAATCTCTCCTCATATGTCAGTCCCGACATCCCAGGGATCAGTCGGGTAAACCTTCGCTGCACTCCCTCGATAGCAAGTACATCCTTCCTCAGATAAAGACACCAAAACTGCACACGATATTCCAGGTGTGGTCTCACCAAGGCTCTGTACAATTGCAGCAAGACATCCCTGTTCCTGTACTTGAATCCTCTGGCTATGAAGGCCAACATACCATTTGTCCTAAACAAAATAAAAACAGAATTACCTGGAAAAACTCAGCAAGTCTGGCAGCATCGGCGGAGAAGAAATCAGTCAACGTTTCGAGCCCTCATGGCCCTTCAGCAGAACTGAAGCATAGTTTCAACAAGGGAGAAATATAAATTGGTTTAAGGTGGGTGGGGGGGAAGAGACACATTGAGGGTGTGGTGTGAGCAGATAATCAAAAGATGTCAGAGACAAAAGGGTCAAAGAGGTGTTGAAGGTGGTGGTCTTTGTCTGAGAAAAGTGCTAATTAAGAATGCAAGACAGGATATTCAAAGTACAGCTCTAGTGGGGGTGGGGTGGAAAGACTAAAGGTTTTAGTTTTAGATTTAAAAATAATGGAAATAGGTGGGGAAAGAAGAATCCATATAAATTATTGAAAAAAAAGGCGGGTGGGGGGGGGAAGAAACGGGGTGGGGATGGGGGGAGGGGGAGTTTAAGATCTAAAGTTGTTGAATTCAATATTCAGCCCAGAAGGCTGTAAAGTGCCTAGTCGGAAGATGAGGTGCTGTTCCTCCAGTTTGCGTTGGGCTTCACTGGAACAATGCAGCAAGCCAAGGACAGACATGTGGGCAAGAGAACAGGGTGGAGTGTTAAAATGGCAAGCGACAGGGAGGTTTGGGTCTTTCTTGCGGACAGACCGCAGGTGTTCCGCAAAACGGTCGCCCAGTTTGCGTTTGGTCTCTCCAATGTAGAGGAGACCGCATTGGGAGCAACTAATGCAGTAGACTAAGTTAGGGGAAATGCAAGTGAAATGCTGCTTCACTTGAAAGGAGTGTTTGGGCCCTTGGACGGTGAGGAGAGAGGAAGTGAAGGGGCAGGTGTTGCATCTTCTGCGTGGGCATGGGGAGGTGCCATAAGTGGGGGTTGAGGAGTAGGGGGTGATGGAGGAGTGGACCAGGGTGTCCCGGAGGGAACGATCCCTACGGAATGCTGTCAAGGGGGGTGAAGGGAAGATGTGTTTGGTGGTGGCATCATGCTGGAGTTGGCGGAAATGGCGGAGGATGATCCTTTGAATGCGGAGGCTGGTGGGGTGATAAGTGAGGACAAGGGGGACCCTATCATGTTTCTGGGAAGGAGGAGAAGGCGTGAGGGAGGATGCGCGGGATATGGGCCGGACACGGTTGAGGGCCCTGTCAACGACCGTGGATGGAAAACCTCGGTTAAGGAAGAAGGAGGACATGTCCGAGGAGCTGTTTTTGAAGGTAGCGTCATCAGAACAGATGCGACGGAGGCGAAGGAACTGAGAGAATGGGATGGAGTCTTTACAGGAAGCGGGGTGTGAGGAGCTGTAGTCGAGGTAGCTGTGGGAGTCGGTAGGCTTGTAATGGATATTGGTGGACAGTCTATCATCAGAAATTGAGACAGAGAGGTCAAGGAAGGGAAGAGAAGTGTCAGAGATGGACCATGTGAAGATGATGGAGGGGTGGAGATTGGAAGCAAAATTAATAAATTTTTCCAGGTCCCGACGAGAGCATGAAGCAGCACCGAAGTAATCATCGATGTACCGGAGAAAGAGTTGTGGGAGGGGGCCGGAGTAGGACTGGAACAAGGAATGTTCCACATACCCCATAAAGAGACAGGCATAGCTGGGGCCCATGCGGGTACCCATAGCCACACCTTTTATTCGGAGGAAGTGAGAGGAGTTAAAGGAGAAATTGTTCAGTGTGAGAACAAGTTCAGCCAGACGGAGGAGAGTAGTGGTGGATGGGGATTGTTGGGGCCTCTGTTCAAGGAAGAAGCTAAGGGCCCTCAGACCATCCTGGTGGGGGATGGAGGTGTAGAGGGATTGGACATCCATGGTGAAGAGGAAGCGGTTGGGGCCAGGGAACTGGAAATTGTTGATGTGACGCGGGACCTGGAAAAATTTATTAATTTTGCTTCCAATCTCCACCCCTCCATCATCTTCGCATGGTCCATCTCTGACACTTCTCTTCCCTTCCTTGACCTCTCTGTCTCAATTTCTGATGATAGACTGTCCACCAATATCCATTACAAGCCTACCGACTCCCACAGCTACCTCGACTACAGCTCCTCACACCCCGCTTCCTGTAAAGATGTGACGCGGGACCTGGAAAAATTTATTAATTTTGCTTCCAATCTCCACCCCTCCATCATCTTCACATGGTCCATCTCTGACACTTCTCTTCCCTTCCTTGACCTCTCTGTCTCAATTTCTGATGATAGACTGTCCACCAATATCCATTACAAGCCTACCGACTCCCACAGCTACCTCGACTACAGCTCCTCACACCCCGCTTCCTGTAAAGACCATTTGTCCTCTTTACCGCCTGCTGCACCTGCATGCTTACCTTCAGCGACTGGTGTACAAGGACACCCAGGTCTCGTTGCACATTCCCCTCTCTCAATTTATAGCCATTCAGATAATCTGCCTTTCTGTGTTTGCTACCAAAATAGATAACCTCACATTTATCCATATTATACTGCATCTGCCATGCATTTGCCCACTCACTCAGCTTGTCCAAATCACACTGAAGCATCTCTGTATCCTCCTCACAGCTCACCCTCCCACCCAGCTTGGTGTCATCTGCAAATCTGGAGATATTACATTTAATTCCCTCATCTAAATCATTAATATATATTGTGAATAACTGGAGTCCCAGCACCGATTCCTGCGGTACCCCACTAGTCACTGCCTGCCATTCGGAAAAAGACTTGTTTATTCCTACTCTTTGTTTCCTGTCTGCCAACCAGTTTTCTTTCCATCTCAATACACTACCCCCAGTCCCATGTGCTTTAATTTTACACGCCAATCTCTTATGTGGGACTTTGTCGAAAGCCTTCTGAAAGTCCAAATAAACCACATCCACTGGCTCCCCCTCATCAACCCTACTAGTCACATCATCGAAAAATTCCAGTAGATTTGTCAAGCATGATTTCCCTTTCATAAATCCATGCTGACTCTGTCTGATTCTGCCACTGTTTTCCAAGTGTTCAGTTATTAAATCTTTTATAATGGACTCCAGAATTTTTCCCACTACCGACGTCAGGCTGACTGGTTTATAATTCCCTGTTTTCTCTCTGCCTCCCTTTTTAAATAGTGGGGTTACATTAGCTACCCTCCAATCTGTAGGGACTTTTCCAGAGTCCATAGAATCTCGGAAGATGACCACCAATGCATCCACTATTTCTAGGGCTACTTCCTTAAGTATTCTGGGATGTAGATTATCAGGCCCCGGGGATTTATCGGCCTTCTATCCCATCAATTTCCCCAACACCATTTCCCTACGAATACTGATTTCTTTCAGTTCCTCCCATCACTAAACCCTGCGTTCTCCAACATTTCTGGTATGTTATTTGTGTCCTCCTTTGCGAAGACAGAACCAAAGTATGTATTTAGTTGGTCAGCCATGTCTTTGTTCCCCATTATAAATTCCCCTGTTTCTGACTGTAAGGGACCTACATTTGTCTTCACCAATCTGTTTCTCTTCACATACTTATCAAAACTTTTACAGTCAGTTTTTATGTTCCCTGCAAGCTTACTCTCATACTCTATTTCCCCCTTCTTAATCAATCCCTTAGTCCTCCTTTGCTGAATTCTAAACTGCTCCCAATCCTCAGGTCTGTTGTTTTTTCTGGCCAATTTGTATGCCTCTTCCTTGCATCTAATACTATCTCTAATTTCCCTTGTAAGCCATGGTTTGGCCACCTTTGCTGTTTTACTTTTGTGCCAGACAGGAATAAACAATTGTTGCAGCTCACCCATGCGCTCTTTGAATGTTTGCCATTGCCTATCCACCATCATCCCTTTAAGTAACGTTTTCCAATCCATCATAGCCAACTCGCGCCTCATACCATTGTAGTTTCCTTTATTAAGATTCAGGACCCAAGTCCCAGAATCAACGAAGTCACTCTCCATCTTGATGAAGAATTCTATCATATTATGGTCGTTCATCCCCAAGGGGCCTCGCACAACCTGATTGCCAATTATTCCTTTCTCATTACACAATACCCAGTTGAGGATGGCCTGTTCTCTTGTTGGTTCCTCAATGTATTGGTCCAGAAAAACATCCCGTATACACTCCAGGAATTCCTCCTCTACGGTATTGTTACTAATTTGATTTGCCTAATGTATATGCATATTAAAGTCACCCATAATTACAGATGTTCCTTTATTGCATGCGTCTCTAATTTCCTGTTTAATGCCATTCCCAACATCACCACTACAGTTTGGGGGTCTATATACAACCCCCACTAACATTTTTTGCCCCTTAGTGTTTCTCAGCTCTACCCATACAGATTCCACATCGTCGGAGCTAATATCTTTCCTCACTATTGTGTTAATTTCCTCTTTAACCAGCAATGCAATCCACCGCCTTTTCCTTTTTGTCTGTCCTTCCTAAATACTGAATACTCCTGGATGTTCAGTTCCCATCCCTGGTCACCCTGCATCCAAGTCTCCGTAATCCCGACTATATCATACCTGTTTACATCTATTTGCACGGTTAATTCATCTACTTTATTGCGAATGCTCCTCGCGTTAAGGCACAAAGCCTTAAGGCTTGTCTTTTTAACATTACTTGTCCTGTTCCCACTATTTTTCACTGAGGCCCTGTTTGATTCTTGCCCTTGATTTCTCTGACTATCACTTTTCTTATTCCGCTTTCTGTCTTTTGTTCTTGTCTTTGATTCCCCTTCCTCTGACTCCTTGCATAGGTTCCCACCCCCTGCCATTTTAGTTTAAACCCTCCCCAACCACTCTAGCAAATGTTCCCCCTGGGACATCAGTCCTGGTCCTGCCCAGGTGTAACCCGTCCAGTTTGTACTGGTCCCACCTCCCCCAGACCGGTCCCAATGCCCCAGGAATCTGAAACCCTCCCCTTCACACCATCTCTTCAGCCACGTATTCATCCGATATATCCTACTATTTCTACGCTGACTGGCACGTGGCACTGGTAGTAATCCTGAGATCACTACCTTTGAGGTCCTACTTTTCAACTTACTTCCTAACTCCCTATATTCTGCTTTTAGGACCTCATCCCTTTTTTTACCTATGTCGTTTATACCAATGTGTACCACGACCACGAGCTGTTCACTCTCCCCCTTCAAAATGTCCTCTGGCCACTCTGAGACATCCTTGACCCTAGCACCAGAGAGGCAACATACCATCCTGGAGTCTCGTTTTCGGCCACAGAAACGCCTATCTATTCCCCTTACATTTGAATCCCCTATAACTATTGCATTCCCACACTTTTTACTCCTTCCCTGTGCAGCAGAGCCAACCGCGGTGCAACGAATTTGGCTGTTGCTGCTTTCTCCTGAGAGGCCATTCCCCCCAACAGTATCCAAAGCGGTATATCTGTTTTGCAGGGGAATAGCCACAGGAGATTCCTGCACTGCCTGCCTAGTCCTCTTGCTCTGCCTGGTTCCCTTCCCATTCCCTTCCTGCCTGTGGACTCTTAACCTGTGGTATGACTACCTCTCTATACGTGCTATCCATGGTTGATCCACGACCTAAATCCTACACCCGCCTTTGCCTCATATTCGTTAATACCCTTGGTTCACAAAAATCAATCTCAAAATTGAGATTGCAAAAATTGATCAATCTCAGTAAAAATTAGCAATTGATTTGAGCATCAGTTGACATTTGCAGAAGTGCCGAGTGCATGATTCATCTCGGCCTCCCCCAGAGATCCCCAGCATCAGAGGTGCCAGTCTTCAGCCAATTCAATTCGCTCCAAGTGATATCAAAAAATGGCTGAAGGCATTGGATATTGCAAAGGCTATGGGCCTTGACAACATTTCGGGAATAGTACTGAAGATTCCAGAACTGGCCGTGCCCCTAGTCAAGCTGTTGCAGTACAGCTACAACACTGGCATCTTCCGGCAATGTGGAAAATTGCCCAGCTATGTCCTCTACACAAAAAGCAGGCCAAATCCTTCCGGCCAATTACTGCCCCATCAGTCTGTTCTCCATCATCAGTGAAGCGATGGAAGGGGTGATCGACACTGCTATCAAGCGGAACTTGCTTAGCAATTACCTGCTCACTGATGCTAAGTTTGGGTTTTGCCAAGGTCACTCAGCTTCTGTTACAGCCTTGGTTCAAGCATTGACAAAAGAGCAGAACTCGTGAGGTGAGAGTGACTGCCCTTGACATCAATCAGCATTTGACCGGGTGTTGCATCAAGGAGCCCTAGCAAAACTGGAGTCAATGGGAATCAGGGAGAAAACTCTCTGCTGGTTGGAGTCATACCTAGCACAAAGGAAGATCGTTGTGGTTGTTGGAGGTCAATCATCTCAGCTCCAGGAGTTCCACCTCATCACTGCAGGAGTTCCTCAGGGTCATGTCCTAGGCCCAACCATCTTCAGCTGCTTCATCAATGACCTTCCTTCCATCATAAGGTCAGCAGTGGGGATGTTCACTGATGATTGCACAATGTTCAGCACCATTCGTGACTCCTCAGGTACTGAAGCAGTCCATGTCCAAATGCAGCAAGACCTGGGCAATATCCACGCTTGGGCTGACAAGTGGCAAGTAACATTTGCGCCACACAAGTGCCAGGCAATGACCATCTCCAACAAGAGATAATCTAACCATCGTCCTTGGACGTTCAATGGCATTACCATCACTAAATCCCCCACTATCAACATTGACCAGAAACTGAATTGGACTAGCGATGTAATTACTGTGGCTACAGGGGCAGGTCAGAGGCTAGGAAATCTGTGGCGAGTAACTCACCTCCTGACTCCCCAAAGCCGGTCCACCATCTACAAGGCACAGGTCAGGAGTGTGATGGAATAATCCCCAATTGCTTGGATGAGTGCAGCTCCAACAACACTCAAGAAGCTTGACACAATGCAGGACAAAGCAGCACGCTTGATTGGCACTCCATCCACAACCATTCATTCCCTACTCCACCGACGCACAGTTTCTGCATTACAAAAACTCACCAAGGCTCCTTAGACAGCATCTTCCAAACCCACGACCACTACCATCTAGAAGGACAAGGGCAGCAGATACATGGGAACACCACCACCTGGAAATTCCCCTCCAAGTCACTCACCATCCTGACTTGGAAATATGTTACTGTTCCTTCGCTGTCGCTGGGTCATAATCCTGGAACTCCCTTCCTAACAGCACTGTGGGTGTACCTACCCCACATGGACTGCAGTGGTTCAAGTAGTCAGCTCACCATCACCTTCTCAAGGGCAATTAGGGATGGGCAATAAATACTGGCCTCGCCAGTGACGCTCACATCCCATAAATGAATTTTAAAGAAGGACAACATTTTCATCCCAGATTTTATTTTAAGAGGAAGGATTGAGGAGGTGCTGTAGCCCATCTAGAGCAGCAGAATTGTATTCAACCAGTCTGTAACCCAATAGCCCAGATATCCTCACTCTTGTTATAATTCCCATGGAGACCAATAACATGAATGAAAGGAATCCCTAAACAACCTCGACAGGAAGAAACCAATGGACAAGATTCACTTACTTTTACTGTAACAAGCAAACCAAAATCAGCATAATGTACTTCAAATGATACTTCAAATAAAAAGGTAAATTTCACTTTAAATTGATATAGGGAGTGACAAGGTATTGAAGGTGTTGGCAGGCTTAAAAGTGGACAAATCTCCAGGTCCGGATGATTTGTGTCCCAGACTGCTAAGGGAGGCAAGGGAGGAGATCGCGGGGGCTCTGACCCAAATTTTTAATTCCTCTCTGGCCATGGGGGAGGTGCCAGAGGATTGGAGAACAGCTAATGTGGTTCCGCTATTTAAGAAGGGTTGCAGAGATAAGCCAGGGAACTACAGACCAGTGAGTCTCACGTCATTGGTAGGAAAACTATTGGAGAAAATTCTGAAGGAGAGAATCTATCTCCACTTGGAGAGGCAAGGTTTGATCAGGAATAGTCAGCATGGCTTTGTCAGAGGGAGGTCATGCCTAACAAATTTGATTGAATTTTTTGAGGAGGTGACCAGGTGTGTAGATGAGGGTAGTGCAGTTGATGTAGTTTATATGGATTTCAACAAAGCCTTTGACAAGGTCCCACATGGGAGACTTATAAATAAGGCAAATGTACATGGGATACATAGTAATTTGATAAGGTGGATTCAAAATTGGCTTAGTTGTGGTAGATAGAGGGTGATGACAGAAGGATGCCTTAGTGACTGGAAGCCAGTGTCCAGTGGCGTACCACAAGGATCTGTGCTGGGTCCCCTGGGAACAAAGGGACCTTGGTGTGTATGTCCATAGATCTCTGAAGGCGGAGGGGCAGGTTAGTGGGGTGGACAAAAAGACATAGGGGACTTTATCAATCGAGGCATAGATTACAAAAGTAGGGAGATCATGTTGGAGTTGTATAGAACCTTGGTGAGGCCACAGCTGGAGTACTGTGTGCAGTACATTATAGGAAGGATGTGATTGCAGTGGAGGGGGTGCAGAGGAGGTTCACCAGGATGTTGCCTGGGATGAAACATTTTAGTTATGAAGAGAGGTTGGATAGAATTGGGTTGTTTTCGTTGGAGCAGAGAAGACTGAGGGGTGACCTGATTGAGGTGTACAATATTATGAGGGGCATGGACAAGGTAGATAGGGAGCAGCTGTTCCCCTTAATTCAAGGGTCAATCACATGGGGACGTAAGTTCAAGGTGAGGGGCAGGAGGTTTAGGTGGGATGTGAGGAAAAACTTTTTTACCCAGAGGATGGTGACGGTCTGGAATGCACTGCCTGGGAGGGTGGTGGAGGCGGGTTGCCTCACATCCTTTAAAATGTACCTAGATGAGCACTTGGCACATCATAACATTCAAGGCTGTGGGCCAAGTGCTGGTAAATGGGATTAGGTAGGTAGGTCAGGTGTTTCTAACATGTTGGTGCAGATTCGATGGGCCGAAGGCCTCATCTGCACTGTGTGATTCTGTGAAATAATCGATGCAAGAAAGATAACATCTTACAAAATTACAACCATCCTCCCTCAGCATATATTGCATTAAATTCAGCTACCAAGCCACATAACCCTCTGTATTTCTCAGGTAGAGATTCAGTTCATGCAAGAGATAGGCCCGAAGTCTCCTCAGACAGCAGTCTTACCACGCCCGGTTTCTATGGGCCCCCAAAAGACACATCCTTCCAGACATACACTGCTGAGCTCCTGGAAACCGCATTTTGGGTTTTATTTTCCTAGCTGCACATGACTTCCCTCCTAACCACCCCCATCATTCTGTTTCTGAACTGTTCCCTTTCTCCTTACCTGAACTTCTCGCCTGCCCTGTTTCTGTTCTTTCTTCTGAACAGAAACTGACTCCTTGCAAAAAATCCTGTTTGGTTTTTAACACAAGCAGGTTAGCTTCAACTTCTTCCCCTAACAGCAGTTTCTGTCTGTGTCTTCTCTGTTCACCACCACCCTCCAGCTTTGTTGAACCCCACTAGGTATATCCTTCCTTAGTTAAGGAAAGCAGAACTATACAGAGTACTCCAGATGTGGTCTCACCAAAGCCCAAATAATTACAGTAAGATTTCATTATTCTTGCATTCCAATCCACTTGCAATAAAAGCTAACACAATATTTGCCTTCCTGATAGCTTTCTCTATTTGTATATCATGCCCCAGCCCCAGCTTCACAAGACCCCAGCTGTAATACAATAACCCAACTAGCTTCTATTTGCCTTTTCCGCTCCTCAGTTCTCATCTCCATAGCAACCTAGGTCACATAGGCATTTCTCAAAAATGAGATGCTTACCAAGAATCCAACAGCCCTCTTTCCAACTATCTGTTTCAATTTAAGTTAAAAGGACATTTCAAAATATAAGCTGCTAGCAAATTTCAGCAGTCATGACATTCTATCATTAATATCAAGGCAACCAACCCTGGTTCAATGAGGAGTTCAGGAGAGAGCAGCACCAGGCCTACCTAAAAATGAAGCGCCTACCTGGTGGAGCTATAACAAGGACTGCATGCATGCTAAGCAATGGACACAGCTTGCTGTAGACAGAGCTAAGCGATCTCACAACCAATGGATCAGATCAAAGCTCTGCAGTCCTGCCACATCCAGTAATGAATGGTGGTGGACAATTAAACAACTAACTGGGAGAAGGAGGCTCCACATAAATCCCCATCCTCGATGATGCTGGTTCCAAGCATATCAGTGTGAAAGACAAGGTTGAAGCCAGAAGTGTCAAGTGAGGTCCCCACTATCATAGATACCAGTCTTCAGTCAACTCAATTCACTCATTTAATATGCAGTAAGTGTCTGCGGCTCCAGGAACTTTGGCTCGTGGTTAAAGAGCTGCAGTCTGAGCTTCGGATGCTGCGATGTATCAGGGAGAACAAATGTTACCCTGAGTTTTTGTTCCAGGTGTCAGTCACACCCTTTAGGCTAGGGTCTTCTGATTTGGTTCATGGTCATGGTCATGGTCAGAAGAGTGTGACTGCAAGTGAGACAGCTATGGGGATCAAGAAAGTAGAAGTGAAGGAGCTTCAGCCTTCATAATTGTCCAAGAGGTTCAAGGTTCTTGCAGCCTGTATGGACGAAAGCAGGGGCCAGAGGGGTAGATGAGCATATTGACCATGGCACTGTGGTACAGGAAGCCATTCAAGTTGGGGGGAGTTAATAGGAATGTAGTGGTAGTAGGGGACAGTATAGTCAGGGGGATAGACACAGTTCTCTGTAGTCCAAAGTGAAAGTCCAGAATAAGGGTCATGAGGACTCGAAACATCAACTGTGCTCTTCTCCGCCGATGCTGCCAGACCTGCTGAGTTTTTCCAGGTATTTCTGTTTCTGCTTTTGTTTTCGAAAGTCCAGAATGCTATTTTATCTGTCCGATGCCAGGATTAGGTACATCTGCTCTGGGCTGAGAGGAACTTGCAGTGCAAGGGGGAGAATCCAGTTGCCGTGATCCATGTCAGTACTAACGACATAAATTGGACTGGGAGAGAGATACTCCCTGCTCAGGGAGTATGAGCAGCTAATGGCTAAATTAAAAAGCAGAACGTCAGGGATAATAATCTCTGGATTACTATCTGATCGTGAGCAAATTGGGGTAGGGTAAATAAGATTAGAAAGTTGAAGATGTGACTCAAAGGTTGGTGTGGGAGAAATGGGTTTCAGTTCATGGGGCACTGGCACCAGTAATGGGGAAAGTGCAAGCTGCATCGTAGGGACCTGAATTGTGCTGGGATGAGTGTTCTGGCAAGTCATATAACTAGGGTGGTAGAGAGGGCTTTGAATTAAATATTGGGGCTGAGGGATCAAGTGAAAGAAGGTGTGATAAATTAAAGGGAGAGGACAAGGTAAGAGAGCAAGGTAGCAACAAGGATAATAATAATCAGAGTGTGGAAGGAAGGGACAGGGCATACAAACTTAAGAGCATGCAGCAGATAAGGTTGCAAAAATAGTAAGAAGACAGAACTAAAGGCTCTATATCGGAATGTGAACAGCATTCATAACAAAATGGATGAATTGTCAGCTCAAATAGAATTAAATATAAATGATCTGATAACCATTACAGTGACATGGCTACAAGATGACAGAAGTTAGGACCTGAATAGTCAATGGTACTTGACATGCTTGACAAGGTCAGGAAACTAGGAAAAGATGGTTGGGTAACCCTGTTAATTAAGAATGACATGAATTAAATAGTACAAGATGACCTTAGTTATAAAGATCAAGGTATAGAATCAGTTTGGGTAGAGATAAGAAATAGTAATGGTAAGAAGTCACTTGTGGGAGTTGTTTATAGGCCCCCTAACAGTAGCTACACCATGGGCAGGATATACAGGAAGAAATAATGGGGGTTTGTGAGAAAAGTACTGTGATAACCATCAGTGATTTTAATCTACACCTAGATTGGATGATCCAGATTGGCAAGGGTAACCTGGATGATGAGTTCATACAAATGTTTTCGAGATGGTTTCTTAGAGCAGCACATTCTAGCGCCAACCAGAGAGCAGGCTATTCTAGATCTGGTAATGTGCAATTGATGAGGGTCATCAAGGGGGAGAGTGGTGGGGGTCAATGAGGGGCCTTGGCAGCGAGGGCGGGTCAGGGAGATTAACATAAATTCAAGGTGAGGGGCAGGAGGTTTAGGGGGGATGTGAGGAAAAACCTTTTTACACAGAGGGTGGTGATGATCTGGAATGCGCTGCCTGGGAGGGTGGTGGAGGTGGGTTGCCTCACATCCTTTAAAAAGTACCTGGATGAGCACTTGGCATGTCATAACATTCAAGGCTATGGGCCAAGTGCTGGTAAATGGGATTAGGTAGGTAGGTCAGGTGTTTCTCACATGTCTGTGCAGACTTGATGGGCCGAACGGCCTCTTCTGCACTGCGTGATTCTGTGAGACAGGATTAATTAATGACCTCATAGTGAAGGTGCTCCTAGGTAGCAGTGATCATAACATGATTGAATTTCTCATTCAGTTTGAGGGAGAAAAGAGTGGGTCTAAAACTAGCATTTAACCTTAAATAAAGGCAACTATAAGGGTATAAAGACACAGGTAGCTAAACTGAACTGGGAAATTAGGTTTAGCGATAGTTTAGTCGAGGTGCAGTGGCAGACATTTAAGGAGGTATTTCATAACACTCAGAATAAAGATGCATTCCAGTGAGAAAGAAAGGCTCTAGGAGAAGGACCCACCATCCAAAGCTAACTAAGAAAGTTAAAGATAGTGTCAAATTGAAAGAAAAAATGTTCAATTCTGCGAAGATTAGTGGCAGGTCTGAAGATTGGACAGAATATAAAAAGTGACTAAAAACTTTATGAAATATATGGAAGGGACCAAATGTATGGTTGCTGAGTTTGCTGATGGGGTCCGGGAGATGGGTGTTGAGTGCATTGAGGGTGGGTCAGTGAGGGGGAGGGCTAGTGAGGGTCATCAAGGGGAGGGTGGGTGGGGGTCAGTGAGGGGCCTTGGCAGCGAGGGCAGGTCAGGGAGAGTGGGGGGGTTCATTGAGTGGGTGTTCAGTGCAGTAACCCAGAAATGCAATGAAGGGTGGGTCACTGATTATATTCAGGGCCGAGTTAGATACAATTTTGATCAGCAAGGGAGCTGAGGATTATGGTGGGCAAGCAGGAAAGTGGAGTTAAAGCCACATTCAGATCAGTCATGATCTTACTGAATGGTAGAGCATGCGCAAGGGGCCAAATGATCTTCTCCTGCCCCTAATTCTTGGGTTCTTGGCCTAGAATCATAGAATAATACAAAGCAGAAGGAGACCATTCAGCTTTGAAATATCTATCCACACCCCTCTTCTTTTGCTATGTCCCTGCACATTTTTCCTCTTCTTATATTTAGCCAGTTCCCTTTTGAAAGTTACCATTGAATCAGCTTCCGCTGCCCTTTCAGGCTGTGTTTCCAGATCATCAGAACGTGCCAAATAAAAAGATTCTCCTCATCTTCCCTCTAGTCTTTTGTCAATTATCTTAAATCTGTTATGAAATTAACCTACTGCTGAGAAAGAGATGCTGTCGAAGCTTTTCGTCTTGCATTCATCTGGATAGATTCTCAAGAATGCTGAATGTCAAAGGGAACAACAATTTATACTGCATGAGAGGAGGGTGCTGATTGTTTGCCAGGTGGACTCTGGTAGAGGCGTTACAATGGAGAATGTACCAGGGAACAGTTAACTGCCAAGCGTTTGTCTAAATTCAAACCAGGCAGGTCGATCCTGATTGGTTAAGGCATTGCCATGGGGAATGAATCAGGGAATGGCTGTTCCCCAAGCTTTTGTTTAGTTGAAAAAAGTCACAATGTGTGGACATGTTCTTTCTGTTTGCAAAGGACAGGGTCCTATGTGTGAATACATGTAGCTTCTAGCACTCATAAGTGAGCCACTGATAATCTTAAATTGGTTGTCAGTATAATTCTTAGCACAGTCTGGATTGTTTAGCAAGTGTTGTCCAATCGCAGAATCGCATCTAATGTTGGACACTGTTCTGAGTTTTGCAAGCACAGTCTGGTTGAGTAAAGTTAGTACTTTGCCTTTTGCGAACAGAGGGAGGGACAAGTTGTTTGATATGATCCACCAGTCATTGGGACATACGGCCTACACACCTGACATCACACTGGGTGGAATTGTTCGTGCCTGCTGGCGTTGGGCGTGAGCAGACAATATGGCGAGAAGGCCAAAAATCGACGTCGTGAAACCAGTTTGTGATCGTCTGCTCGGCCAGTCGATGGCAGGCTGTATTACCTGCCATCAGATGTTGGGAAACTCATTGTAATACAAATGCATATCATTATAAACCTAGCCCGTCGGACTCATTCCCCACCCCACCCACCATGCTGGATCATCTGCCCACAATCACAACTGCACATAAGTGACATGCACCTGGTGAGCTGCACTTTGCTCGGGACTTCGCGGTTTGTTTGCCTATCTGGCTTCAGGCAGCACTTGCAGTCATCAGTGCCGGGCTTCACAGACAGCATCACAGCACTTTTAGCGGGGCTCATGGGCAGGTCTCTACCTACTATACAACTGCAGGTCTTGGGCTTGTTTGGGGAAGGGGAGAAGTGGCTTCAGGCAAGGGAAGAGGCTGCAGGGTGAGGGCTGTACTGGGGAAGGGGGGTATCCCAGGGCTTGCGTGGGGGGCACAAGTTGATCTGTGCAAATGCCCTCAAGATGGTGAGGGCTGAGGAGGCAGTCTCCAGAGCAGATCAGGCCAGATGGAGATGTGAGGGTGTGTGTGAAAGAGTGAGTGGTGTTGTCCCTTGAGCTGGCAGTGAATGAGATGCCAGTGCATGTGTGATGGGCTTGAGTGTGTGAGTTTAGAGTGATGAGGTGGTTGCCTTACCCTCTATCTGCACTGGATGGTCAACCTCTTCTGTGCAGTATTGGCACTGAACACCGCTGCCATCGCCACCCAAGCCAGAGTGGTAAAGTTGCTGCCCCCCTACAGCCAGAGTAGAGGTAGGTGACATCACAGCGGGCATCCACAGCAACCGTAAGGCGCTCGATGGACACGTCACTAAACCTGGGAGCTGCAGTCTTCTTGTCCTTCAGGGCCATGTCTTATTTGCAGCAGTTCTGGACTGGAAGCACGGAGAGGCGTGCGAGTGGCTGCACTTTAAATGTGGCACCCAGCATGATAAAGTGGTGAGGTGACGGTGTGGCAGGCGAATCAGAGCCCACCCACTATGGAAACGACGTGTTTCCTGGAAATGCATAATTAATGCGGCGGGTTTGGGATGCTGCTGCATGAGAAGCCGCCATTGCAGCCGGCAGGTAAAACGTCATTTTACCTACGCGCTACCGCACTTAGTGCAAATCTGGGATGATTCCGCCCTCTGGCACTGAAATTCATGTACCACATTATTCATTTGTATGGTAGACAATGTCTTTTTGGCTTGATGGCAGCATCCTGTTAGTGGAGAAAACCACTCATGTTGCTCCTGCATAGTAGCAATGTGAAACAGCTAGATTCACCTGTTGCTCAAATTTTTGAGACACCGTACCCTTCCAGGGTAATCTGAGGGTAGACTGGGCACTTTTCAGGATCAAAAGTGGTAGCCTTAGGCTTATTCATGTGTTTACACGATACACAATGAGCAATGATCTGATCAGGTCAGTCATTATCCCTCAGGATAGCTTTGATTCACCCTATTTCAGCATCAGTGATATGATTGGGGTAGGCATTATCCCAGAGAATCTGCCCTGATGAGTGCAAGATGAAAAGCTTCAACAGCATGTCTCCCTTTTCAGCAATACCCAGGTTCTGTACTAGCAAACAACTACTTAATTCACTGCTATTAAATCTACATTGTTCTGGCTCATTGCTTGCTATGAATTCCCTCAGTTATTTTCTATATGCTGACCATTGCAACACATCCACTTGATCTTTGTTTTGTTTGTACTTAAAGCTACTGCTTTTCCTTTTTAAGTTAACGTCTCATATATTGTCTCGGCCTTTCCCTTGCTTGTAACTCTCTTCTAGGCCTTTCATTTTGCATTCTATTTTTGCTAAATTACTTTCATTTGTGTATTTTCATCAATTTCTACCTTCCCTATTCAGTCTTTCTGATTCCTTAGATTTTCGCTGTTTACCCCCACCCCACCCCCAACTGCTTCTATTAAAGCATTCCACCAGTTCATTAGCTTCCTTCCAATTCAAATGCATCTCCAATCTTCACCAAAACTGGTGCCAGTATCCTAAAAAAAAACTGAACGCACACCTCTGCCCTCAGCCCTTTAGCCAAGTGTTGGCCTCAAGTTCTAAGTAGATTACCATCAATAACTCCTCTCCTGTTGTATCGCAAAAACTTCTGTCTTGTTCCCTTTAATGAAAAGAGTGTGGTTTAATGGCTGGATTACAGTCATTGAACTAAATGGCTATTAATGACATTTTGTCTCATCTAAAATCAGATAAGGCGGTCTTGTAGCCTTGTCAGCAGGTATTTCTTGGAGACAATAATGTCCTTAAAAGTGTAACACAAGAATATGAAATATTTTCCCTCTTCTTTCAGATTGTCTATCGGCCAAAGATTGAATTAATTGCTGCTGGTAATGATGATAGTAACTCTGACTCAGAGGGGGGAGTAGGAGTTCTCATAGAGGAGGTCACAGAGGAAACAAAGGAAGAAAGTTCAGCAGAGCCAAAAGGATATGTTTGTGGAGGTGAGTCTGTCCAGGAAAAATCAAGTGGAACTTTAGAAGAGCCTGCGACACAAATGCCCATCAGCAAATCAGAAAGCTTGTTACTGAGTAAGAGAAGTACAGAAACAGCAACACTTGAATGGAATAACAGCAACACTCCGCCTGCAAGAGGTGAGGGAGTCCAGTCTACAAGGATACTGATAGAGGAAATCTCTAGCCAATCCGTTACTGAATGCACCAAGCAAGTTAAACCACCATCTCAAGGTAAAAGTACTGAGAGCAGATACTGGAAAATATCTCCGAGGGTAAAGTATTGAGAGCAGATACTGGGAAATATCCCCGGGGGTAAAGCACTGAAAGCAAATACTGGGAAACATCGTCAGGGGTAAAGTATTGAGAGCAGCTTCTGGAAATATCTGAGAGCAGATATTGGAAAATATCCCCGAGGGTAAAGTACTGAGAGCAGATACTGGAAAATATCTCCAGGGACAAAGCACTGAGAGCAGTTACTGGAAAATATCCCTGGGGTAAAGTACTGAGAGCAGATACTGGAAAATATCCCCAGGTTAAAGTACTGAGAACAGATACTGGGAAATATCCCCAGGGGTAATGAACTGAGAGCAGGTACTGGAAAATATCTCCAGGGGCAAAGCACTGAGAGCAGATACTGGAAAATATCTCCAGGGGCAAAGTACTGAGAGCAGATACTGGAAAATATCCCCAGGTTAAAGTACTGAGAACAGATACTGGGAAATATCCCCAGGGGTAATGAACTGAGAGCAGGTACTGGAAAATATCTCCAGGGGCAAAGCACTGAGAGCAGATACTGGAAAATATCTCCAGGGGCAAAGTACTGAGAGCAGATACTGGAAAATATCCCTGGGGTAAAGTACTGAGAGCAGATACTGGAAAATATCCCCGGGTTAAAGTACTGAGAGCAGGTACTGGAAAATATCTCAGGGTAATGAACTAGGAGCAGATGCAAAGAATATCCTAGGGTTATGAGCTGAGAGCAGATACAGGGAATATCCCAGGGATAATGAGCTGAGAACAGATAGTTTATGATCCTTAGGATATTCTCACTGAGAGCAGATAACGGGCAATATACCAGGAGTCATGAGCTGTGAACAGATATGGGGAATATTCCAGGGATAAAGCACTAAGAGCAGATACTGGGACTATCACAGGGATATTGAACTGAGAGCAGATACAGTGAGTATCCCCAGGCGTAACGAACTGACAGCAGGTACTGGGGGATGTTCCAGAGGTAAAAGCACTGAGACCTTCCTAGACCAGCCACATATATCTGAGAGAGCAGATCAGAAACTGGTTAATCTGCAGCCAGTGTATCACCTTCCACCCCTCAATTTTCCCATCGTCTGCCAGACATAAGTCAGGACTGATTTGAAATGTTGTCTACTTGCAGCTGCAACAACACCCAAGAAACTTGACTCTCTTCAACACAAAGCAGGCTGCCTGATTGGCATCACATCATCACCTTAAAAAAAATCCCCTCCACCGTTGGCACACAATGGTTTTTATGATTACCGTCTACAGTGTGCAGCAACTCACAAAGGCTTCTTCAATAGCACCTTCCAAGCTCTCCATCACTTAGGATAGGACAGCAGATGCATGGGGACACTCATCCCTCTAATTTCCTCTCCAAACCATACACCATCCTGACTTGGACATGTGTTCAGCATTCCTTCATTGTCACTGGGTAATTATCCTGGAACTACTTGATTGAGCACATCATGGGATTACCTAGCCATACCGACCAAACCAGTGTAAGGGGGCTTACCACCACCACCTCCTCAACGTCAACTAGGTATGAGCTATAAATGCCAACCTTGTCAGTGATACACACATTCTGAGAATGAAGAAAAACACCCATGTAATATCAGTGCTTCCAAAAGGTCTTCCCTTTTCTTTAGCCAAGGATTTTCCGCCGTCATGGTTGACAGGGCCCAGGAATCCTATTTTCTGCATTTCTGCTCTCACCCTTTTCCCAGAACCATGATAGGGTCACCCTTATCCTCACCAGCCTTCACATTCAGTGAATTATCTGGCACCATTTCTGCCATATTGAATACAAATAACCACTTAAAGCACCTTCACCTCCGCTTTTCAGTAACTTGAATGACCATTCCACCATTCCTTCTGTGATGCCTAAGTCCACTTGTAATCATTCCCAGCACTCCCCTTCCCACAGCACCTTGCCATGCAAACCCAGGAGCTGCAACACCTGCCCTTTCAGCTCCTCTTTTCAAATGATCCAGGGCCCCAAACATTCCCTCCTGGTGAAACAGAAATTTACTTGTACTTCTTCCAATTTTGTATACTGCATAAGCTGTTTACTGTGTGGTGGTCTCTACAATTAGGGAGCAAACATAGATTATGTGATTGTTTTGCAATAAACTAGTCTGCAAATGTGGCCCTAACTTCTCGTCAGCTCCTATTTTAATTCTCTGCCTCACTGCCACATTTGTCTCTCTATCCTCAGTCAATTGTTCCAATAAAACCCGAGGAACAGCATTTTGTCTTTCCGTTACACAGGTTACAGCATTCCAGACTCAACAGTGTGTTGGACAAGACCTTAACCACTGCTCCTATTCTCTTTCAAACAGCAAGCGTTGGTGATGGAGGGTTTTTGCAACCACTGTGAGTGGAGGTGTTGTGGGCTGGTGTTTGTGGTATCAGTGCACAGCTGTAGTGATGGTCTGCACCTCTGTGGCCTATTCACTGTTCTACACCACGTTTCCAGGCAACAACAGCTTAAAAATTCAAATTTGACCTTCAGCAACAGATGCTCAATAGACTTGGCAAAGTGCAGAGCCAGAACTAAACATGGCATATGATGGTGCTGCCCTCTGGAAAACATGTTCTGCCAGTGGGCTTTGTGCCAAACCCCTGTGGGCCTCAGAGGACCAGAGATCTCTCAGAAATCTCCCAGAGACAAGTTGGCATTAACTATCTTGCAAATGTGGAAAATGAGGGATTACATAGACTGGGAGAAAGAACGTCACCTCTTATCAGAAATTTCAGGAACTGTGACATCAAGGGACTAGATGGTCCTCTAATTAAGACATTCCAGTACTGCAGTGGGGACTGTTAGTGTGTTTCTTTGTGGTTACTGTTGCAACAAGGGGTTGTTAATCCAGTGGTAACTCCACTTATGATATATCCTATCCCTTGATGTGGTATGTGCTGTCTTGGATTGTTGTTCATGTAGGGAGAGACAAGATTGAGATTTCCCTTTCACCAATACTACTATAATAATGTAAATCTATGCAAAGTATACTGGGATAGCTTGACTAGCTAACTCATCTTAAAGGATTTTAATAGTGATCCTCAGTTGACATCCCTATAACTCCATGTGTGACATCCTGCTGGGTACTTAGTTGGAGTGGGGTTGGCAGTTCAGGGATAAGATGTAAGAGCTGGGCTTTTATTGGGGAGATAAAAGGCTAATAATTATGCTGCACTCTATTGCTTCAAATGGTTATTTTAATGAAAAACATCAGCATGCTCTAAATAAACCTGTTCAGGTGGTGTAGCTACCATGGTTATAGAATAATGCTTTTGGTGTGAGAACAGGTTTTTATGGTTATGACCACTATTGTTTCTAATATAGTTGAGACAACAAATTATTCTGAATTTGCTAATGGAAGCTTTTTTATCATGAGAATCAATAGCTGAAAAAAATTGTCTTAATTTTACACACCTTAAGTTAGTTTTTTTAAAAGATGACTTTACTGACAAAATTATAGTAAAACAAAATAATCAAAATTCATGTCTATTTTAATTTCATTTTTTTTCTATTGCTACATAAATCCCATACATGTATTTTATTTATTAGATGTAAATTATGCATTCTACCAGAGACACGTGGCAAGTTACTAAGTATTTGGTATAGAAACACTGAATTTTTGTTTTGCGGCGCCCTGTATTTTTTATTTTCAGCATTTTTATTTTTAAGACACTCTTCAGGTGAAAAAAGGTTGTTGATCCCTTTAATAGGCTGTTTGAACCCAACACAAACAATGTGCTTGTTAAATAAGCACTTCTGCCTGGTAGAGAAGGAGTTGGGCTTGGGTGCTGGGATACAGCAGTTTAGGAAAGATCTTGGACGGAGCTATTATTAATTACACTAATGGGTGTGAGGATTGAAAAGAAGCTTGAGCCAGCAGCAAGACATGTGCAAAGGGCTATTGGCAACCTACTCTTTGGGATTTTCCTGTCCTGTCACGGGCAGGACGGAAAATTTGATGGATTCGCTAAAGGCCAGTTGACTTCAGGCGGGATTGGAAAATCCTGAATTATTCATTCGATTATTTTGATTTTCTAAGGAAATCTCACTCATAATCTTTTTAGGTCATGGTCCAGAAGGTGAAAGAATGAAGGAAGAATTAGGACATTTGGAGCTTCAACACATCAACACTGAAGACATTGAGTTTGGTCTGGACTGAGGAACCCAAATATTCCATTGGTGATATCGAGCCAATGAGCAAAGTCTACAGTTCTCAGCAGATTTATCTAATTGTTATAGGTTAAACAAAAATTATTAATTTTCTTTTAGTTAATTAACAATGTTTTAAAATGTGCTGTTAAGCCTATTTTTGATTGATGTTTCAATAAATTAGTTTATGCTAGCAGAGACCCACAATACATTTGTGGTGGAAATTAGCATCTTTATTGCGACAGTACTTCATTAAATCCCCATCCCATTCCATTCCTCTCATATCATCCCCAAACCATTTCCCCATCTAGATTTCATTCCTCCCATTCCATTCAACACCTCCCATGCTATCATCACTCCCTCCCATGCTATCTTCTCCCTCCCTCCCATGCTATCATCACTCCTTCCCATGCTGATCCTCCCCTCCCTCCCACCCACCCATGCTGATTTCCCCCCCCCTCCCACCCATGCTGATTCCCCCTCCTCCCTCCCACCCATGCTGATTCCCCCTCCTCCCTCCCACCCATGCTGATTCCCCCTCCTCCCTCCCACACATGCTGATTCCCCCTCCTCCCTCCCACCCATGCTGATTCCCCCTCCTCCCTCCCACCCATGCTGATTCCCCCCCCTCCCTCCCACCTATGCTGATCGCCCCCTCCCTCCCATGCTATTCCCCCAACCCACCCACTTAATGCCATAGCCCTCCTTCCCAATTCTTCAAGTTAGGGTAACTTTGTAGTTGAGCTCCCCTTATCTTCCATTTTTTTTCACCAACAACCCCCACCTTGCCACTGCTACTGCAACGAGCTTGCACCATGCCATTTTCTCCCTGCCACATTGCATATCTACCGCACTCCACCACTCCTTAATCGCTACAGACAGGGTAATTGGTTGTTTTCTTTTATCACCAGCCAAGCCCCGCCCCACTCCACTACCACTGTGGCTGTCACCAACTGTTGGCAGATGCACATGCACCGTGCACTCCACCGTGCGCTCTAGTCCACTGCGTGCTCCACTCCATCGCACGCTCCACTCCACTGTGCACTCCACTCCATGCACTCAACTCCATGCACACTCCACTGTGCGCTTCAATCCATTGCGTGCTTTAGATCACCGTGCGCTGCACTGCACCATGTGCTCCAGTCCACCGCGTGCTCCACAGCACACTCCATTCCACCACACGTTCCACTCCACCGCGCGCCCCAATCCACTGCGTGCTCTGCTCCATGGCACACTCCACTCCATCATGCACTGCACTCCATCACGTGTGCCAGTCCACCGTGTGCTCCACTCCATCACGCGTTCCACTCCATTGCACGATCCACTCCATGGTGCACTCCAGTCCACCATGCGCCCCAGTCCATTGCACGCTCCACTCCATTGTACGGTCCACTCCCGTGTGCTCCAGGCCATCGCACGCTCCATTCCATCATACACTCCACCGCACGCTCCGCTCCATGGTGCACTCCAGTCCACTGCACTCTCCACTCCATCGTGCACTGCAGTCCACCGCATGTTCCTGTCCACCACACGCCCCATAAGCCTCCACGCGTGTCAGGCTCTACCAACCAAATCAATCCACCAACCAATCAGGACAGTGCGGACAGACAAATGCATCATATTATTATAGATTATGTTTAATTCTGCAACAAAAAGAATCAGGTGCCTAGTTGTGACAAAGGTTGGATAGTATGGAAAGATGGGCTCGACTCATGCACTTGATAGATGCTTCATAAGCCATCATCCTCTCTTCATTCCCAACAAGCCTTTTGTGCTAAAATGTTCCATGATTAATAACTTTATTAGTGACATAACTTCCCCTAACTTCGCCAGTTGCTATTCCCACTGGAAATCCTCAGCTAGTTCACCTATTAAAGATTCCCCCAGTCCCCATAGGTTAGGAACAACCTTTCATTGCACTCTCAAAATCATTTCATATTCGTGCCTGAGTGATAAGACTAGCGGCAATGGGACAGACTGACCAGTCCCTGAGTGACCTGTCCATGAGTGAGCGTAACCGATCCCGGAGTAAGGAGGTTGCTGGTCCCTGAGTGAGTGAGCGAGTGACTCGGCCTGAGTGAGTTCAGCCAATGGGCTGCGGGTGACCATTGTGACGTTTGTTTGTAAACTATTGGGATGGCGGAAGCTCAGGGGCGGGGCTAGGAGCGCGCACTTACAGCGCGGGATCGCGCCTGGGGGGGTGGAGTTTCGTCGGGCGCGCACGCATAGGCTGTGGTGAAAATCGGGGCGCGCTGGGCGGGTTCACGGTGCTGGCACCCTGAGTGAGCGGAACCCGAACCTCACCGGGAGCGGCCGGAGACACCAGGGGACAGAAAGAATGATCGAGCGGCCCGATCCCAATGCGGGCGGCGGCGGAGGAGGGCCGGTGAGGGGGAGAGGAGAGGGGGAAGGGGAGGGGAGTGTTGGAGGTGGAAGGGGAGGGGAGTGTTGGA